>NC_135531.1:47788272-48109105 GCF_045843805.1 Urocitellus parryii | reverse complement strand
GAGATCAAATATGAACCTAGAATGAAAGATTAAATCAGATTCTTAATACAGTTATGTTCATTAACTGTACATCTCAGGCTAGAAATGTAGCTCAGTGGCAGAGTACATAAGGCCCTGGGTTGAGACCCCAACAATGAAAAACCAAAACCCAAAACCATAACCTACCATAAAACTAAACCAAACATAAAAGAAATACAACTCCACAACTGCAATGTAGCGTGTTACAACAGAGTGAGATCCTTCTTTCGGTGGGAGTTAGGTAGTATCTACCTACCACACAGTGGAAAATTAGTTGATCATGGTAAAATCTAAAAATTTAGAAAATACCAAATTCAAAGTTTCCAGAAATCCATCATGCCACTATTACTTATTCTTCAAGAACACCTATGTGAATTGAAATGGAGTTTTTGAATTTCAGACTGTTTTACTTCCTAAGTAAGGAAGCCTAAAGACAAACTGTGAACTTAGCAAATGCAAGAATTTAGGAGCAGGATGTCTGTAAGTGATAGTGGTTTAGGGAACTATATTTATAGTCTGCCACCAGGAATTTTTTGCTCACTTTTTAAACTAAATTCCAAATACACACATTATACCCTGAGGACTATTAAGGTCATAGACCAGCTTTTAGAATTAGACATTGAAATGCAGTTCCAAACGATTTCCTATGTTTCTTAGTACTGAATGAGAACTAATGATTCTGAATTGTTATCAGATTTAAAAATAAACAAAAATTGGGGTCAATGGAAAAAAATTTACTGGCAAATTTTTACTTGTTATACATATCAGGGGTCTGCATTGGGAATAAGGGTAGATAGTATCTAGAAGGGCATCTAGTTAGCATATAATTTTTATCCCATCTTCAAAGATCTTTGTTTAGATCTCCAATTTAGTCTGTTCTTACTATAACTCTTAGCATCTGCAGTCTAGGACTAATTCCTATGAAGCTGATAAGTCACTACTTTCTTGAATCACTACTTTACTGTAAATATTTTACATACTTGGGAAATCATTAACTAAATTTATTTCATTAACAGGATAACCACATTATTTTAAACCCTCCCCAAACATCTTATTTATCTTTAGATCTGTCTTTCCAGGGCATCTCTTATGACTTTGAAAATATCTTCCAACACTTGGTACTTTTACATGAGCTTCATAAATACCCAGCATTCATTTCTTCAAACACTAATAAAGTTTTATTGGTAAAGAACAACACTGTACCTTGAAACAACATTCTAGCTATTGGGGTAACTGATCTCATTGCTTACATTCTAGTGGGAAAATGTAATAAACCATAAACAAATAAGTATCAGACTGAAGTTAAGTGATGTGGGAAGAAAAAAAAGTGAGAGGTGGGAAGGCCTCTCGTAAGGTTGTACTTGATTTGAAACCTCTAGCAAAGCAGTGGCCTTAAAAGAGATGAAAAGAATGTACTAAGTAATTTTTTGACTAAAGAAGGGTTAACTCATTATTCTGTTATGTATTTATATGCATTCTTTATGAATTATATAATCTTGCATTGCTCCCTAGTAAATTTTCCTTTTCTTATTTTGAAGACTAATTCCACCTTTTAAAAGCTTTTCATTACCTCCTTCACTGGTATATCCATAAGATTAAGAAGCAAGCATGTCTTCTAACTCAAACAAGTATTTCCTAGAAATGTTAGGCAATATTTAGCTTAGGTGTTCCTGCCAAATAACATTTGGTAATGATTTTAAAATAACTGAAAAAAATCTTTGTCTTACTGAATAGGCTAAAATGAGTCTTCTAGAAAACAATTTGGTGGATACTTTATAGGTAAAACAGGTTGAAAGGAAACTGGCAGAGTAGGACTCAAACAGAAGATGAAGTTAAAGGCAGGATGAACGATTGATGGGTCAGTGGAATATGGTAGTAGTGAAAGAACCTAGCAGAGAAGTTGACAGGTCATGAATATGGGATGAAGAAGAAAACAACTAGCAAGGCTGGGAAACCCTTCCCTAGAATACCAGCTCTTTGAGGCATGCTGCCACCACCTGGGCAATAGGCAATTTTGAATACAGTATTTAACAATTTTAGCTACCAGTTAACAATTATAAAATGAAAAACATACTTTGATTTTTATGAAATAAGCATTTTTGTCAAGTCTTTGAGCATGAAAAACGGAGGAATTTTGGTGAGATGTGTTTAGAATCCTGCTCTATTTTTTAAGTTCTGGTTCCTCCTCTGTAAAATATGGGCAATACAGGTCTGAGGGGTCATTTATAGTCTCAGAATTAGTGATACCAAATCAAAAGCATCTAGCTCAATACCATTATAGAGTATGCACTCAATAAATTGTTTTGAAAACTTTAATTTTTCTTCAGTATAATCTTACAAACAGCACTAAAACCTAATTACTCCTTTAAGCTACATAAATATGCCTATAAGAAATGTATTTGCATAATGTTTCAAAGGAAAGGGAAAAAAACTCACAAAATAACACTTAGGGAAGAAGTCAATTTCATTAGAATTAAGTCAAATAAGTGAAGAGTTACGGCAGAGAAAAAAGCATATGTGCAGGAGGGAGTTCTCAAAGTTTTTAAATCAAATTATTATTAAAATATAATGTTATTTAGGTTTCACTCCTTCACAATTTTTACACGTTAGGGTGAAATATAACTTTGTATCTACCGTGGGAAAAAGGCTTTTATATCAAACATATGGCAAAAATGGTATTTGGAAAGACATTTGGGAAAATAAAAGCCAGGTCAAAATCTTCTCAAAAAAATAATAAGACTTTAATATGCAGTGATATTTCTACTAAATACCTTTATTATGCAGCTGTTTATGAAGCTTAAGTCAGAAAAAAGGCCAAATATGGTCTGATTTACAGATTTTTTATTTTGTAATGCTGGGGATTGAACCCAGGACTTCTTCACACATGCCAAGCAAGCACTCTACCTTAAGCCACATACCTAGCCTCCAATCTACAGATCTTAAAGCTGAAAGGGTACTCTAGCTCACCTAGGATCCTTTCCACATATGGAAGAGGTTCAGAGTGATTTATCAGAGATTGTATAAAGATCAGTGCCATGACTCACAGACGAAGACTACTCACTATAGAAAGCAGTTCACTGTATCTGAACAAATTTTATCACCACCATTTGTTAAGGTAAGGCAGAATGCAGTATGGAGCTACACTGTGGAAATCCTCATGCTTCTGGGCTAGCAGTCTGCCCTGTAAACTGAAGCTAGATTAGTAAAATTAGACTGTGAAGACATGATCTGGGTTACAGTCAAAGAGAGGCTTCAGAGGCTTCCTCCTTACAGGTCCCTTTCTTTCTGTTTAATATTCCTGAGCCTTTTACCAAAGAGGCAAATACTGGGAGGCAGTACTTGAGAAAACTAAGTCCAAGATTAAAATAAAATACCCACACTTTGGCCTCTGAAGTGAAAGATAGTGAAATAATAAACTCTGACCCCATTCTGGATTCAGTACTTGGGCAAGTTTTAAGAACAATAAGTCGTACAAAGTTTCCTGCTACACAATCCAGTTACTGAATCTGCTTTTTCTGACCATTAGAGGTACAGGCTAGGTCCAAACCACTATCCAGGTTTTCCAAGAAGAATGAATAACAACTGCTGGTAATACAACATACAAACATTAACATATGTTCAAGGAACAGTATTTTAGATTGTTAGATTATCTGCCAAAAGCCTGTTCCTTAGTAAATAATAGTTACTGTTGTACCTAAACTAGTTATACATGTTGCAGCTTGCTCCTCAAAGAGAAAATTCTATCGTCTTTCAAGTATAAAAACCTGCTTTATTTGGCACACAACAGTGAAGAGGTCTTGCAACATTTGCCAGAGGTAGACAAACAGAGCAAGCAGTTCAGTGCAATCACAAAATTTGAGCGCCAACCAAACCAGAGCTAATCTTTCAGTTCCTGTAGATTAGAAGACAATATTAACTCACCCTTTCTGCTTGTTGACTTTTACATCCCTTTATTTGTGTACTGAAAGAACAAGTACCTCTGTGGGAACTCTATGCCCTGACAACTTAATTATTTATCAAGTTTACTTTGGGCAAATGTTGATCATTCTTTTGTTAAATGAGTTAGGCTCTTAAATTAAAAACAAACAGACAACAAAAAAACCCCTTTCCCACAGCATGGCAGCATTTCCCCTTAGTAACAAGGTTCAGTGGATTCATCCTACCCCAGCTGCTATTTCCCCTCCCGAACAGGAAGACTTAAATATTGTGCAATCATGAGAGGGGAACCAGGTGAGTGGTGAACCAGGCAGAACTATCCAGTCTTTCAAGGATCTTCGAGGGGCACTCGCCCTGACTTTGGGGCGGTGTGTGGGAACTACCTCCTTTCTTGACGCTTCCCTGCGGCCAAAGATATCACCACCAGGACCTCCACCAACGGTGCAGCTTCAGCAGGAGAGGGAGGTGTTTCCCGACTCACGTCGGGGGCACAGGCAGGCGAACCTATCAGTTTGGGGTCCGCTCCCGAGGCAGCCCCAAGCCTTCTCGCCCACCTTCCACTCCCGGGCAGGAGGCCCAGGTTTCTGGCCCCCGGGGAGCCCAGTGCCACCGCCCACACCGCACGGCCTCACCTGCCGCTCCCCGGAAATCTCCACGCTGCCCTGCCCCCGCCCCCCACGTCCTCTGAGTGGAGGTCCCGGGACCCACAGCAATGGCGCAGCCGGAAACTAGCCCCTCGACTTCCTCACGCCGGACTCGGAGCTGGGGCCGGCCTGTGGGCGGTACGCAAGAGACTCGACTTCCGCCTTCCTGCTTCCGGTCTGGCGGTGAGTTGGAAGTGGGAGTCCGCGCTTTTGGGGCGATGCAGAGAGGCTGATGGCGGCCTCTGTATTGGTGTCCGGGTGTCGGGCAGAGGTGGCCGCAGCGCAAGGTGTGGCGGGGCCGACCCGGGTTCCCCGAGTCCCTCTACTCTGCGAGCCCTGCCCGGCCTGAGGCGGGGTGAGGGCCTGAGCTCGCTGGGTCGAGGGGCAGGGGTAAACGTGGCTCCCACGGGCCCGTTGCGGGAAGGAAGGAAGAAAGGAAAAACGAGCAAAGGGAATCCTAAGGAAGGAGGGCAAGACAAAGGACTAAGTATGGCTGGCTGTCCAGAACCATCAGCTGCAGCTTCAGGTGCCAGGCAGGGCTGGCCGGGAGATGAGCCCCATCGATCTATTGGGCTGAAGAAGAGTAGTATCTGTTCCTTACAGTATGAGGCCTGGGCGTCTGGTATGATATTGAGGTGTACTAGAGATGTGCGGCCTGTGGACGACAACGCCTTTATGTAAACAGTAAAACTTTGCCATAAACCAGGTCCTTCGCCCTGGCTTTACTTTGAAAAGTTCTCTTGCTTATTCACTAAAACTTAAATTAATTAGTGCATTATTGGGCTGAAGAAGGATCGATTTTAGGAGAACCCGGTTCCAATTATGGGTGGCAACGTTTTGAAGTCGAGGGCTAGTGTATTTAATGTCATGTATCTTAAGTTGAAAATAGAGGCATGATTTTTGTTGAAAATGAGAAGAAACTGGAAAGATGGATTTGAAACCACTGACAATTTATTTTTGCGTGATGGTATTGGGGGTAATAATTAGCTTTGTTTATCTTTTCTGATTTTCCTAAAAAAGGACACGAATCGCAATAACAAGTTAAAAAAATACCTTTGAAGAGTAAGGCTAGGTGTTTTTTTGTAATGATGTACTTAATCCAATGAATAAATGAATGAATGGATGTCAACCTTTCTGGCATACAAGGTTCAAGTTCTAGGAATAGATATGGTGAAGAGAGCCAGCTTGTCTTACAAGTCAGTGAATATCATAAATAATTTTATTAAAATAAATAATTCAGTAAAATACTTGATTTCCAGTAATTAGGATTTCCCTACAGGGAATTATAACTGTGTAAACTCAGATTAGGGAAAAAATATTTAAAAGTTTGTAATTGACAGTTTTACATGTTATAGAATTTAGAAATTTTCCATGTGAAAACATTACAGTTATCCTGAAAGTTCTGACTTAAATGTTTTATCTCTTCTCTTCTACTTACCCATTTTATAGAATTTAACGCTCTCAGAAGTATACTGTGGAACCAAAGAAGGCAAAACCACCAAGGGTCATCTGAAATTGTGCTTGGCTCACTGATAATCCCCGGACAAAATCAGAGATCACTACTCAAGCATAAGGTAGATGATTTTTTTGAATCTTAGCAGACATTTTTAAGTATATTTACACCCATATCCTACCCAGGTATTTTAATTCTCCAGTTTGAATAGAGATTAGCACAAACATGAAAGGTACAAAAGCCTGTGGGCCAAAATAGAATTTGTCATTCAAGCTCACCCAATCCTTATTTGCCAGATGACTTCCCTTATCAACAGGAAAAAGGAACAAAATGGATGGCACTTTTTATGATAACTTTTTTCTTTTATTAAATTGTTTATTTCATTGAGTAGGGGTCTCCAAAGCTGAAAGGGCATAAAATAGCACACACTTTTTAGCTTATACCTTTTGGCATATGAATGTAGGTATCATCCTGGCTCCCTTGCCTTTTTCTATTCCATTTCAGGAAATAGCCATCTATCACTTTCCTTTCCATGGGAATGTGTTTCATGCTCTGGGGCTTGTCCTTTTTTAAACATAAAAATTTGATTTGTACTTTTGTTAATTACTTGGTAGTACTGAGGATACATTAAATTACAAACAGGATTCAGCTGTTTCCTGAAATGAGCATGTGAAACAGACTCTTGTAAAAAGTGTGCTGTTAAAGTTTATCTTGAATTTAGGAAGCATATGAGAACCTAGTAGTCCTTGTGACAGAGTTCAAATAATTTTTACTTTTGTTTCCTATAAATTTACATCTTTTAAGTGTTACTATTCTGGCTGCAGATAATGTCACATCCTGTAATACTAGCAACTGGGGACACTGAAGCAGGAGGATCACAAATAAAACGGGCTGGGATGTAGCTAAGTGGTAAAATACTCCAGGTTCAATATGTAGTCACCTTTTCCCTCCCAAAAGTTGCTATTCTGGTTGGCCTAGTTGAATTTTTTCCCCCTCTAACTGGAGCTATTAGTCCTTATTAAAAATAGTACTAATTTGTACTTTAAAAAAATTGAATGATAATGGAATTGTGAGTTAACTCTAACTTTTTTCAGAATTTTGATTCATCATACAGTCTTTTTCCTGTTGTCCATCCCCAGCTGACCCTCCAGTTTTCCTAAGACTGCTACAAAGATGTTTGACATAAAGGCTTGGGCTGAGTATATTGTGGAATGGGCTGCAAAAGACCCATATGGGTTCCTTACTACAGTTATTTTGGCCCTTACTCCACTGTTCCTAGCAAGTGCTGTACTGTCCTGGAAATTGGCCAAGATGATTGAAGCCAGGGAGAAGGAACAAAAGAAGAAACAAAAACGTCAAGAGAACATTGCAAAAGCTAAACGACTCAAAAAGGACTGAAGGAATGAATAGGCTCTGCAACCAGAGAAAAATCATTTGGAAAATTATGCAGCTTTGGAAGGACTCACTAAGGTTTCTTTGGATTTCATGATAGTATTATTTAGTAAATGAAATGTGATCATGTAGAAGAATCATGTTTTGACCTCCATACTGTAGTTTTAGGCTTGGGTACCGAAATTTGTTGGTATCTACTGGCAGTTATAAATAAGCATACATACAGGTTGAGCATCCCTAATCTGAAAATCTCAAACTCGGAATGCTCCAAAATCCAAAATTTTTTGTGCATAAACATGATGCCACAAGTGGAAAACTGCAGTCAAAACACAAATATGCTAAAAATATATAAAAATACCACATAAAATTACTTTCAGGCTATACGAAACAAATGAATTTTGTGTTTAAGGTTCTGTCCTCAACACATCTCATTATGTATATGCAAATATTTCAAAATCTGAAAAAAATCAAACAATTCTGGTCCCGGACATTTCAGATAAGGAATACCCAACTTGCAACACAAATTCTTCATAGGTGATTAAGTCATTTGCCATTTTGCAGCTTTTGTACTGAAATGATTATGGAGAAATGAGTTTAGATTGTGAACTTTATTCAAATAGTGGCTTAAAATGGGATCCTGTTCTGAACAAAGCATGTTAAGAATATAAGACAATTATCCTTTCTGAGGTGAAAAGTTTGTTCTTAAAGGAGATATAGTATATTAATCACATCTTTTTATCAATGTACTCATTTTTGGATTTCTCAAAGTAAAATAGTATTAATGAGTATACAAGTCTGTTTTCTTCATTTTTTTCTGATTTTAGCCTTTAAGAAAACTGGCAATTATCAAGACATTCTCATTTTTAAAACCTAATTTTATAAAGAATTATCTAGATTATGTAGAATACTGTCTTCTGATTATAACAGTCTTTGTACTTATGAACATTGCCATTTTCTTAAGAGATGTGTTGTTGAGAAGAATGACACTATGATTTAAAGCTTGTAGTAAAAGGGCCAAATACTGTAGTATCTTGGAACCATTTTATTTTTGTGTTATATAATACAGTGAAACAGTTAAAAAGTTTTATCAGGTAATTTGTTGGTTATATAGATGGCACTTTTGGTTTCATTCCATTCTTTAACTCATAGGTAGTAATGTCCTGTACTTTTTGATCCAAAAAGTTTGAGATAAAAATTGAAATTTCATATTTTTTAATATAGTTAACAGCTAAGCCATAACTTCTTCAATGGTAAGAAAGGCTTAAAATTTGGGAAGATTTTGTCGGGTATAGTAATAATTGTACAAATAGAATAAAATTGTATTCAAAATGAGAATGGTATAATTGAAAGTACAGAGCTAAAGGATCTTTCAGTTAAGTAGTAAAACTGGAACTTTGACTATTAAACATGGCTTTTCTGAATGCATGGTCCAGTAATTTTATTCATTGTATTTAATAGCTTATTAATGTTTCTGCACCTCTGAGAATGAATACTAAGTAATTGTCCAACAGCTCTCATTTTAAAATGAAACCAGATAATGAAATAAATTTGATACTTTTATAAGAGGTCCTGGGTTTTTGTCTTTTTTTGGGAGAGAATAATAAGATATGTAAGTTAGACTTTCAAAGGGTTATGAATTTCCATTGTACCTAAATGTATGTATAAAAGCTTAGGACAGTGTTTCTTAAATTTGAGAACCTAAGGATTTTTGAGAATGGTATGGACCAGTTTGAATAACATTTAATGTTATTTTTAGGTTACCAGTACCTACTTGAAGCTAGTATAATAGACACGTTATAACGCCAGACATTGAAATAATTCAATGTTTTATTATGAGCTGGTTGTTCAGGTGATCTAGGATATGCTTTATATATTATCTTTAAAATTAAAACTTGCTTATACAGAACTCCTTCCTGGTCTTCATGAGTCTGCAGAGCCCATTTTAAGAAAAACTAGGTTAAGGTAAATCCAAAATATGTTAGGGTGTCTATAGTTAAGCTGTTCATTGAAAGAATTTATATACATATTTTGCTTATGGAATATTTTAGAGTAATAAAAGCATTGAAGCAAAGAATGTGGTCCTTATAATTCTCACTTCTCTTACTAAAGCTGTGGTTTCACTGGTTCTGTTGTAACAATTTAAAGTATTTTTCTGTGATTTATTAAAGTTGTAACATTAATTTTTTATATTTTTTTTGGCATAAGCGATTTGTTTTTTCTTCAGCTTTTCTCAACATTTATAGAGCTTTTTTATGGTGAGTTCAAGTTTTTTTTTTTTTTTTAAATATATATTTTTTAGTTGTAGGTGGACACAATATCTTTATTTTTATGTGGTGCTGAGGATTGAACCCAGTGGCTCACACATGCTAGGTAAGCGCTCTACCTCTAAGCCACTACCCGAGTCCTTCAACAAGGTTTTATAATATTTATGTATGTTTGAGGAGGAGGCATAAAGCAGAGAATATTGTGAAGTTTGGGATTCTAAAAAAATTCCATCTTCTCTCACCTTAATAAACATTATTTTTTAAAAAATCCCACTTATCCAAAATACAACTTTTTGGTTTCGTTTTGTTGACTATTAAACATGGCTTTTGTAAATCGAGGACTGAACTCAGGGACACTTGGCCACCGAGCCACATATCCATCCCTATTTTGGAAACTATCCCCAGATTGCCTCTAATATTTTATCAGAAATATATAAATAGAGGGCTGGGGTTGTAGTTCAGTGGTTGAGCGCTTGCCTCGAATGCAAGAGGCACTGGTTTCGATCCTCGGCACCACATAAAAAAAAAAACAAAGATATTATTTCTGTCTAAATCTAAAAAAAATAACAGATATATAAATAGATTGTGTGTCAGAATTTGACTCATGATATCCACTACTGCTGTATCGGATGTGTAAGTGCATTTTTGAAACTTATGTTTCTTTAAGAATGGACCAAATGAAAATGAGCTTAGGAAGCTTTGGGCAGGAACCCAGGACTGAAATAATAATTAATTGTGCCTTATTCCTCTGTCATTACATGTAAAGGAAAGTGGCAAGGGGCACTGTACATCTTAACTGGTTATAAATAAGAGGAAACTTGATCCTGTTTAGGAATTATTGTTTTTATGTTTGCATATGGTTAGAGGAAATCACTGATTTAGTTAATCTGTAGAATATATTTAAGGACAAGTTCTCCATTTCTCAAACATAGGAAAAGATTCCATGGTCAGATACCTAAAGTTTGGGAAACACAAGCACAACTTGGACAAGTTTCTTTTCTGCATGATTTCTTGGAGTCTTTAACCTAATATGACTGCCATGACTGCCATTGTACTTCTTTTTTCCCCAAAGAACATAACACAGTTTGGAAAAACCTAATCTAAATACATTCAGGTTACACTTTTAAATAAAAGAGGTAGCATTAAAAAAAATCAATATAGTGGTTTTGATTCAGGGTTAATTAAGAAATAGCAAGAAATCTGTTAGAAAAATGGAAAAGACTTATTTCCTCCATTTTTGTTGGTTTTTATACACTTTTCTTTTTTATTATTACTTTTTGTACCAGGGATTGAACCCAGAGCACTGTACCACTGAGCCCCATCCCCAGCCCTTTTTATTTTTTATGAGACAGGGCTACACTAAGTTGCTGAGGCTGGCCTCAAACTTGTGATCCTCTTATCTCAGCCTTCTGGGATTACAGGCATGCACCACCATGTCTGTCATTTTGTTGGTTTTTAACTTAAAATACATAAGGCATAGCTAATTGGCTAGATTTTAAACCCCAGAGACTTTTTTTTTTTTTGCACCGCAAAGTTTGTGTAATAATTAAGCCCAATATTGTAAAAACTAAAAATATGTGTGTAGCATATATAACATAGGCATAGAAAGCCAGGAAGGACTGGCTCTAAAAGTATTTAGAGTATTTACAATGTTATTTAATTATGCTAATAGGAACATTTTTAATTTTGAGACTAAAATTTTTAAACTACTTTTGAAAAACTATAAAAAAAACTTGTAAATGGCCAAAATGTCATTTTAAAAATGAAATATGGTGGCCAAGCTAATATTTAATATTTCAATTATACTTTGCAAGTGTTTGGCCTTAAAGCCAGGTATTTTTTAAAAATATTTTTTAGTTATTGATGAACCTATTTATTTATTTACATGTGGTGCTGAGAATTGAACCCAGTGCCTCACACATGCTAAGGCAAGCACTCTGTCACTAAGCCACAACCCCAAGCCCAAAGTTAGGTATTTTAAAAAAGTTGCTTGGAAAGGCAAAACTTAATCAAGACAAGATTATAGTTCATTTTTAAATATAGAACATCCCCTAAAAACATCCTCTAACAATGTAGTCATCCTACACACTTGCCTGGAGGAGAGGAGTATGGGTGGATTATTATGACCTTCATTCCCACCTCTCAAAACTGCCTTGACTTTACATGCTCTACTAATTGTGTTGGGCCAGTATCATCATTTTATTTGAACATAACGCAGTTTCCCACAAAGATTCTTGGCTAAGATTTTCTTATGTTGCTTATGTAAAACAGGTATTTTAAAATGAAAATTAAAAATTAATGTAAATTCTGCCATATGCTAAGATATTTAAAAACACTATATGGAAAACATTTGCAAAAGATGTACATAGGATGAAATTAATAAGTTAATAGAAATTTGGCAGTAGAGACACTCTAGCATGCTAAAAGTATTTACAATTTTCTTTTCAAGCCAGGATTTAAGAACATGTTAACTGAGTCACAATCCAATTATTACTACAAATTGTAACTTCTTTTATATTACCTAATGGCTAGTTCCTTTTTTGCCTCTGTGGTAAAATACAGTACTGCTTGGTAGTGATCTGACAAGACAAAATGTTTAACCTGCTATTAACAGGGCTGTTGGAACACTCAAATTATCACCTAGGCTCTTTTGTCATTCAGTATGTTATGGTGATTTTGTCAGTTACTTTTTTTTTTTTTTTTAGTGTAAATGCTTTATAAAATAGTTGTATTTTTCTGTAGTTATTAGAATTTTTACCTTTAAGTAAATATTTCAGTGTATGTGGTTTTAGGAATACATTATTAATATTTAACCAACGATTTCCTTGCATTATTCAGAGCATAAAAGTTTGGGTTTTTGTTTCGTGAATATTTATTAAATATCTACTCTACGCCAAACACTGTGAGATAAACTCTACATTAAAATAATGAAAACTTAGTTGTGCACTCTAGAAAATAACCCTTTGAGAGTACTTTTGCATGTTGTCAGTGTCATCTGTCTACATTTTTGTTCAATATACAAACCACTGATTCCCAGCTATCAGTGGAATTGCATTCTGCTTTGAGAACTCGTCCATGTTTTTTTTTTTTTTTTCAAAGTAAATTTCATTCTCATGGAATGCCAGTTATCCTATTTCTCTCTTTGCTGTCCTTTAAGATTTCTATGATGGATTGTCTCCTGTTGGTCCTAATTCCTCTCCAAACTCCAGCCACAGTTTAACCATAAGGTAGTTTTTGTCCCATTTTCTCAGCAAGGTGGTTCCTTTTTATGAGCTAAATTTCTTTGCATTTACACATTTTATCCAAGTTCATGTTTTTGATTAGTCCTTTGGAATTTTTTTTAATATTTATTTTTTAGTTTAGTTGGACACAATACCTTTATTTTATTTATTTTTACGTGGTGCTGAGGATCAAATCCACTGCCTTGCACATGCCAGGCAAGTGCTCTTCTGCTGAGCCATAACCCCAGCCCGTAGTCCTTTGGAATCTTAATAGGGTACATCAACAAAAATAAAAATATCAGTTTTTCCTTTTATATTTTATCATTTGGGAGAGCCACTACCCTTATTCTGCCAAGATATATCCTTCCACCTAAGGATCCTATATGCACTGAGCATTCACAACTACCTGAACACTCCTTAGAGTAGTAATCTAAAGAAGGGAAAAGCAATTCTAAGCAAATTCATGAACAAGATGAGGACTAAATCAAGTGTAAGATTTAAGGCTAAAGAATTTACACTTCAATGCTTCATAATCTCATGTTACTTATGGGTACTAAAAATGAATTCTTAAGCTAGAATACAGAGTTATTATACCCAGAAAATATAAAGTAACCAACCTTTTATTTGTTAAAATTGTTATATCCATGTAAATTAAATGATTTCATCAGTGCAATTCATTGATTTTGGCTCTTGCCATCTTGTGGAATCCAAGATCCTGGCTGAAAGGTTTTACCAGTGCTGGTGGGTGCCTCTGAGGGTTCTTCCTTTCCAAAGTATGGAGCAGAGGCATGCCCTTTAATGTGAGTTTGAACAGGTGGAGGCAAGTGTTCCTTGATGGTCTCTTTACTAAGGAGTTTTTCTTTTTCATAAAAATCTTGACTTTTAATTTTCATTTCTTCTCTATATTTCTCATTCTTTAATATTTCCTGCACATATATACATATAAATAGAAAAAATATCAAATTAAAAGCTTAAATACCAAAGAAAGGTTTTATGAAAACAAAAGTCAATAAAATAAAAAATACATACATGATACTTGCTTTTTCAATTAAATTTGTGGATATATACAGGATAATTTTTAAAAAATTTGATTATCTGTTAAAATAATTCTCATTTTATGTTAAGATTTTATGGTAGAAATAGACATGAAGGACCACAGAATAGAAATATTTTCTATCCCAAAATGGAAATAAGCTATTAAGCATGAAATATTACACAGGAGCATAAGTCACTTAATGAAAGAATTTGAAAGATTATCAACTATTTTCTGCCTTAAAATTCTTATTTTGTGGGAACCAAAGTGTTAATGCTAAGGCCACCTTATGGTTCCAAATCCAAGCCATCTATCTCCCCTTCTTTAGAGCGATAATGGCAGAGGATAGGAATGGAATCTGAGTTCAGTATGCCCTGGACACTAGTTCCAAAGGCACTTTGCTATTGGAAATGCTTCCTCAGATCAGTACAATCTGTGCAGTTCACTTCTGTTTCTCAGATTTGCTATTCTATCTAGAAGGATTTATACCCAAAGTAACAATCTCTTAGCTATTTTACTAAACACAAGACCATCGAATTTAAGAAGGGGCCTTAAATGTACCACTAAAGGCATTTAAGCTTCAGTATTCATCCTTGATTTCAGTGATGCCAAAATTTAAAAAGATGTGCATCTTAAAAACAGATGAAATGTTTTTCTTCTATCTATCTTGATTATTTTTAAGTGAATTTAAAAAATTTCAATACCTTTATTTTATTTGTTATTAGTTGGTGCTGTGGATCAAACCTAGTGCCTCACATGTGCTAGGCAAGTGCTCTACCACTGAGCTACAACTCTAGCCCATGGATGAAAAATTTTAATGTTGTTTTTGCTTATCGGGGTTTTCTGATTTTTCTTTAGGATTAAATGTCATTTATAATACAAAAATTAGAACATTAATGTACCTAATATCACAACATTGAAAAAAACAAATTCTCAAGTTTTTAAAAAAATTTACCACTTTTAAAAAACGACACTTTAAAGGGCAACATCACAGCATCTATGATGTAATCTTTCTGTTTCTAAAGTGAATTTCAAGTAGTATAGTCCTTTAAAACCATAAGCACCGATATTTAAAATAATGGGTTGAAGTTAAGAGAAGGTGGCGTATGCCTATAATCCCAGCTACTTGAGAGGCTCAGGAGGTGGATCTCAACACCTGGGCAACTTAGTGAGACTGTGTCTCAAAAAGTAAAAAGGGCTGTAGCTTAGTGGTAGGGAGTCCCTGGATTCAATCTTCAGTATTCTCCCTGACATGTGAACAAAATTAAAATTTAAAAAATTGCTATAGTTTTATAGACTTATATATGAAGGATGGCCCATCTAATGAAATTTCTCCCTCAAACATATGAGGAAAAGAACAATATTTATAAATGTTATTGTAGTTTTCACAATACAGAGCAAATCCGCATGCATAATTTAATAACCACAAGAAGTTTAGGGGCAGCTGCTAACAAGTGAGGGTGAGAGTAGAGAAATCAGGCTTTGCTTTTCTTACACCATATAGAACTCTTATGTAAGGTGATTTTATACAAAGGTAATTCTTTCCTGTGATATTGGAAATAATGCAAGTTAGACAAGAATACTTTTTTGGTATTGCCATGTTTTTCAGGTTCCTGTGTCTTCATATGAAGCTCAATCTGGGGAGCAGAATGGAAGGTTCAGGGCCAGGTTAAATTTACCCTGGTAACTGATCTCAAGTAGCAAGAGGCTACTCAGGCTGACATGGAGCTTGCTTGATCTTGGCAAAATAACATCAGTCACATCCCCCAAAACTGTGCCCATGCCTACTCTATTTACTTCACCACCATTGCTGCAGTTGCATAGTTGGTACACAGATGTGCCCTCTGAATAACGGAGGATGGGATGTAGCTCTGTGGTAGAGTACTTGACTAATTTACATGAAGCCCTGGATTCAATCACTAGCACCTCAAATAAATAAATAAATAAATAAATAAATAAAAAAGAAAAAAGCATCTCTTATTTCTCTTGCTTTCAAATAATATTTCTTTATTTGACATTACTTTTTAAAAAATATTGTTTCTAGTTGTCAATGGACCTTTATTTATTTATTTATATGTGGTATTGAGAATTGAACCCAGTGCCTCATGCATGCTGTTCATCTGCAACTAAAAAAATATAAAACAAAAAAACATTACTTTTCCAACTCAATTTCTGTCTTATAAAACAGCTATTTAAATAATTGAAAAGCCACTAATGATTATGGTGATCATTTTGACATGTGCAGATGGATTAAAGATTGCAGAGTTGAAAAACATGGAGACTATACTTTTTCCTAGAAAAATTATTTATTATTTTTTGGTATCAGGAATTCAACCCTGGGATGCTTAACCTCTAAGCCACATCCCCAGCCCTTTTTATTTTTAATTTTGAGATGGTCTCACTAAGTTGCATTGGGCCTCACTAACTTGCTGAGGCTGGCCTTGAACTTGTGATGCTCCTTTCTCAGCCTCCTGAGCTGCTGGGATTATAGGCATAAGCTGCTACAATGGGATATTATTATTATTTTGTAAACTAATTGCTACCAGGCATAACCCTACTAATAGCTTCTAGGGAAATTAAACAGAACATAAATCATTTATAAAAGGAAATCTAATTTTGTAACCATTTGGTATTAGGGAATTATATTAAGAAAGTCTATTTTAGCATGGAAACTACCCTAAAGCAAAGATTTTTTTCCTTAGAATTCCTTGGAACAATATCACCTCACCTTGTCTCCATGTATTTATCAATTAAAAATTTCAGTTTCTTTATATTCTAGTGTTTTGTGTAGGGACAAATCAGAAGCCAGGGGAGCTTTCTTTATAGTTTGTATTTTAAAAACACATTTATCATTTTACCTATTGCTTTTCTTCCTGTCAATGTTTTTTCTTAAACTTAAAAAAAGATGGCTGTTGACATTTTATCACTTTATATTGTGCCATGATTTATTTAACAATTACCCTATTTTTCCTAATATTTCACTTCATTTAAAAAATAAAAAAAATTAAAATTGTGATGATTATCCATGTAGATTATTCTTTGACGCAGGGTTCCAACCCAAATCTACCTTTCACTACCTGTGTGACACCAAAAAAGTCACTTAACTTTCTCAATACTAATTTCTTTCTTTGAAAATGAGGATAAAATTAATTGATAACAGTATTATGTTTCCTAAGATTGTGGACAATATATAACAAGGTAATTATGCTCTTATAAAAATATGATGCCAAATGAAGTATCTTTTTTCTTTCTGTTCCCTTTAAGTAATCTCTATAGAGTTCCTTTAAAGATTGACAGGTCTATACAGATTACAAATTCTTCCATATTCTAATGTAAGCCAAACATTACTATTGGTTTAAAATTATGAATCTTTAAAAAATGTGATTATGTATGTATTGGTGTTTACACTTAAAATACTCATTAGTTACTCTTTCCATTGTTAAGATTCCTCTGAAAGCTTTTCAATGGTGGTTAAGAAATGGGATCTGAAGTCAGACTACCTGCATACAAATCCAAGTTTTTCCATTTTACTAGTTCTGTGACCCAAGGATTGTTACTTAACCTCTCTCTGCTCAGTTTCTTTATGTGTAAAATGGAGATAACAATACTGTATTCCTCAATGAGCTGCTGTAGAGATTGGGCAAAAACTGGTGGCTGGGTAGTGATAGTACAAATAAGGTATAGGTGGATTTCAAAGTAGTGACTGTTTAATTCATTCACTAAAAAAAAGTTAAAGTAAAAAAATTCAGTTTGATTGCATTAGCCACATTTCAAGTATTTAACAGCCATCTTGGCTATCATATTGCAAAGTACAGATACAAAATATTTCCATCATTGCAGAAACAGAAACTATTGGACTGCACTAATCTAGATCTATCCTAACAAAACTAAAAAATAATATTCCAAAAGTTTGGGCTAACACACATGCCAATTAATGGTTCTCCTGAACAAAATCAATATTTTCTAAAGGAAGACAATAAAGCCAGACATTAAACAAAATAATATTTCAGTGTTCATCATGCAACCAAGAAGCAAAAAGGAGAAAAGTATGATTGAAAATTAGTTAATGGAAACAGACTCAAATAACAGAAATGACTGAATTTAACAGATTTTATCAAAATAAAAATGTTCAAAGATTTAAAGGAAAAATGTCCATTAAGAGGAAATAAAAGAACTGGGCTTCTAGAAGTGAAAAATAAAATATATAAAATGAAATATTTAATGGAGTGATTAACAGATTAGACACTGCAGAAGAACAATCTGAAAATAAGGCAATGGAAGATATATAAGCTGAAGCAAGTAGTTTTTTTTTTTAGCTTAAAAACTGAAAAGAGCCTCAGGGAGCTGTGGGACAGTGTCAAGTGGCCTAACATGCAAATGGAGTCACTGAAGAGGAAAGAATGACTAAAAAACCCAAACAGATAAAAATATAAATCTGTATATTCAATAAGCAATACAAACACCAAGCAGAATAATCATAAAATCCAAGTACATCAAAATCAAATTGATAAAAACTAATGATAAAGAGAAAAATCTTAAGCTAACCATGGGGGAGAGGGGACATACACATTTATAGAAGAGACAAATAGCACTGAGTTCTCATCAGAAACAAAGCTACCAATAAGATAGTGGAATGATTTTAAAGTGCTTTAAGATAAACTGCCAATTTAAAATCCTGAATCCAGTGAAAATATCCTTTAAAAATGAAGAAATAAAAACATTTTCAGACAAAAAAGTGAATTTGTCTCAAGCAAAAGAAACATCTTCAAGCCAATCTACTACAAAAAACATCACAGGAACTCCAGGAACAAGATGGAAACCTAAAGCTACACAATAAAATAAACTGCTGGAAATAATAAGAAGGAAGAACTTCATTGCAGAGGAAAATACAGATTTGGAATGCTTTGCTAGGTGATGGCTGCTCTATAACTTGTCCATCCAGTTTAAATCCCTGAGGATATGATCATCACACTGCCCAGTAAAACCACTATGAATCTTGTAGCTCAACATGACTATACTACTAAGAAGAGTTCTCAAGCTTTACAAACCCAGTTTAGAAGTATAGCCTGAGTGGGCCTAGTGGCACACACTTGTAATCCCAGCAGCTTGGGAGGCTGAGGCAGGAAGATCACAAGTTCAAAGCCAATTTAACAACTTAGCAAGACCCTATCTAAACAACAACAACAACAACAACAACAACAACAACAACAAACTAAAACAGACTGGGGATGTGGCTCTGTAGTTGAGCATCCTTAGGTTCAATCCCCATTACAATAAAAATAAATAAATAAATAAAAAAGTATAGCCCGAGAGGCAAGAGGACTATTGTTTGTACATGCAGCCCTCAAATCCATCACTCAGCCTGTCTCATTGCCCCTCTATTCCCAATCAATAAGGAGCTTCTGCTCACCAAGCATTCCATGTCTTATACCATTGTCCTGGCTCCCCTGATTTAGGATTTGGAACAGTATGTCAACAATGTTTCTTGTTTGCCTGAAGTGAAGCCTTATGAAGTTGACAATTAGAAAGTCATAAATGAGGTCAATCCCATTCTAGGAGGGTCACAAAGAGTCCTTGGAAGTACTGAAGGATATTATTCTCCACCAGTCTCAGGGAAGAAGAGAAAGAAACCATGCTGAGAATGGAGAAACCAAAAGCTGTGTCAAAATCTTGTATGTCAAAATATTCCTTAAAAAGAACCCCAAATTCATCAGTATTATGTATACATTTTTTCTAGGTCAAAATTTTAACTGTCATTCTGAAGGATTAGATTAAAAAGGAAATTTAAACAAGGAGAAGCTATGAATGCCTTCAACAAACTTATCACTGTTTTTGTAAAAGACATATTAATGGCTACTGTGACTATTCAGTAATGTGAACTTAATTCCTCCCACCCTCCACCAAAGCTGTAGTTAAAATCCTTTCCAAAACCATCATTGTGCTAAGAACACTTATAGTAGCTGTACTACTATTGTACTCAGTATTGCAAATTCCTTTGTATGGTAATGCAAAAAGCTTTTGAATTTTTTTTAAAAAAACAAAGCCTAAATATGCAATTTATTAATATGCTGTCATATTTAGTTTACTCACCGACACTAGGCATGATATGATCATTATAGTTATTCCATTTGTTTCACATAGTCCCTTATGTGAAATCCTAGTACATCTGAGTTTTCCCAAATAGTGAGGAATTCAGTTCTAATAATCAGTTATGACTCTGAGTTATTAGATAACAGAAATGGGTATTTATACTATAAAAAGGAGGCGAATCAAATGGCGGAATAGAAATAGAGATCTCTTCAGTAATGCATTGAGAGAGAGAAAGGAAATTGAGGCAATGCAAAACTGGGTCTTGGAACTGCAAAAATCTGAGAGAAGGGAGAGAGCAGAAAAGTGCTCTGTGATGAAGTTATCATGAGGATTGAAGTTTAGATTACGTGGCAAGTTCTAGGGAAAAAGAAGAGCTGAGAAATATTCAGGTGAGTTAAAAAGGCTATCTCAAGCTGCAATACATGCCTGTAATACCAGTGGTTCAGGAGGTTGAGGCAGGAGGATTGCAAGTTCAAAGCCAGCCTCAGCAAAAGTGAGGCACTAAGCAATTCAGTGAGACCCTGTCTCTAAATAAAAAAAATACAAAATAGGGCTGGGAATGTGGCTCAGTGGTTGAGTGCCCTGAGTTCAATCCCAGTACCCCCTACCTCCCAAAAAGGGTATCTCAAGAGATTTCTGTCAAATATATAAACTGTTTTGTGTCTCTAGGGCCCAAAAAGGTAACAATTCTGAGTCTATACTATTAAATGGAATTGAATATATAGATGCAGGTCTAAGTAGATATACAAAAGCATTTCAGACAAACAGAAGTACGAGAAGATATACTCCATTCATGTATGATGTGTCAAAATGTATTCTACTGTCATGTATAACAAATTAGAACAACAACAAAAAATCTCAGAATTATTCTATCATGAGGTGTTTAATGCTTTATATATGCACACATAATGCTGACGGTGTGATATTCCTGTTAAATATAACATTCCACGATGTGTATGTTTGTTTGTTTGTTTATTTATTTATTTATTTTTATGATGCTGGGGATTGAATCCAGGGTGTTGCATATGCTTAATGTGCACTCTACCATGAGCTAAACCCTGAGTCATTTAATTTTTATATCAATAGACTCCATGGAAATGAAATAGAGTCAATGTTTTGTTAGAGAATTATCAAGTTTCTTTGAAAGTGTTATGAATCTAACTATAAAAAAATTCAGACTTATGCAGGTTGAATACATATATACACATCATACCCTGGTTCTTATATAGGATAAATTTTACTTTGATAGCTACATTAATTTCTTTCCATAATTTAAACTACACATGCTAATGAATAATTTTTATTTTAATGAATATTCAACATTTAAAAGTATGAGTACATTGTCTTTAAGTCAAAACAAATTTTGAAAAATACAAGAGTTTAATAAATAGATTATAAATAAAATTCAACATGAAGTATGTCCTGAACCCTACACTATAGGTACCTAGAAAAGGTGTTACAACCTTAAATACTGGAATATACCAGTCTCCAACCTTCAAAATAATTATAATGGGAATTTAATGTTTTAAATGTTCTAAGCTGATTTTTTTCCTGTGTGCTGGAAAAAGAATCCAGAGCCTCATACATTCTAGTCCCACACTCTAGCACTGAGGTACACACCCTTCCCAATCTCCAGACGCTTTTTTAACAGTATATTTGTAACATACTAAGAAGAAATTCAGACCTAGCAAATGCTATAGTGATGTCTAAGGTTGAAAATATTGCCAAATTGTTTAACTAAACTATATTTTCTATTTCCTCAATTTGACCTGCCAGAATGAAATAAGTCATTAGAACACCATTTTCTAGTCTAGGAAAGAAAGAAGAGAAAAAATTGGGGAGGCATAGAGATCTTTAAAAGGTTTTCTGGGTTCAGACCCAAGGCAAGCCTTGCTAGACAGTGATAAAAAAATGGATTTAATCTTGTCCAGATGGGAGTAGGAACCAAAAGGGTACATAAATGATAGCACTTAGGTTAGTATGCTAGCACTGGGTTGCTAAGAAATCTATTAGAATGAAACAACAACCAAGCGAGTTATACTTTAGCAGACGTTATTCCTGCTACATGTTCTGCCAATCACTAGTATGCCTCTGCCAAATCAGTGTCACATTTAATTTATTCACATTCAAATCTATTGCAAACATCCTTTGATCAATTACAATAATGACAATGTACACTGAGTTTGTTGTTTTGACATGCTTGCTTGAACTTTCCTCCTCATTTAAAAAAAAAACATTTCTAATTACAAGAAGTGAATCCCAATGGTTCTTGTTATTTGAGGGGACAATTGTAAGGTTTGTTTGTATTTTTTGCTGGCTAGGAATTTCTGGCACTGAGTTTTATTTCTTTGAACTTGAGCCAGAATAATTATTAAATCTCAAAATGTCACTAAAATGAACTAATCACAGAGCTCAAGTCATTAATAGTTTTGCGGGTGCTATTTCCTTTAATAAAATAAATGAACTTTCACATATATGGGGAAAAAAGACCTCTGAGCAAAAGACACAATTACTTAATTGAAAAAAACCAGCAGCTAAACATTAATAAAAAATAATTAGTCACTTTAATCCTACTTAATTGAACTACTCAAGTGGGAAACAAAGAAAACCTTGCTCCCTTGTGTAAAAAGTGGAGAGACCAAAATCCCTGGGACAAAACGTAATGTCATATTCTTATTGCTTTCTGGGCTTGGCCTCTGTGACAGGTGAAGAAAAGGAAGGGAGGCAAGAGCCTTGGAGAAAAGAAGAGGTTTCATTAGTGTATGATTGCTAACATTTATTGAGCCATCTACTGTAGGGAGAAACGAGTTCTCCTCTATATTGAGAGAAGGAAGAATAGAAGTTGGGAAAGAAGAGGTGAGACAAGAGTTAAAGAAGCTGAAGCTCAGAATTACAGAGCCTGCCCTAGAGAATAAAAACTGGCCAAAAATTACACTCCTGAGGACCCGATGCAGAGACAACAGAGCTATGGCACTGAAAGAGATGTTCAATCATTCATACATTTTTCATTCATTCAATAAATACATACTGAACACCTACATTTCAAGGCTCCTTATTCTTTTTTTAAATATTTATTTTTTAGTTGTAGTTGGACACAATACGTTTATTTTATTTACTTATTTTTATGTGGTACTGAGGATCAAACTCAGGGCCTTGTGCTAGCGCTCTACTGCTGAGCCACAACCCCAGCCCAAGGATCCTTATTCTTATGAAGCTTTGTTGGGGGACAAAGAGGAGGATAAGAAAAGGAGATAGCTTGCACTAATGCCAGAAGTCAAGATACAGAAAAGCTGGGTTAGCACCAATGGCCATTATGTTGGTAATGCTTAGGGGTCCTTTCCTATTTTCCCATTCACTCATTCATTGGTTCATTCATATGGTAACTGAGCACACTATGTGCCAAAGATAGAGAGTCAGCATTTACCCTGTGCTAGGAATTTACAGTCTAGGGAAGAAAGGTAAAAAAAGTAACTAAATTATAATATGATAAGGTCTGTGATAATATTAAGTAAAGAATGTTATGAAAATGCAGAAGAAAAGCCAGTATACTGATGATTATACACAGAGTAGGGACTAGGGGGTTAGAAATGACTTCTTGCAGAAGGTTACACTTGAATCTTAAATTTTGGGGAAGAAATCATAAAATTGAGAAAAGGGAACATTCTAGGAATAAGTAAGCATGTGTTCAGAGGGATGGAGTAGTAAAGCAGCACAACAAATTCAGGACACTAAATGTTTCCTACAGTATGCATAGATCAGAACATGATGACTTTTGTAATGCAATCTGAGAATTTTTAGATTTTATCCTGAAAGCAATGGAAAAACATCTGGGACTTTGAAGCAAGAGCAGGATTTCCAGATAAAATACAGGATGTTCACCTATATTTGAATTTCAGATAAATGTTTGGTATTTGTCATAAATATTGCATGGGACATACATTTAGTTATTATTTATCTGAAATTAAATTTAATGGGGTGTACTGTGTTTCTATTTGCTCAATCTGACAATCATGGACAGGAGATTTACATGTTTATACCTTATTTTTAAAAAGATAACTAGTAGCTGTAGAAAGTGGATCAGAAGGAGGCAAGACTATACTAGAGAGATCAGATAGAATATTGCTGCAGAAATGTAAGTGAGCAATTCATTAGGGCAGGAACCAGGGCAAGTGAGATGGAGAGGAAAATATGGAATGTTAAGACACTCAAAAGGAGAAAGGTCTTGGTCACCAAGTATTATAGAGGTGAAGATCAGGATGAGCCTATTTCTAAGGAGTGATGATGGATAATGCCATTAGCCACAGTAGGGAATACAGAAGAGGAGGAGTAGTTCCATTTTAAATATACTAAATTTAATATGTCTATAAGATATCTAAGTATCTTGTATCAAACCATTAGTTCTTTCTTTGTAGCCAAAGTTCTGAACACTTCAGGACTCAAGAAGTTCTTGAGGACTTAATTTTTGGCCCTGTTCTTTTTTCTTTTTTTTAGTTGTAGAAGGACACATGCCTTCCTCTTATTTTTATGTGGTGGTGAGGATTGAATCCAGTGCCTCACACGTGGTAGGCAAGTGCTCTGCCCCTGAGCCACAACCCCACCCCGCTGGCCCTGTTCTATTTGTTTGCTCTCTCCCTGAGTAACTTTCTATTTCACAAATTTCATGTCTCCACATGCTAACGAATTTCAAATTTATACTTTCAGGCCTAACTAATTCCTAAGCTGCAGAGCTGTAAATTCAACTATTGAACTCATTAGATTTGGATGTCTAATAGACATTTTCATTTTAAATATGTTCAAAGACCACTGAGGCTCAAAGGGCTAGCTTAAGGTTGCACAATTAGCCTACACTTGAAATAGTGCTTCCATTGCATTCTCTACCATTCATTATTGCCTTGTACAGTCCTCAGCAAGATAGCACACCACAGGACCCAGTATAAATACTGCTTGGCTCCAGTGTTCCCTGACCCCTAGCAGCTTTGCCCTATTTTACTTGGGCCCTTCCTCCCTTTCCTCACATGCTAAGACACAGACAAAGTCCAAGGTAACATCCCCCTTCACCACCACAGATGAGGGCCTTCCAGCTAACTGGAATGATCATTCTCTCAAAGTATTCTCTGTGATGTTATTCAGTGCACATGGGCAGGGAAGGAGGAGGAGGAGTTGTTGTTTTATGACAAGACAGCCTCAGCTGTAAACCACTTTAGCATGTGCGCTAGCTGCAGAGAGAGCGAACTTGCTAGTGGTTTCTCAAGGCAGCCCACATCCAGTGACAAGTGAGACAAACAGGGGCATAAAGGCCTCTCTTTTAACCAGAAGTTAAGAGAACTATGATGGATAATACTTGCTCCAGAGTTTCCCACTGAGCTTTGCTGGGGCTGCATTACAGTCTGACTTTGTCCTCTGTTTCCACTTCCTTCCGCTTTCCTTTAACCAGGATGCCTGATAAATATCTTGTACCCCAACTCTGTCTCATGTCTGCTTCTAAAGAACCCAATTTTGACAAAGCTCCAGGTGACCTGCCTACCTCTCCAATCTCATTCCATTTCAATTTCCCTTTGCTGAATACACTCCAGCCTCACTGGCTTCTTCTCTGTTCTTTAATCACACTACTGCACTTCATTTGGCCCTTTTTGCTTTCTGCCTGGAAGGCTTTTCCTTTAGTTCTTCACATGGCTAGATGAACCTAAGGACAGATTAACAACTTAAAAGTATTCCCTCTAAAAACTGGAACAAGACAGGGATGCCCTCTTTCACCACTTCTATTTAACATAGTCCTTGAAACTCTAGCTAGAGCAATCAGATGCAAGAAATTAAAGAGATACGAATAGGAAAAGAAGAACTCAAACTATCAATATTTGCTGATGACATGACTCTATATTTAGAATCATGGGCCCTTCCTTTCCTCACATGGTAAGACACAGATCCAAAATATTCCACCAGAAAAATTTTAGAACTAATAAATGAATTCAGCAAAGTAGCAGGATATAAAAACAATATACCCATAAATCAAATGCATTTCTATACATAAACAATGAATCCACTGCAAGAGAAATTAGGAAGATCACCACATTCATAATAGCCTCAAAAAATTAAAATACTTGGGAATCAATCTAACAAAAAAGGTGAAAGATGTCTACTATGAGAACTATGGAACACTAAAGAAAGAAATTGAAGAAGATCATAGAAGATGGAAAGATCTCCTGTGCTCTTGGATAGGTAGAATTAAATAGTCAAAATGGCCATACTACCAAAATTGTTATACATATTTAATGCAATTCCTATTAAAATCCCAATGACATTCTTCATATAACTAGAAAAGCAATCATGAAATTCATTTGGAAAAATAAGAGACCCACAATAGCCAAAGCATCCATAACAAGAAGAGTGAAGCAGGCGGCATCACAATACCAGGCCTTAAACTATACTACAGAGCTATAGTAATAAAAACAGCATGGTTTTGGTGCCAAAATAGACATGTGGACCAATGGTACAAAATAGAAGACACAGAGACAAACCCACTTAAGTAAGTTATCTCATACTAGATAAAGGTGCCAAAAACATACACTGGAAAAAAGATGGCTATTCAATAAATGGTCTGGGAAAACTGAAAACCCATAGGTAGCAAAATGATATTAAACCTTTATCTCTTACCCTGCACAAAAATCAACTCAAAGTGGATCAGAGACTTAGACACTAGAACAGAAACCCTGCATCTAATAGAAGAAAAAGTAGGCCCAAATTTTCAACATGTTGACTTGGGACCTGACTTCCTGAACAAGACTCCTAAAGTGCAAGAAGTAAAATTAAGAATCAATAAATGGGTTGGATTCAAAGTAAAAACCTTCTTCTCAAAAAAGGAAACAACCTATAATATAACGAGAAAGCCTACAGAATGGGGAAAAAAAGTCTTTACCACATGCACCTCAGACAAAGCACTAATCTCTAGGATATATAAAGCATTCAAAAAACTTAACATCAAAAAAACAAATAACCCAATCAATAAATGGGCTAAGGAACTGAGCAGACACTTCACAGAAGAAGAAATACAATTGACCAACAAACATATGAAAAAATATATTCATCATCTCTAGCAATTAGAGAAATAAAAATCATCTCATTCTAGTTAGAATGGCAATTATCAAGAATACAAGCAGTAATAAGTTGTTGGTGAGGATATGGGGGAAAAGGTGCACTCATACATTGCTGGTGGGATTGTAAATCGGTACAACCACTATGGAAAGCAGTATGGAAAAAACTCAGAATAAGTTGGAAAGGAGCCACCATTTAACCCAGTTATTCCACTCCTCAGTTTATACCAAAAGGACGTAAAATCAGCACACTACAGTGATTCAGCCACATCAATGTTTATAGTTTTCGGCGGACACAACATCTTTGTATGTGGTGCTGAGGATCGAACCCAGGCCGCATGCATGCCAGGTGAGTGCCCTACCACTTGAGCCACATCCCCAGCCCTAATTTTCTTTTTAAACATGTTTCTGATTAAAGACAAATGTACCCTTTTAATAGCAATTTCACAAAATATATAAAAGCATAAAGAAGAAAATAAAAATCAACTTACCATTCAAATAACCATTATAATTCTATATTTGTTTCCCACCCATGTTGTTTTTTAAATACATATAGACTCCTTTATTTTAAAAATACCTTAAAAATCAAACTTACATGGTATATTTTATAATTTTCTTCCTTTTAAAATTCGTTCTCACACAATATAAAGGTTAAACACATAAATATGACATTAATCTGGAAATAGGCTAAGCCAACTAACTAATTAGATTCACACTTACACCTTCATTGCTAATTGTGATAACTTGTTTGAACAAGCCTCCAAGGATTTATTAGCTAGCAGCGATTATCAATGAGAGATAATGTACTTAGATTTTTTTTTGGGGGGTACCAGGGATTGAACACAGGGACACTTAACTACTGAGCCACATTCCCAACCCCTTTAATGTTTTATTTAGAGACTCACACACATATAAAATTATAATTGTCTTATAAAATAGAGACACAAATAAAACAGCAGTAAATATGATAATTGTTGTTTCCTGTTTAAGAAACTTCCAAATTGTAAAGTCTGCTAATAATAAAGAAAACAGAATAAACAACTGATTCAAATTATCCTGGCCCCCAAACAGATTAACCATGTTCTTGTGAGTGGAATTTTTTTCACTGGATCATACTCATACCTTCCTAACAAGAAATTTGAAGACTCAAAATTCCTGACCATTCAAAATCCAATGGTCTTTAAAGCAAGAAATAGAAGTAAAAGTTACTTATAATCTGTGGTATTCAATTACATATTTGGTAGGAAAGAAAATCAGTGCTCCTAAATGAGGTAAACTACATATAAACTTTTAGGCCAAACCATGCTTGTTCCTGAAGAATTAATATCAGGATCTCTCCAGTGTCTGGGCAAATTATATATGACATCCCAGAAGTTCATTCCACTAAGAGGATTTTGGTTACAAAATTTTTATACACAGCTGATAACACAAATATAATCTTAAGAATATTCCTAAGAAATATTTCATTTTCTGCCTTCAGATTACAAATAAAAATACCTTCAGATTACAAAGTTAGTTGGCACATTTAAGTACTGTCCATTTACATTTTCAGTTTATGTCTGCTAAAGATAATTTTGGGTGAATAAGTGATCTCAAGCAAAAAAACATGGGGAGAGGGAAACAGAGAAGGAAGGAAAGTCAAAATAAATATGTGCTTTAGAGCTGGTCACTGCTCTGGGCCCTGGGACTTTCTGAGGAGTCATGTTAAAAGTCTCTGAACTGTTTGCCCAAGGGACAGAAAGGAAGCTTTCAGGGTTTATTTGTGGTACTGGGGATTGAACCCAGGGGTGTTCTACCACTGAGCTGCATCCCCAGTCCCTTTTTTTTTTTTTTTAAATTTTGAGATAGGGTCTTGTTAAGTTGCTGAGTGTGTCACTAAATTGAATTTGGAATCCTCTTGCCTTAGTCCTGACTAGTTGAGATTACAGGCATGTGCAACTGTGCCTGGCAGAAAGGGAGTTTTCGTCCAGTAATTCCTTTTCCTCCTTGGTCAAGATGGCATGTTAACCCTCTCATACTCCACGTCCTTTCCCTCAGACATCATGTGCTACAGTGTTAAGAGAAGAAAGTGAAGTATACTCAGTACAGCTGTGGTGAGGTTATTCCTGTCAGCAGTTGGTTGCTGCAGCAAGACCGGAGTAGAAGGCAGAAGAGGCAGATGAGGGAGGGCACAAGAGGCATCTGATACAGAGCTCCTATAACCTTGTATTTTTTTCCATTAGGATAGAAAATTTAAATCATCCTGAATTACAGAAAAACATTTTTAATAAATATATTACATTTAAAAAATTCCAATATGTTTAATTGTCCTGAATATTATGAAAAGACAACAGAGGCAACTCTTAGGTTATACAATATGAAGAAAAAACAACAGAATAAAATTTCACAGTAATTTCTGCAAAGCAAACATTCTAAATAATATAACATTATTCTCAAATGTAGATTAATTAAAAAACGGTTCAAATGAACTTAAAATTATTTATGAACAACTTCACATCAAATTAGAATTCTTGTGGACAAGTGGAAATGATAGTAAAAATAAAAGCAGCTATCACTTATTTAATACTTATTTTGAGCTAGAGTTTGGCTAAGAACTTTATTTATATGGATTCACTAGATTAAAAAATTACTCTCAAAATTAGTAATTTTTAAACATTTTGGACTGTGAGCCTTAGTGAGTACACCAAGGTCTTCAGGCTAGAGACCTGGGGAAGACCTGATGTTGCATCTTGAGTCTAAAAACAATCTGCAGGGGGTTGGGGATATAGCTCAGTTGGTAAAGTGCTTGCCTCGCATGCACAAGACCCTGGGTTCAATCCCCAGCACCACACACACACAAAATAAATAAATAAAAACAATCTGCAGGTGAAATTTTGTCTTCCTCAAGGATTCTTCCCTTAAAGCCTTCAACAGATTAGGCAAGGCCCACCCACATAAAATACAGGGTAATTTCAATGTTAATCTCATCTAAAAAATACTTTTGCAGCAAAATCTAGAATAGTATTTGACCAAATATCTGGTACATGACCTCACCTATTCTACCATTACAGGGAGAAATACATTTTACACAACTAGTTACATAAACATGTTCATGTAACACATATTCTTAGTAAACATTTGTAGGTTTATATTTTCTCTTACATATTACATATTTTACTTTATTAAAAAGAAAAAACAGTGGCCTGAGGTTGTGGCTCAGTGGCAGAGCATGTGCCTAGCACATGTGAGGCACTGGGTTCGATCCTCAGCACCACATAAAATAAATAAATAAAATAAAGGTATTGTGTTCATCTATAACTACAAAAATATTTTTTTAAAAGAAAAAACTGTAACCCACTAATTTGATTTCATAACCTACTAATGAATCACACTGATGGAAAAATCCTGCTCTCAATAACACATCCATTTATTCATGTTTTAGAATACAGATAAAGAAATGCATTACAGTGACACCAGAATATGATCTCTCTCTCTCATTCCTGTGTGTGTGTGTGTGTGTGTGTGTGTGGCAGTGCTGTGATTGAAGCACTGCTAGGAAGGGCACTACCATTGAGCTATAGTCCCAGTGCCAGAATATGATATTTGAGAAGGAAATTGAGAACACACAAGACACAATGAACAAATGTATGTCAGGACTGGGCACAGTGGCACATGCCTGTCTGTAATCTCAGTGGCTCGGGAGGCTGAGACAGGAGGATTGCAAGTTCAAAGTCAGCCTCAGCAAAAGCGATGGCACTAAGCTCAATGAGAGCTGACTCTAAATAAATACAAAATAGGGTTGGGTTAAGAGGTTAAGTGTCCCTGAGTTCAGTCTTGGTACCCCATGCCCCCAAATAGTCAGGAAATAATAAAATGCCTAACTTCTTATCACTATAGGAACACCATATCTTAGCAAAAGAGTATAGTGTTTTATCAATATTATGATAAATATTTGAGAATAAAATCAGGCAATGCCTAAAGATAAAATAAAATCAGAGGCAATTAAATATGGCTTGGTATTCTACAGGGTATACAATCAATACAAATCAATATGATTTTCTTAAATAGCATTATTTTCACTATTAAAAAATGAAATAACATACAAGTGATTAGTTGCATTAAAAAACTGTAAAATATGGAGAGGTTAAGAAAAAACACAAAAATGTGGTGAGATAACTGAGAAAAGTGCACTTTAAGTTGGGTATGGTCGCACTCATCTGTGATCCTAGCAACTCAGAGGCTGAGGCAGAGGATTGCAAGTTCAAGGTCAGTCTTGGTAACTTAGAAAGGCCCTAAGCAACTTAGCAAGAGCCTGTCTCAAAATAATAAAATAGAAAAGGGCTTGGGATATGGCTCAGTGGTTAAGCATCCCTGGGTTCAATGCCTGGAACTAGAAAGTTTTTTCAAAACTAAATAAATGAATAAAAGGGCTGGGTATGTAGCTCAGTGGTAAAGTGCCCTGGCTAAAAAAAAAAAAAAAAGTGTACATAAAAAATTTAAAAAAAGCCCTAACCTCACTTTTAACTCTTAGCCTTTTCTCCTCTGGATCAAAGCCCAGTTTTAACACCTAAATGAGACTTGTCTTAGTGAATGAGTAGCTTATTGGTTAAGAATATAGACTCTGAAGAACTCAAAACACTCCAGTGACTCCCTTTCATTTCTTACATGTTTTTCTAAAAATTTCATATTCTCTTAGTTTTCACAGAGCTAGAAATCAAGTCAATGCCAAAGAAAGTTATAGATAAAAGTTTATAGATAAAACACTTAAAAACCTTTTAAGTGTTATTATGTTCCAAACATTTTTCAAATTTGTTCTTTTTATATGTACATGGTAGTAGAGTGTATTTTGACATATTGTACATGCATGGAGTATAACTTCCTATTGCAGTGGTTGAACACAATGTAGAGTTTCACTGGTGGTATGTTCATATATGAACATAAGAAAGTTATGTCTGATTCATTCTACTGTCTTTCCTATTCCCATTTCCCCTCCCTTACCTTCATTCTTCTCTGTCTAATCCAGTGAACTTCTATTCCCCCAACTTCACCCCTTTATTGTGTGTAGCATCTACATATCAGAGAGAACATTTGTTCTTTGTTTTTTTGGGATAGGCTTATTTCACTTACCATGATAATCTCCAGTTCCATCCATTTACTGGCAAATGCCATAATTCGATTCTTCTTTAAGGCTGAGTAATATTCCATTGTGTATTTATACCACATTTTCTTTGTCCATTCATTTGCTAAAGGGCATCTAGTTTGGTTCCATAGCTTAGCTACTGTGAATTTATCTGCCATAAAAATTGATGTGGCCACATCAACATATGCTGATTTTAAGTCCTTTGGATATATGGTGAGGAGTAGGATAAACTGGGCCAAATTGTGGTTCCATTCCAAGTTTTCTGAGGAATCTCTATACTGTTTCCATAGTGGTTGCACCAATTTGCACTCCCACCAGCAATGTATGAGGATACCATTTCCCTACATCTTCGTCAACATTTATTGTTACTTATATTCTCGATAATTGCCATTCTGATTGTAGTGAGATGAAATCTCAGTATAGTTTTAATTTGCATTTTTCTAATTGCTAGAGATGTTAAACATTTTTTTCATATATTTTTTAACTGATCACATTTCTTCTTGTGCCAAGCACTGTTTTTAATCATTATTACTACAGTTGTGTGAAAAGAGCAGAACTGAAAAGAGTAAGTGTATCACAATGACAATTATGTACTAATAAATGCATGGGTAAATTAACTTGTTAAAATAAAGAGTTGTGGAACCAGCCATGGGACTTGGGGCAATGTGTTAAGTCTATTTTGGAAACATTAAGCTATTGTTATATTAACATTTTAATAAAACAAAGGAAAAAATCAAGTAAGGTCATAGAACTGGCCATGTCAGACAGTCACAAAAGTGCTCAACAGTTCAAATGGCAGGTATACATTGCAAAAGCGTTAGGCACTTTTGATTAGAGACAACCACCGTAAAACTGGGCACCAAAGACATTCCTTTGTGGTTGGTAGTAAATCTTTCAACTATGTTGACTTTCTTGAGGAGGTGGAAATACCAGAAGGTAATAAATATGGCTGCTAGGCAAGCTAAGCGTGTACCCCTTTCCAGCTCTGTATCTCAGAATGACTCTATTACATGATGTTCCTGGTACTTGCAATAAGATCCAGTTTCTGAAGGCAATATATGAATATTTTTTCCCTGCAAATTTAAAGTATAAGACTATTTTAGATTCATAGATAGAAAAATGATACTTTAAACAGAATATAAATATAATTTAATAGTGTTCATCAAATCTATCTAGGACAGGTTGGCATGTACAATAGAAGTCTACAGAGAAATTATGTTAGCTGTTAAGCATGTGCTAGGTATTTGATGATAAGCAACTGAACAAATAATAAACCTAATTAAGCACTATGACTTCTAAAAAGAATCCCAGAAATTAAGCCACACTGATTTGTTTTTGTGCACACTGGCTAGGATAATTCCTTAAGTGCTTTGATATATCATTTCAAATTTCAAGTATCTCATTTTTCACTTCATTCTGAATATCTTATTTTTCAATTAGGGACCCAACATGAATCCTTAAAATATATGATTGCTTTTTAAAAAGACTATTTATTGTGTAAGGATAAATATAGCTAGTAATATATACCTTTGTACCCACCATCCAACTTAAGAAATTAAACTCTATGGATAAAGTCCTCTGAGAACCCCTTCTCCCAACATTCTCCTTCCTCAGAGGTAATAACTGCCCTAGTTTATTAACTATCATTTTTCATGCTGTTTAATACTTTTACTATAGTTCTGTGTATCCATAGGCAACAACAGCAGTGGTTTTCTTAATGTTTGTGCTCTTATTTCCTAAGACTTTTGAAAAACTATAACATATTGTATACTTCAGTTGACACAAATAATGCCAAAGGATGCATTTCTAGTTTATTTTATATTGAATAGATGCTTTAAGTATCTATCTATATCTATTTTGTTGAAGCCTTGGAGCTTCAGTTTAGTTTATTCAATTTATAAAAATATAACCATATAACTTAATTGGCAGAGCTAGTCGTGATTGTTAAAACCAATCATCCAAATCTGACTTACTCTGTCAGAAAAAAACCTGACTTAATTTTAAAATTCAAATAAATGTGTTATTATGCAGCCCAGTGACAATTTTCTCACTTGTGAATTTTGATTCTAAAATAATGTATGGATGGCTAGGTAGACAGATAAGTTCTAAGTCATGGAGCCTTGCCATGAGTTTGTGGCCTGGATGAAATAATGTGTTGCCCCTCTAAGAATTTTAATTGAGGCTTTCTCTGCTTTGTTTTTAAGGGACTCTTCCTCAGGTGAGATTCAGTCTCTAATAGTCTCTTTGGTGCCCAGGAGATTTTTAACTCCATGACAAGGCATCATAGTAATATTTAGTATGGACAGGGATAAGCTTTTCTTTTGAGAAGTGGGAGATAGATAATTTTGAAAGTCAGAAATGAGAACTGGAAGACCAGAAGGTTCTAGGGCAGATAATTTTTCATAAAGACTGCATATGGAAAGAGAACATGGAAATTGATTTCTTTAACGCTACTCATACCTGTATATCTACAGGAAGTCTTTGTGTAATCAGTTATACAGGTACCCAGCTTGAAAACCACCTATCAGTAGCAGGGTTCTCAACCTAGCATTCATTTGCCTTCTGTTTTTGTAAATAAAATTGTACTGGACCCAGACACTCTTACTCACATAGTGACTATAACTGCTTTCACACCAGAATGGCAGAGTTGAATAGTTGTCATAGAGACCATTTGGCTGACAAAATCCAAAATATTTACTATCTAGCGTTTTACTGAAAAAGTTTGTCACCCCTCATCTAATAGTATTGGGTATGTTTTAAAAAATTCTTTCCTTTGAAAAAATCAAAGTTACATATTTGTATAGCTTGTAGGACCATACAAGGCTTGTTATTAAAAAATCCTGTCACAGTCCCCAAAGCAACTACTTTATATTTTTTTACCTGATGCTTATTTGAGGTGGTGGGGTAGAATCCAGGGCCTCATGCATACATGCTAGGCAAGCACTCTCCCACTGAGTTACACCTCCAGCCTTTAACTGATGTTTATAAGGTAAGCTCTGCTCTTGAACATTCTGTAATAGCTAAATAATATCCTTACACTATTACTTTATTTTTCAGTTTTAAGCACTGCATATTAATTTCTTACTATTGGAAATAAGAATTTACCCAATTCTTCTTGTTTTATAATACTTCCAATGTAGTTATAGACCAATTTCAATAATTATGTTATTATGAGTAAACACGATAAACAAGTGAGCCACACAGCACACTAGGATTATTTTTCTTTTTCCAAGTCAATTTTTTCTTGGCGTTAATAAATTAATTTTGTTTATTTTCTATGTACCTACCTATAATTCAGCACCATTTGATATTTTTGGATTTATTAGGTTATTAATAATACTACTCTATTAATTAATAGAGTATTAACTAAATACTTTGTTAATTTCATTTTTTGGGGAAAAAAATCTCTCACAGACACTTCTTTCCCATGCCCTCTGGTCTGGTTGCCCTGGTACTCTAGTACCCTTTGCCTAAGCTCAAGTTTTCTTTCTTAGATCTCATTCCTTCCTTTTTCTTTTTTAACTTCCCAAGCAAAGGTTGTAGGAAATAATTCTATGAGACTGTACTTGTAGAAATGTATTCATTCTACACTCAAGCTTAGATGGTATCATTGGGTATAGAATTCTACTCCAGCACTCACTACTGAGCTAAATGTAGAAGGACTTTTCACTGCATTATCTTCTAGCTTCCAGTGTTGTTGGTCTTCTAATTTTCTTTTCATTCCTGTTTTCCATCTCTGTCTTTCTGCCCTACCTTATAGGAAATTCCTTCAGTATAAGCTTCTAACCCATCCATTAAATATTTCATTTCTATTATACTTTTTTCCAAAAGTCAGGGTCTAATCCAATGTGATGAAAATTTGGACCTACTCTTTCCTCTATTAGGTGCAGGGTCTCTGGTCTAATTCCTAGGTCCTTGATCCACTTTGAGTTTTGTGCATGGTAAGAGATAGGGTTTTAGTTTCATTTGCTGCATATGAATTTCCAGTTCTCCCAGCACCATTTGTTGGAGAGGCTGTCTTTTCTTCAATGTATGTTTTTGGCTCCTTTGTCTAGTATGAGATATCTAAGTGTATTTATGTGGGTTTTTCTTTCTGTCTTCTATTCTCTACCACTGGTGTCTATTTTGGTGCCAATACCATGCTGTTTTTGTTACCATAGCTTTGCAATATAGTTTAAGGTCTGGTATTGTGATGCCTCCTGCTTTACTCTTATTGCTAAGAATTGCTTTGGCTATTCTGGGTCTCTTATTTTTCTTAATGAATTTCATGATTGCTTTTTCTATTTCTATAAGGAATGATTGGGATTTTAATTGGAATTGCATTGAATCTGTATAGTACTTTGGGTATATTTTTGTGGGTTTTGATCTTTCATTTTAGATACTTTCCTCAGATTTTGGACAATTCTCTTGCCACAGATGAGGCTTGTCAACTGTTTCACTATAATATAATTGAGGTTTTAAGTCCTTCTTGGCTGATCAGAGTAACTAATACCCTGACCTGGGGCATAATAGCCTGTTGTAGGGAAAAATCTGAAGGTCTCATTTTCAGTATGTATGTGTTAATTAATCCCTCTACTTCAGAGCAATACTCTTCTCTCAGATTTGTCACGAAAACAGTACTGCAAACTCGGGACTGTTTTCTATTCCCCAAGAAAAAACATAGTTTTCAATTGCTTTTAGATAGAGACAGTTGCCTTGTTGCATGCTATCACAAGGGAATTTAATAAAATCTTTATTTTTCTCCAGGAGATTTAGCATTGATATAATGTTTTTATTTAATATATGGTTCATATTCAAACTTCACCAATTATCCCTATATTGTTCTTTATAGCAAAGTTTTTTCCCCATTCTGGGATTACATGTTACATTTAATTGTCATGCCTCTTGGTCTTAAGTTGTTTATGACACTGATGTGACAGGTCTGGAGTTTTATGGAATGTCTCCAAACTTAGGTTTTTCTGGCTGTTCCTCATAATTAGATTAGGGTTTTGCATTTTTTTTTTTTTTTGGCGGAGGAGAATACTACATGAATGATGTCTTATTCTCAGTGTCTCAAACAAGTTGGCACCTAAACTGTCAACACTGCCCTACTTGGTAAAACTTTTGTCTACATGATTAAGATGATAGCTGCCAGATTTGTCTACTAGAAAGGTCCCTTTTCCCCCTTTGTAATTAATATGTAATGTATAGGGAGATGCTTTGTGATGAATAGCCTGTTACTCCAAAGAATATGAACTACTGGTTTTAGTAACTGCTGATTTTCACTGAATCAATAACTGCTTTGAGGGGGGAAATGGTGATTTTCCAACTCTATTATTATTTCTACATTTATTGGTTGGCATGTAAGTGCCTCTAAAGTTTTTGACCAAGACATGAATTTTAACAGCAATTCAACATTACTTTTGGAGTTTCCTGGCACTGCCAGTTGCTGAGCATTTTGAGGTTCTGGTGGCTTAATCTGGGTTACTTCTAGGCTTTCTTTTCTGCCAGATTAGGATTCATTATGTTCAGTTTTGTTAAAGTGGTTAACATTTGTCCACCTACTTTCTAGCATCTAAAACATTAGTGCTCTTTTTACCTCTTTGATTTTTCTTTTTGACCTTGTAGGTTCAGATCCTTTTAAAATAAATCTCTTTCTTGTCATTTTCATTCAACTTGAGAAATTAAACTCATGTGTTTAAATCGCCATTCTTTATTTGAAGGCCACTGTTCTTTCTCTACTTTCAAACTTTATAAATAAATGGTATACAGTATGAAATCTTCTGTAATTTACTTTTTTTCCCCTCAATATCATGTTTGTGAGATTTAACCACGTTGATACACACAGCTGTAGTTCATTCTTTTTTTTTTTGGTGGTGCTGGGGATTGAACCCAGGTCTTTGCTAATACTAGGCAAGCACTCTACCAAATGAGTGACATCCCCACCAGTTCATTCATTTTTTTTTGTGGGGGTGGTATACCAGAGCTTGAACTCAGGGGTATTCCACCACTGAGCCACACCCCAGCCCTATTTTCTATTTTATTTAGAGACAGGGTCTCATTGAGTTGCTTAGATCCTCTCTAAGTTGCCGAGGCTAGCTTTGAACTCCTGCCTCAGCCTCCCCAGCTGCTGGGATTTCAGGCATGTGCCAGTGCACCCGGCTCACTTTATTCATTTTAAATGAATAATGTTATATCCCAGGATATGAACATGCTGCAATTTTCTGATCAGTTTCCACTGCATTCCTAAAAATGATATTGTGAGGTTTTGGGTGGAGGTATAGGGCCCGTTTTTTCCATGAGAACATACATTCCATCTTTGTAATTTAAGTCAGTAGGAAAGCAGAATTTTACACACACATAATATCAGTCTTAAGACATTTTAATCCTGTAACTTACAAACTAAAATAAGCCTAATAATACGGAGCACAGAGAACTCAATAAATGTCAGTTACTTGGTGACAACACTGAAATAACCCTTACAATTCAGAAAAAGATTCCTCTCTGAATGTTAAATTGCAAGACTGACACATTATAGACTACAGCAGAGATATGAAAAGAGTAAACTAAGAGAATAGCTGCAGGGCTGGCATCATTTGACCATAATATAACTACTATCGTAGTGGAAAAAAAAAAAAAAGTCAGTCAGAATGGGGAAGCAAAGAAAAAAGGAGAACCAGAGACAAATGCTGATAATCCATAAAAACAATGTCCCTGGGAGCAGAAGCCTTAAACAAGCACCTGATATTTCTTTCTATTCCATTTCACATCTAGCTATTCCTAGTATGGAGAGAGATTTCTGGAAGTGTAGCCAATGCTATTTCCACCACTATGGGTTAAACTTTCTCTGATGTGAGATTGTTTCAACTGGCATGGTGAGCATGATATGATTAAACTTTTTACTTCACTTTCTTCCTTCCTTTCTTTTTTTGGGGAATGGGGGTGGGGTACTGGGGATTGAATCCAGGGTTGCTTTTCCACTAAGCTACATTCCAGCCTTTTTAAAATTTTGAGACAGGGTCTCACTAAGTTGCTTAGGTGTTGCTCTAAGTTTCAGAGGCTCGCCTTGAACTGGCAATCTTCCTGCCTCAGCCTCCTGAGTAGCTGGGATTACAGGTGTTCACCACTGTGCCAGGTAATTCCCCTTACTCTAATTTAATACTCCTTAAGCAATCTACTATGCTTTTCTCTTTACCAGTTTCAGTTCTTTCTTTAAATCAGCATACTGGAATTCTAGCAACCATCTGAAATTCACATGCATTTTAGTACCTATGATCACATCTTTATGAGCCAAATCATCTTGGACTTGGTCAAAATTGAGTCCATATTTGAGAATATGGTCAAATAAACAAGCACATGATGTGTGGTCTACCCAATTACCCCAACCTTTCCTTAGAACATTAGCACCCAACTCTATTCACTATTAGTTTCTTGAATTTCTTCTTCTCCTTTTATGTAGTATGTATATTAAAAACAAGGCAGGCAGAGTTCAAATATTGCAGGTTTCCCTCTACTGTTTGTAAAACTATTACTAGGAATATATTCTTTTGATGCTCCTTATTATAATGGCTACTAACTTTTAGCCACAGTGTACAGGTAACATGGGTGGAAGTTAATCTGGGGTTAGAAATTTGAAAAAGAATAGAACTCTCAAATGATTTTGAAAACTAACCAGTTTTAATAGGTTTACAAGAATAAGAGTTTTTTCCCAATGATTAAATATAAGAATTAAGCATAGACAATTGCTAAGATCACAAAGAAACAACCAGACATGATGTCTTACCAAATATTTCCTACATTCTTAACAAAAATAACAAACAGGAATATCTAGCTTCTGGATTAGACTATCTCTGTTGTGATACTTCTGGAAGAAAGATGACTCAGGAACATGTTGAGTTGTTCCAAGAACATAAGATCAATAATCAGACTTTGGCAAACTCTATAGGACAAATGGGCTGAATTTTTCAACATATAATTTGTAAGGATATAAAAGAAATGGAAGCAGAAACTATAAACTAAAAGAAATTTAAAATAAGTAGGGAGTTTTCAAAAAATGGTCAAGTACATATAGTGTACTTCTGTGCAATAAAACTATTTAAAATGTGAGGAAATATTACTATAAAAGTCAAGTTTCAGGGTTGCTTTTATGGGGAGAAAGAACTTGTGATTGGGATGAGGCACATGGTTCTGGAGCTGGCAAAATTATTTTTCTTAACTTGGTGGGACTTGCCTTATAATAATTCATTAGATGGATTCACTTCTTTCTAGTTTTTTTTTTTTTTTGGTATACATGGTTTATTTTACATTAAGTTTTTTTTCCTCTTAATATATTGGAAGCAGCTGGGGAAAGCAAGGAGCAGGTGAATCTGTGTGGTGTGGGAAAGTCAGCACAACTCACTTCAAGTAGAGAAGGGACTGTCTTTCATATACAGGAAGACTTTAGTTGAGATTATGTGGTATAGAAAGTTTCTAGGAAAATATTAATAGTGAATGATAATTTGCTAACAAAAAATTAGAAATTCTCCTTCCTCCTGACCCTCTAAAGAACAACATGATTAATAATAGTACATTAGAAGGGAGGTAACATGAGAAAGCTCATTTTGGATAATCAAGAAGGATAACAATGAATGTCATGAATGGAATGACTTGGTCTCATTGTTCTGACTGGAGTTCATTTGAGGTACTGGAATTACCTAAAATTTACAGGAGTGGTACCTGAGGCTTGATTATTGTAGAAGCTTCTATATAGTTACTTTGCATATCAATATTTCCATGGAAAAAGGTTTTCAAAGTTCTGGGGTAGGGGAAGCCTTTTACCTTTTACTTTGAGAACAATAGTTCTTGTGATCAAGAGAAAGGGAATCAGAAGAGCTGCTCTATCCATTCTACTGCTGTCAACCTTTAAAGATACTTCTGAATCTTGGATCACATCAACTTCTTCCAAAAAAATCCCTTGGGTTCCAAAGCTTAATGATAGTGAAAAGAAGGATGTGAGAAAAGAAGGTCAAGGCAAAAGCAACATACAAAGTTAGAAATGGGCCAAGAGATGTGTTCATTCAGATACTGGCCAAATGAATACTGACAGGGTCAATATAGGAGGAATGAGTGTTTTAGTCAGCTTTTTCATTGCTGTGGCTAGAAGACCTACCAAGACAATTTCAGAAGAGTTAAAGTTTATTTGGGGACTCATGGTTTCAGAGGGTTTCAGTCTACAGATAGCCAGTTTCCTTCCTTGGGGCTCAAGATGAGGTTGAACATCATGATGGAAGAGTGTGGTAAAGGGAAGCAGCTCACATGAAGATCAGAAAGTAGACAAAGACTCCACTTGCCAGATACAAAATACAGAACATCAAAGGCATGTCCCCAGTGATCCACTTCCTCCAGCCACACCCTATCCACCATCAGTTTTCACTCAGTTAATCCCACCGGGATTAGTTCACTGATTGGGTTAAGGTTCTCATAACCCATTTCACCCCTGAGCTTTTGGGGAATACCTAATATCTAAACCATAACAATGAGCATGTAAGGGCAGAAATGCCAAGTAATGAGTCATCACTCACCAAGTTGCCACTCTAACACCCCAACCTGCTAAAGTCCATTTATGTTGTCATTAGGGTTTCCAGGTGTGAGGTAAGGGTGAGGAGAGTGGAGGAGGGGAGTCTTAGTAGACAAAGGGGAATGTCTCTAGGTAGAAAGTCATACTAACAAACTTGGACACTCATTTTATGAAATACATTTATTTCTTACAAAATAACTTTAGAACTCTTAATGTTATTGTTTCAAAATAAAAATAATGAAAAACTCATGTTTTTGAAATGTACACAACATAGAATTTTATGCTTTTTATTATTTTTTTACCACCAAACTATATTTTTAAAGTTTTAAATGAAATACAACTCAGCTATTAAGTTGAGTATTATGCGTCACATGCTAGCTGTATGTTTTGAAATTTCTTTGGCTTTATGATAGAGTTCAATGGGCTGGGGCTGGGGCTCAGTGGTACAGCACTTGCCTTGCACACTGAGGCACTGGTTTGATTCTTAGCACTGTATATAAATAAACAAATAAAATAAAGGTCCATCAGCAACTAAAAAAATGTTAAAAGAAGTCTTAAAGATTTATGATAAGAGTTCAATATATAAAATTAAGGACAATATAAAGGCATGATTTGGATGAGACATGGAGATTCAGTGTTTCCCAAATTTTTCAGTTGAAACATGCCTATTAGCGGAGAACTCACCGGGTCCAGGGAAAATAACTTGATGAAAGTCCAAACTTCCTATAAAATGTTTTTTATATTGCTTTAAATTTTTACTATTTCATTTTTAAAATTTATGAGAATTTTGTTATATTCCATAAAATGTACATTCATCTTATCCTACATTTTATTAACAATATTAGCTAAATACATTGTATAAATATTTGTTATTATAAACTATTTTAAGTTATTTTCTATGGAGCAAAATGAACACTCTGGGAAGATGCATTACACATTTTTTTTTCTGAGGCTTCATATATACTTGAGAATATAAACCTCCAGTTTGGAAATATGGACTTATAAACACGTTATTTGAATATTTTCCTGGGGTATTCTTACCTCCATTGTAGGTGGAACTTTTCTTGTTCGTCTTATCCAAGCTAGAAAAAAAAATATTTAAATGTTAGTTCTCATACTTTACACATTTTATTCACTCATACATGAGAAGTATTTTTTGAGCACCTACAATATATTGTTATAAAATTAGGGATACAGCAGGGAAAGAGCAAATGTAAGTCCCTCTTCTTCTGAGGCATATATACTAGGTGAAGATTGTTCAAAAAATAAACACAAAACATAAAATATCAGGTGGTGATTTGTGTCTCATGAAACAAATACAACTGTATAGGGAAGATCAAGAAAGGACAGTTTCACATTTTTAAAAATCATACCTCATTATCACCTGAATTCAATTTAGTGTATTTATGGAATACAGGCCAAATAACAATATACTAAACTTCAAGGCAATATCAAAATTATATTATTCTAGAAATTTGAATTAGTTTTCAAATGATCGAAGAAGGGACTTGGAAAAGTTTCTATTACAAAGATTTCTCTTCTGATCTGTTCCAGCAAGTAGCTACTTCTTATGGTTAGGAAGCAACATCAGGCCTTAGCTCCTTAGCTCTCAACGTTTAGGAGACAAGCTGCAGAGGTAGAGAGCAGTCCATTTGTTAAGTGCCTGTTGGATACTGTGCCCTGTGCTAAATGTTTTATAGCAAAGGAAGGGAGCCAGACAGCTGCCTCTGAGGAAGTTATCAGAATCTTGTGGAAGACAGTATAGCACAGTGCTGTCCTAGAGACAGATTTTCTGGATTCAAATATAAACTTAACATTGCTGTTTTACCTGGGGTAAGATAATTAATTTCTAAGCATCAGACTTTCTATCTGTAAAACAGAAATTATTGTAGTATCTATACTCTGGGCTTTTGTGAAAATTATATAATATAAATGGTTAGTTTAGATCCTGGAATGTAAGAATAAGCAAGGATGTCTAAGTTATTATTAGTATTATCTCTATTATTCAATACACCTACATGTCTTATAAAATACTCATAAAAGCAAAGATCAATAATATCTGCTTGCAGCCAGGGGCAGTGGTGCACACCTGTAATCCCAATGACTTGGGAAGCTGAGGCAAGAAGGATCACAAATTCAAGGACAGCCTCAGCAACTTGATGAGACCCTGTCTAAAAACAGGGGTGGGGGGATGTGCTGGGAAGGTAGCTCAGTGGTAAATAACCTTGGGTTAAATTCCCCCATACTGCAAAAAATAAAACAAACAAAAATTGTTATCTGCTTGGTCTATGAGAACATATAGGAGTTTGACAAAACATACTGTAGGAAATAAGACCTTTAGAAAGTAGGAAACATTTGTTTTATCATTTTAGTTGACTTAATCTTCATTACAAAATTATTTCACAGAGTAATTAAACAACCTTCCCAGAATTTGAATCCAGATCTGATCCTGTCTAAAAACTATCTGTGCTCTACTAAGCAGTCTCTCAAACTTCAGTGCGCAACTTGCAAAGGGCTTGGAAGAATAATAGGTGTGACATTAACTATACGTCAGAAAATAAGAATTACTGACCATATTTTACAGATTTGGAAACTGAGGCACAGATAGATCAAGCAACTTCCTATGGCTATATATTTAGTGAGTAGCAGACTAGAACTCAAACCCTGACTGAATTGGCTCTAATGTCTGAGCCTTGTCCATTTACCAGTCACTTTTTCTTCAGACCAGCTTTACCAGACTGCCTTTAATCATTTAAGTAATAGAACCAGAACCTATTCTTGTGAAAAGCCTAGCACTAAATGGTTATAGGTACAAAAACAACAACACTCAACTGTGGTTCTGGAATTAATTATTTATCCCTGCTATGCTCTCTTGCCTGGGTCCCCTACATGTATTTCCAATATGGCTCTAATGTTCCGTATTCTCTACTCCTGAACTTCTATTACTGTTATCCTTTTCTGCATTTTTTCTCATTACCTTGGTTCATTTCTAGACAAAACTTGAAGATATTTTATATCCCTTCTTAAGCTATAGGGTTAACAAGGGAAGGATGAATCCATGGGAGATTTATTTTCTACCACCTAAATACCTTGAAAGAGTAAGCACTTAATAATATAGTTGTTGACTACTTCCATTATAAAAATATTTGTTGTAATAGGATTTTGACCTATATTAGGAAATCTGGCTAAGAAACACAAACATTCCTCTGTCCAGTCCAAAATAAATGATTTATGAAACTTTCCAGTTGCTTCTTTGTAGTCAGAATAAGTTGATTATCTCTGTGGTGATTTTTTTTCTAGAAAAGAGGCTTTAAAAATAATTTAGTATGAATCAAATCTCTAAAAAATAAGCAATAAATCTTCCGTTTTCATTTAGATTAGAAAGTTAATTCCGAACAATCAACTGCTGGGCAGGGTTCAGTAAACTTTAGTCTACAAAACAAATTCAGTATACTGCTTGCTTTTACATTTTTAAAAGATTGGTTAAAAAAAAAGAATTCAAAAGGACATCATTTCCTGACACATGAAAATTATATAGAATTCAAAACTTCAGTGTCTATGAGGTTTTACTGAAACACAGCCATACTCCTTTTTATTAATAGCTGGAATGTACTACAACCAAAGAGTTGAGTAGTTGTAACAGACCAATTGACTCACAAATCCTAAACTCTTTACCTTCTGGACCATCAAAGAAAAAGTTTGCCAAACCCAGTACTAGAGCTGTCCTAAAGTATGACCTCTTTAGCAATGACTATATATCTTGGTCTGAAAATACTTCAATTATCTAAAATAACGATCATTATCAGGCACTACATTTTTGTAAACTAATGACTACCTTGTATTCTAGAATCTTTAAATATATGCCAGTGGGTATAAGATCAAGATAGTACACTGGCTTAATGCATACATACTATTGTTATGAAAAACTCCTTCAAAATTAATGTGTCTTAATAATTAGTCTATAAAACATAATTTTAATTATCTTGTAAGGTTCAACACAGAAAAAAAATTGAATCCAAATCATGGGGAAATTGATACTAAATACCATCTGCTCCCTAAGGAAAGACATTGGAGCTTCCTTTAGCTTCACTTTAAATTATCATTTAAAGGATCTTTGGTTTATCTAGATATATAAAGGCAACAGCTGAAATAAGTTTGTATATTTATGATTCTCCAATAACCAGGCATTTGAAATGTCTTGAGATGACTATTGATGTCCAGTACTGTTTGTTATGTATTTAGTAAAGGTTACAGCTGGATATATTTAATGTAATCACTCATTTATATAATCATACCCACTTTCCCAACTACTCCAAACAACATATTAAATGTCCTCCTGAAGACTGGCAGAAGTTAGGAGGAAGATGGAACAGAAAAAAACATTAATATTAGATCATTACCTTTTAAAGCTTCAAAACAATTTGATTATATAATGATTTTGCTATTGCTAATTATATCTGTAAGATCGATCCTTTATCAGTCCTCATTATAATACAATCTCTGTGTGAAGTGAATTTAGCAAGATAACTGGACACTTTATGCCTTATGATTCTCATATTCTTTCATCAGTCTTCTTTTGCATTCTCATCAGTATGCATGGGATTTTCATTGAACTTTAATATTCCTATTGGAACATAACAAACCATAATGAGTGTAAAAGTGCATGTGCAAATTAAAGCTCCCATTAATCACTGAGAGACTAGAAGAAGGCATGAAAATACTTGATGAAGTGTACATTCTTCAAATCTCCATAGGTTCTATAAATGTCCGATATATTTTTAGAAGCATTGCCAATAGGTTAAATGAGATATCATACCACCAGATTCAGTAGTTGATCATGCAGAAGCAAAATTATGGAAAAGTTACCAATATTGTGCATCCAAACTTCACTTTAGGAAGAGACTAAAATAAAGCCTCATCTTTTAAAGTATGATCTTGCCATTTCTGACTGCTGACCTTTATAAAGAACAACATGGAGACAGAACATGGCACAGCAGAAGAAAACTGCATTCCAAGCTGCACTGTGGCTCAGGGGCAAAGCAGTGGATGTATAGCTTCTCAGCATGGTGGGTAAAAGAGGGATTTCACTACAATCTAATAATGGACACTCAAAGTGGCTTAGGGACTCAGAAATGTGGGTACAATAAACAAAGAATAAAGAAAACATCTTTTTTTTTTTTTACCTGGATGGCCGATTTGGACTCATCACAGGAAGAAGGAGGGAAATCACACTCTTGGTAGGAACAAATGTAAGGTCAAAAAATGCTGCCTACAAAAGAAACAACCAATGAAGTGGAGAGAGCGCCTACAGAATGGGAGCAAATTTTTACCACATGCGCATCAGATAAAGCACTAATCTCCAGGATACATGAAGAGCTCAAAAACTTTAACACCAAAAACATAAATAAACAAATAAATAATCCAATCAATAAATGGGCTAAGGAAATGAGCAGACACTTCACAGAAGAAGATATAAAATCAATCAACAAATTTATGAAAAAAATGTTCAACATCTCTAGCAATTAGAAAAATGCAAATCAAAATTACTCTAAGATTTTCCCTCACTCCAGTCAGAATGGCAATTATCAGAAAAAATCAAGGAGAAGGAAGATGGCCACGAATAGAGTGCATCACCCCCGTGTACCACGTCACTGCGCAGGTGAATAACGAATTAGAATGACCAAAAGCTATCTTGTTAGGAATTTCCAGCAAACTTGGGGAGCACCAAAACCTAGAGGAAGGACTTCTATCACTGAGGACCGGTTACTGGGTCTCAAACGCAAGCGAACTGTTCAACCGGAGATCCAGGCTGACTGATCCTCGGCCCACCCCGAGAAGCGGCCAGCAAGCAGAGAGAAACGGCGCTGCGGATTCTGTAGAGTCCTGCCGGTTGTGCCCTCACTGAGCTCCGGGCTGAGTTCGGGATTTGAGACGAGGGAAGGAAGTGGTCCAGTTCTATCCCCCACACCGGACAGTCCACCAAGGAAGCCAGCGGCCACAATCTTGGAGAGCTGACGTCACCATCGCCAGTTTCCGACAGATTGCAACAATAAAACAGGTGTGTGTTATTCAGCCCATCTCCTATACAACGGGGAATTTGCATAAAATCTCTCCCCAGCTTTCCAGGGGAGGGACTATCACGGATTGTTTACTGCAGCTGGAGGGCAAAATCTTGGCCCAGAAGGAACAGCACCACCTACTGGAAGCGAAGAAAATAGAAGCCTAACAGTGCCTTTTTTAAAAAAAAGTTTAATTTTAATTTTTTAAAATTATTTTTTAATTGTAATTTTAATTTTACTGTATTTTATTATTTTTTATCATTTCTTTTTATTTTCTATTCTTTTCTCTTTCTTTCTTCTCTCGCTCTCTCTTTCTTGGTTTGCTTTCTTACCTTTTCCCCATCTTTCCTCTTAAGCATGACCACCCCGATTACGTATAATTTACTAAATGCAAATAGATGAATACTACGAGTCGGTCTATAATCCGCCTAAGCCCTTAACTGCCGTAGTCTGGCTGGGCACAAAATCACAAGCCACTCAAGCAGGAACAAACTTTATTTTTGAAACTCCCCGCCAATGCCCCATACGCTCCCGGGAAAGATGCCAACCGACACACGCGGCATTCTCCTGGACACACACACCAACAGGAAGTCCCTCCTCCGGAATTCCCTCATACCGCACTTCCCCAACCAATGGGAACAATCCAGGAGTCCCTTAGCAGGTCGAGGTGGACAGTAGGGGTCTCATATCCATATGAATGCAGATCTTAACATAATCATATCATCTCAATGGCTTGCTGGCATCACTGTTCAACCAAAAATGCCATGCATCATACTTCTTGGCTATGGCTCTTAGCATTAACTACCCCCAAGTACTCCTGTCTATTCTCTTGTTAATATCCGTCTGCAACTGAGCAACCCCCAAAGAAGCTAACATATACTAACCTCCATACCATCGCCCGACCTTAACATAAAATCCTAAGTTCAAACCTCAATTGTCTATATGCCTTCAAAATCTGTAGGCCTTTAATGAAACTAATTAATTTACCTTAAATCACAATTAAATCCAACATCTCTAAACATTGTCTCCCAACACAAAGGAGAGATAGTGGAACTATAAAAACCAAAACAAATTTATAGGAGAAAACAGAAACACAGCAGTCAAACAGAGTTGGAAAGTAACTTGAGCACCATGAAAAAAAACAAGGGAAAAAAGGATTACAAACAATGCAGGACAACTTAAATTTACAGGAGAACCTAGAGGCATCAGAAAAATGGTCAGAGAAAGAACTCAAGGCATACCTGACTCAGATGGAATAAAATCTTAGAGAAACCATTAGACAGCAGGTCCAAACAATGAAAGAATACTTTGAATACGAATTACATAAGCAAATTCAAATGGCAAAGAATGAACTCTACCAGGAGATAGAGATTTTTTTAAAAAATCAAACAGTAATCCTAGAAATGCAGGAAACCATAAACCAAATTAAAAACTCAAACAAGAATATTACAAATAGACTAGATCAAATAGAAGTCAGAACATCAGATAATGAAGACAAAGTTTATCAACTTGAAAATGCTAAGAAATCATGAGCAATCCATCCAAGAGATATGGGATGTCATAAAAAAACCAAACTTGAGAGTCATTGGGATAGAAGAAGGTATAGAGGTTCAAACCAAAGGAATGAACAATCTATTGAATGAAATAAACTTAGAAAACTTCCCAGATATGAAAGATGGAAGGGATTGCCAAATCCTGGAAGCCTACAGGACCCCAAACATACAAAACCGTAATAGACCAACTCCAAGACACATAATTATGAAGATAGCCAACATACAGAACAAGGAGAGAATATTAAAAGCTATGAGAGAAAGGAGGCAGATTACATTCAGGGGTAAACCAATTAGGTTAACGGTTGATTTTTCATCACAGACCTTGAAAGCAAAAAGATCCTGGAACAAAGTTTTTCAAACGCTGAAAAATAATGGATTCCAACCAAGAATACTGTATCCAGCAAACCTAAGCTTCAGATTTGAGAATTAAATTAAAATATTTCACGATAAACAAAAGTTAAAAGAATTCGCAACCAGAAAACCAGCACTGCAAGGCATTTTGAGCAAAACACTACAAGAAGAGGAATTGAAAAACAGCACCCAAAACTAACAGTGGGAGGTAACTCAGCAAAGGGGGGGTGGAAATAACCAAAGAGGAAAAACTAGCCATATTAAAATAAATAATTAAATAAGCATGACTGGAAGTACAAACCATATATCAATAGTAACCCTAAACGTTAATGGCTTAAATTCGCCAATCAAGAGACATAGGCTAGTAACCTGGATTAAAAAAACAAATCCAACAATATGCTGGCTTCAGGAGACTCATGTGATAAGAAAAGACATACACAGGCTGAAGGTGAAAGGTTGGGAAAAATCATACCAGTAACATGGTCCTTGGAAGCAAGCTGGAGTGGCCATATTCATATCGAATAAAATCAACTTCAAACCTAAGTTAATCAAAAGGGATAAAGAAGGACACTATATACTGTTAAAAGGAACCATTCACCAACAAGACATAACAATTATCAATATGTATGCACAAAATAATGGTGCTGCAACATTCATAAAACAAACTCTCCTCAAGTTCAAGAATCAAATAGACCACAACACAATAATTATGGATGACTTCAACACACCGCTCTCTCCATTGGACAGATCCTCCAGATAAAAGCTGAATAAAGAAACTATAGAACTCAATAACACAATCAATAACCTAGACTTAACTGACATATATAGAATATATCAACCATCATCAAGTGGATACACGTTCTTCTCAGCAGCACATGGATCCTTCTCAAAGATAGACCATATATTATGCCACAGGGCATGATGGAATGAAACTGGAAATCAATGATAAAAGAAGGAAGGAAAAACACTGCATCACCTGGAAAATGAACAATATGTTACTGAATGATCAATGGGTTACAGAAGACATAAAGGAGGAAATCAAAAAATTCTTGGAGATGAATGAAAATACAGACACAACATATCGGAATCTATGGGACACAATGAAAGCAGTATTAAGAGGGAAATTCATTTCCTGGAGTTTATTCCTCAAAAAAAGGAAAAACCAACAAATAAATGAACTCACACTTCATCTCAAAACCCTAGAAAAGGAAGAGAAAAACAACAGCAAAAGTAGTAGAAGGCAAGAAGTAATTAAAATCAGAGCTGAAATCAACGAAATTGAAACAAAAAAAAAACCATTGAAAAAATTGATAAAACTAAAAGTTGGTTCTTTGAAAAAATAAATGAGATTAACAGAACCTTAACCAAGCTAGAGAAGAGAAGAGAGAACTCAAATTACTAGCATACGGGATGAAAAAGGTAATATCACAACAGACACTACAAAATACAGAAGATAATGAGAAATTATTTTGAAACCTTATACTCCAATAAAATGGAAGATAGTGAACACATCGATAAATTTCTTAAGTCATATGATCTGACCAGTTTGAGTCAGGAGGATACACACAAATTAAATAGACCATTATCAATTGAGGAAATAGAAGAAGCCATCAAAAGACTACCAGCCAAGAAAAGCCCAGGACTGAATGGGCATACAGTAGAGTTTTACAAAACTTTTAAAGAAGAACTAATACCAATACTTTTAAAGCTATTTCAGGATATTAAAGAAGAAGGAGCTCTTCCAAACTCATTCTACAAGGCCAACATCACCCTGATTCCTAAACGAGACAAAGACACTTCAAAGAAAGAAAACTACAAACCAATATCTCTAATGAACTTAGATGCAAAAATCCTCAATAAAATCTTGGCGAATCGAATACAAAAACATATCAAAAAGATTGTGCACCATGATCAAGTAGGATTCATCCCTAGGATGCAAGGCTGGTTCAATATACGGAAATCAATAAACGTTATTCACCACATCAATAGACTTAAAGATAAGAACCATATGATCATCTTGATAGATGTAGAAAAAGCATTTGACAAAGTACAGCATCCCTTTATGTTCAAAACACTAGAAAAACTAGGGATAACAGGAACATACCTCAACATTGTAAAAGCTATTTATGAAAAGCCTCAGGATAGCATCATTCTAAACGGAGAAAAATTGAAGGCATTCCCTCTAAAATCTGGAACAAGACAGGGATGCCCTCTATCACCACTCCTATTCAACATAGTTCTCAAAACACTGGCCAGAGTAATTAGACGAAAAAAATTAAAGGCATAAAGATAGGAAAAGAAGAACTTAAATTAGCACTATTTGCAGATGACAGGATCCTATACCTAGAAGACCCAAAAGATTCTACCAAGAAACTTCTAGAGCTAGTAAATGAATTTTAGCAAAGTGGCAGGATATAAAATCAACACGCATAAATCAAAGGCGTTCCTGTATATCAGTGACAAATCCTATGAAATGGAAATGAGAATAACCACCTCATTCACAATATCCTCAAAAAAAATACTTGGGAATTAACCTAACAAAAGAGGTGAAAGAAGTATACAAAGAAAACTACAAAACACGAAAGAGAGAAATAGAAGACCTTAGAAGATGGAAAGATATACCTTGTTCATGGATAGGCAGAACTAACATCATTAAAATGGCCATATTACCAAAAGTACTCTATAGGTTTAATGCAATGCCAATCAAAATCCCAACGGCATTCCTTGCGGAAATAGAAAAATCAATCATGAAATTCATCTGGAAAAATAAAAGACCTAGAATAGCAAAAGCAGGAAGAGTGAAACTGGCGGTATAGCGATACCAGATTTTAAACTATACTACAGAGCAATAATAACAAAACCAGCATGGTAATGGTACCAAAACAGGCGGGTAGACCAATGGTACAAAATAGAGGACACAGAGACCAATCCACAAAATTACAACTACCTTATATTAGACAAAGGTGCTAAAAGCATGCAATGGAGAAAGGATAGCACTTCAACAAATGGTGCTGGGAGAACTGAAAATCCATATGCAACAAAATGAAACTGAATCCCTTTCTCTCGCCATGCACAAAAGTTAACTCAAAATGGATCAAGGAGCTAGGGATCAAACCAGAAACTCTGCGTCTGATAGAAGAAAAAGTTAGCTCTAATCTCCATCTTGTGGGGTCGGGCTCCAAATTCCTTAATAGGACACCTATATCACAAGAGTTTAAATCAAGAATCAACAAATGGGACATACGCAAACTAAAAAGTTTTTTCTCAGCAAGAGAAACAATAAGAGAGGTAAATAGGGAGCCTACATCCTGGGAACACTTCAGATAGAGCGCTAATATTCAGAGTATACAAAGAACTCAAAAAATTAAACAACAAGAAAACAAATAACCCAATCAACAAATGGGCCTAGCATCTGAACAGACACTTCTCAGAGGAGGATATACAATCAATCAACAAATACACGAAAAAATGCTCACTATCTCTAGCAATAAGAGAAATGGAAATTAAAACCACTCTAAGATACCATCTCACTCCAGTAAGAATGGCAGCCATTATGAAGTCAAACAATAATAAGTGCTGGTGAGGATGTGGGGAAAAAGGTACACTTGTTTATTGCTGGTGGGATTGCAAATTGGTGCAGCCAATTTGGAAAGCAGTATGGAGATTCCTGGGAAAGCTGGGAATGAAACCACCATTTGACCCAACTATTCCCCTTCTCGGACTATTCCCATAAGACCTTAAAAGAGCATATTACAGGGACACAGCTACATCAATGTTCATAACAGCACAATTCACAATAGCTAGACTGTGGAACCAACCCAGATGGATGAATGGATTAAAAAAAATTGGAATTTATACACAATGAAATATTACCCAGCACTAAAAAATAACAAAATCATTGCATTTGCAGGGAAATGGATGGTATTAGAGCAGATTATGCTGGGTGAAGCCAGCCAATCCATAAGGAGCAAGTGCCGAATGTCTTCTTTGATATAAGGGGGGGGGGGCGATTCAAAACAGAGCATGGAGGAAGAGCATGAGAAGAAGATTACCATTAAATAGGGATGAGAGATGCATGGGAATGGGAGAGAGAAGGGGAATCACATGGAAGATGGAAGGAGACCCTCATTGCTATGCAAAATTACATATAAGATGGTGTGAGGAAGAAAAAATAAAGTGGGTAGAGAGAGGTGATGGGAGGGGAAGGGAGGGGAGTTGGGACTAGGAAGGGTGGCAGAATACAATAGACACTAATATAGCTGTATGTATAAACGTGGCTGTAAAACCAATGTGATACTGCAATCTGTACACGTGGAAAAAAAAGAATTCATACCCCACTTGAATCAAATGTATGATATGTCAAGATCATTGTAATGTTTTGAGCAACTAATAAAAAAATTTTAAAAAAACATTCAGAATACACTAATAACTCAAAAAACAACACCAAAAATAAAACAAAAAACCCAATCAATAAATGGGCAAAAGAACTAAACAGAAAATTCTCAAAAGAAGAAACATGAAGGGCCAACAAATATATGAAAAATGTTTTAACATCTCTAGTAATCAGGGAAATGCAAATCAAAACTACACTAAGGTTTCATCTCTCTCCAGTAAGAACGCAATGATAAAGAATACAAACAATTAATGCTGGCGAGGTTGTGGGGGAAAAGGTACACTTGTACACTGTTAGTGGGGATTGGAGACACTCTGGACAATCACTCTGGAAAGCAGTATGGCGATTCCTCAAAAAGCTAAGAATGGAAACACATGACTCAATTATCCCACTCCTTGATATTTCTCCCCAAATTAAAAAATCAACACACTATATACAGCAACACAGCCACATCAATGTTTATGGCAGCACAATTCATAATAGCTAAGTTATGGAATCAACTCAGATGCCTGTCAATAGATAAATGAATTAAGAAATTGTGACACACACACACACACACACACACACACACAATTGAGTTCTACTGAGCCATAAAAAAAGAATGAAATCATGGCATTTGCTAGTAAATGGATGGAAATGGAGTTGCTAAGTGAAATTAGCCAAACTCCGAAACGTATAAGTTTAATATTTTCTCTCATATGTAGAAGCTGGAGTAAAATAAAGGAAAGGGTAAAGAAAGGATAATAGAACATAAATAAAAACAATCAAATGCAAATTAACAGAGGAGTGAAAGGAAGTCTAGTAGAGAAGAGGAAGGACTGAAAGGAAAAGGGGGAGGGAAAAGGGAGGATCATGAACTGAAATTGATTTCCATGCATGTGTCTGTCAGGATGAAACCAACTACTATGTATATTATAAAGTGCTAATAAAAACAAAACAAAATAAAAAGATGACAAAACAAAAAAGAACAACAAATATAAGGAATATATGTTTTCAACTGTTAAAAAACCTTCAAAAGAAATATGACAATATGAGTCATTTTTTGATTACTTACCTTTAAATATATGTTTAAGGATAGAAGTAGATTAAATTGATATAGTTAAGTTACAAATTTTATGGTGCTCATAGTTGTCACTATTCTTTTTCCTTAACTTTATATTGAGATATAATTTTCATACAAAACAATGAAGCCATCTTAAGTACACAATTTCACAAGTTCTGACAAACATTATACAACCCTGTAACCAGAGGCACAATCAGTACATAGAACATTTCCATCACTCCAAAAAATTCCCTAGTGTCTGTTCACATGCAAATATCCACTAACTGTACCCAGAGCTCCCAGGGAAGGAGTGATATACTTCCTGTCACAGTAGATTAGTTTTGCCTTCTGTATAAACGGAATCTTGCACTATGCACTCATGAATCTGGCTTATTTTACTCAGCATCAAATTCTTGAGGTTCCTCCATGTTACTGTGTAGAGAAAACACTCTTTAGTATTGTTCCACCCCTCCTACCTCAGGGTATACATGCTTGTGGATTGCTCTGCCCCATCAATAAAGGCAGGATGGTGAGTATGAGAACACAGCAAAGGGGCTGAGATGTAGGTGAGTACATGATGAAATGACATAAGACTATTTCAACCATCTTGATGGAAACCTTCACCACCTTGCTAGCTGTGAGGGGCAAAAAAAGCAACTGTTTGGTTGCCCCATGTGCCCAGAAATTGCTAGTGATCTTTAGGACCCACGATGGCCTCTGACCAACACCCAGCAAAACACTGAAGCTTTCAGTTCTACAACTGCAAGGAACTGAATGCTCAACCACTACCAAAGTGGGAAGGGGGATCTTTGCCTAGTCAAGTCTCCAGATGACCCAGCCCTTGATGACACCTTGATCTCAGCTTCACAAGACCCTAAGTAAAGAATACAGGTAGGCTATGCCTGGGCTCCCAGCCCATAGAAACTGTGAAATAATAAACCTGTGTTATTTTAAACTGCTAATTTTGTGATAATATTGATACCTGGCCATAAAAAAACAACAATGAGCTTATCAGCAATTCATTCTAATTGCAGGACAGTATACTAATATGTAGAAATAAATTTCTTTATCTACTCATTAAATGGATAAATATTTAATTGTGAAAAACTAACAGAAATTAAGAAAAAGTTGTCTACCTTTACCAACCATTTTTACTCCTCATTGTTGTGCAAGCCCTTGCCAGTGTCACAAGGCTGAGGTTTGGGGGGGCTTACTCATTGAATAAAAAGAAAGAATATGTTGTTTATGTATACAATCCAAAGTAGTTTATAATAAAAGCAATACAATTAACAAGTAATTTTAGCAATCTCACATAAAATACACAGTTGATGTACAAAAATCAATTGTATTTCTATGTAACATCAATGAATAATTTGAAATTGAAGTAAAAAAAATCAATTAATAATACCATCAAAAAGTCAAGAAACAAGTATTAATTTAATAAAAATATGTATAAGATTTATAGTTGAACATTAAAAAACTACTAATGAAATAAAATAAAGACCTAAAGAAATGAAGAGAAAATACTGTGTTCAGAGGTGATAAAGGCTCAAACCTCTTTAAACTCATAGATTATAGATACAATGGATTCTCAATCAAAATATTAGAAGGATTTGTTTTCTAGAAATGTATGATACTAAAAAAACTCACGGAACAACAAAGGGCCCAAATTAAACCAATTTTGAAAATGAAGTTAGAAGGCTCAGATTACCTTATTTCAAGACTTACTACAATTATCAAGACAGTGTGGCACTGACAAAAGGACAGACACATAAATGCAAGGTTAGAATAAAGTATGCAGAAACATACTTTAGACACCCCTCCCCACATACAATCATTTATCTGACATAGGTACAAAGTATTTCAATGAAAAAAAAAGACAATCATTTAAACCAATCTCAATTCTTCTATGCTACCACTGAGATTGAACAATGGTATAGCCACACTAGAAAACATTTTTGTAGTTTTTTTCTTAATGTCAAATCTATATGTACGATAGATATGACTTGGTAAATCCTGTGCAAGATATGAACTTGAAAGAAATAAAAATTTAATTTTACAAATGTATGTATGAATTTAGATAGTGGCTTTACTCTTAATTGCTGTAAAATGGAAATAACTCAAATATCTTTTTTTTAAAAATTTTTTTTTAGCTGATAGAGCTTTATTTATTATTATAAATAATGTGGTGCTGAGAATTGAACCCAGTGTCTCACACATGCCAGGCAAGTGCACTATCACTAAGCCCCAGGCTCAGCCCCCCAAATATCTTTTAACTAATGAATGGATTTAAAAAACCAGAATTCTACTCAGGAATAAAAATAGCACAAATGAATGCATCACAAATTATTAATCTAAGCGAAAGAAAGTGGCCTTCTGCTTCTAGCCAAGATGAAGCAACTGGGACAAGTTATGTGAAACATCAATTTTAAAGACAGTGGACAGGAAAAAAATGAAATAAAGTGGTTTCCAAGAATGCTAAATAAAGGTTACCCTCATAATTGCCCCAGTTTGTTTTATGCTTCCAGGTTGTGACTGTATTTTCAGAAGACCCAAAAAACTTGACCAGAAAACTTCTAGAAGTCAAAAATGAATTCAGCAAAGTAGCAGGATATAAAATCAACACCCATAAATCAACTGCATTCCTATACATCAGTGATGAATCATCTGAAAGAGAAATTAGGAAAACTATTCCATTTACAATAGCCTAAAAAAAATTTGGGAATCAACCTAACAAGAGACATGAAAGACCTCTACGATGAAAACTACAGAACACTAAAGAGAGAAACTGAAGAAGACCTTAGAAGATGGAAAGACCTGCCACATCCTTCAATAGCTAGGATTAATAGTGTCAAAATGGCCATACTACCAAAAGTACTATACATATTTAATAAAATTTCTATTAAAATTCCAATGACATTCTTCATAGAAATAGAAAAAAGTCATGAAATTCATTTGGAAAAATAAGAGGTCCAGAATAGACAAAGCAATCCTTAAGTGAGAAAAGTGAAGGAGGCATCACAACATGAGACCTTAAATCAGAGCTATAGTAACAACAACAACAAAAAAAGGCATGGTATTGGCACCAAAACAGACAATGAAGACAATGGTACAGAATAGAAGACATAAAGAAAGGCAAACCCACATAAATAAGTTATCTCATACTGAACAAAAACATACACTGGAGAAAAGATAGCCTCTTCAACAAATGGTGCTGGGAAAACTGGAAATATGTACGTAGCAAAATGAAATTAGACTCCTATCTGTCACAAAACTTAACTCAAAAGTGGATCAAGGACTTAGGTACTAGATCAGTGACCCTGTGCTTACTAGAAGAAAAAGTAGGCTCAAATATCCATCATGATGGTTTAGGAACCAAATTTCTCATCAAGACTCTGAAAGTATAAAAAGCAAAATCAAGAATCAATAAATGGAATGGTATCAAACTATTCTTCACAGCAAAAGAAACAAGAATATGAACAGAGAACCTACAGAATGGGAGAAAAATCTGCCACCGTGTGCACCTCAGGGAGAGCATTAATCTGTAGGATGTATAAAAAACTCAAAAAACTTAACATCAAAAAAATCAAATAACCCAATGAATAAATGGGCAAAGGAACTGAATAGACACTTCACAGAAGAAGAAATATGATTGTTCAATGAATATATGAAGAAATATTCAACATCTCTAGCAATTAGAGAAATGCAAATTAAAACTACATGAGATTTTATCTCACTCTAGTCAGAATGGCAATTATCAAGAATACAAATAACAATAAGTGTTGGCGAGGATATGGTGAGAAAGGTTCACTCACACATTGCTGTTAGGACTACAAATTGGTGCAACCACTATAGGAAGCAGGAGGGAAGATTCCTCAGAAAATTTGGAATGGAACCACCATTTGACTCAGTTATCCCACCCTTCGTCATACAACCAAAGGACTTAAAATTAGCATACTATAGTGATGTGGCCATACCAATGTTTGCAGAAGCTCAATTCACAATAGCTATGCTATGGAACCAACCTAGGTGCCCTCCAAGAAATGAATGGATAAATAAAACATGGTACATAAACACAATGGAATATTACCAAGCCATAAAGAAGAATGAGATTATGGCATTTGCTTGTAAATGCATGGAACTGTAGACCATTATACTAAGTAAAATAATCCAAACCCTCAAACCAAAGACCAAATGTTCTCTCTGATATGTGGATGCTACACACAACGGTGGTGGTGGGGAATAGAAGTTCACGGGATTAGACAAAGGGGCATGAAGGGAAGGGAGGGCAGATGGGAATAGGAAAGATTATAGAATCAATCAGATATACATGAACACATGATCAATGTTACTCTACATCATGTACAATCACAAGAATGGGAAGTTACACTCCATGTATGTATAATATGTCAAAATACATTCTAATGTTATGCATTATTAAAAAGAAAAAATAAAAAAAATTTTAAAAGTACTTAAATATTTACAGGTATATCTGACAAAAGATATATAGAATCCATACAATAAAAACACGAACTTTGTCAAGAAAAATTAAAGAAGGCCTAAAGAAATTAAGAGATAAGCCATGTACATTTTAGTAAGATTCTTACTAAAATGGCAATTCTCTGCAAAAATGATCCATACATTTAACAAAATTCAATCAAAATTCCATGAGACATTTTTGTATAAAGTAGCAAGCTGATTTTAAAATGCATATGGAAATGCAAAGGACCAAAGTAGTCAAAACAACTTCAAAAAACCATAATGAAGTTGGAGGGCTACCAGTACTTCATATCAAGATTTATAAAGTTACTAATATCAAGGAACTGAGGCCCTTGTGCAAAGAGCCAGAGAGGACCCAAGCCAAGCTGGATCTCTGATGGACTACAACAGTCACATAAATGAGTTTGAAAGTTTATCATCCCTGAGTGGAATATGAATGGAGCCCAGACATGCACCTTGCCTCAGCTATGTGGGAGACCTCATGCCAGAGGATACATATCTAAGCTACACTTGGCTTCCCGATGCATTAAAAATATGAGATAGTAAATGTCTGTTAAGTCTCTAACTTTTGGAGTAATTTTTTAATGCAGTAATAAATAATTAATATGTATAGCTATCATTGGATAAAAATCACCAATAGTTCTCAGTCATTCCCAGACAATCAATTTGGTTGAGCAATAGGCTCAGAGACTCTGGGTTGGGACATGAGTTGAATAGAGATACTCCTAGAATTATGTACTCACAGAACATCAAGAAAGATGGACTTTTAAAGGATTCTGAATTTGTCTTTTAAAGCTAATAAGTGAAAAACAGGGAAGAAAATCAATTTGTCCAAATGACTAAGATAGTAAATACCCTCTGCAAGATTTGAATGTAACCTAGGTTTTCTGATGCTGGTACAGTGATAGCATCATTCCCTGACCACTGTTTTATGAAATTTTAAAAATTCTTGTCAGGTGAAGTGGTACACACCTGTAATTCCAGAAGCTGTGGAAGCTGAGGCAGGAGGATCACAAGTTCAAAGCCAGCCTAAGCAAAAGCGAGGCACTAAGCAATTCAGTGAGACCCTAGCTCCAAATAAAATACAACATAGGGCTGGGGATATGGCTCAGTGGTTGAGGGCCCCTGAGTTCAATCCCAGGTACTCAAAAAAAAATTATTGGTGGGTAGTTCCTATGACCTAAGAAAGACATGTTAAAAATTATTAATATTAAAGCAATAAAGATGTACATGATAAAACACGATATTCATTATTAATTAGCAGTGTTTAACAGATATGTTCTAATATCTCTGGAAAATAATTTTTATATAGCTTTATTCCAAGTTTTTATTCTAACATTTTAATTAGTACATGTGATAAATAACCTAACTTTCCATCAATCAATCAATCAATCAATCAATAATGGTGTAGGGCTGTTCCGTTTCTTTCTTCTACTTCTTCTTTTTCAAATCTTTTTTTTTAGTTGTAGATGGACATAATACCTTTATTTATTTATTTATTTTTATTCAGTGCTAAGGATTGAACCCAGTACCTCACACATGACAGGTTAGTGCTCTACCACTGAGCCACAACAGCCTGGCTATTCCGTTTCTTTCAATTATAGTCGACTTTTTATATTTTCAGGTTCTCTCAATAATGTGTATTCCTGTTAATACCAAAGAAGCTTAAACTTACCAAAAACAATAAAAAGGAACAAAAATGGAAGATAAAATATTATTTGAGTTATGGAGAAATAGATTTTTGAGAAGTTCTATATAAGAACTATACATCATGGTATGGGTTAAATTTAAAAGGTTTGCTGAAACTCTGTGAGACCATCCAGTAGCTAGTACTATACTATCTCCCACAGGTATCCCAAAAATGTTCTACATTTTTGGAAACAATTGCTTGTTTGCTATACCATAACTTTCTTTAGATTGATTTATCTTTGGCAAATGAGCAAAGTCCCCACAGTATCTCTTCCTTTTATACTTTCAATTTCAAATGTATTCACTCAGCAAATATTGATTAAGCTTATACTTATTTTATGTAAAGTACTGACCTACGCCCTGGGAATACAATGATGAACAAGGTAAAGACTATCCTAAAGAATCTTCAAGTCCACAAAAGGGAATTAAGGGAAGGGAGGGAGGATGGGAATAGGAAAGAAAGACAGTGGACTGAAACAGACATAACTTTCCTATGTTCATATATGAATACATGACCAGTATTAACTCCACATCATGTAGAACCTCAAGAATGTGAAGTTACACTCCACGTTATGTATAATATGTCAAAATACACTCTACTATCACATATATCTAAAAACAAAAACAAAAACATCTTCAAGTCTAAGGGGAGGAGGTAGAAAACTAACCAGAATCCTCTACAAGTGTATAAGTGTTATTACCGGGGGAGACACAAAGTAAATGAAAACAAAACAGGAATATCCTATTCAGCACCATTTGGGGGCTGAGGCTGGGGTCAGAAAAAGACTTTCAAAGAGAATTAATGTCTATTCCAAAATGTGACGAATAAGTAGGCATTAATCAAGTTATTAAGGAGGTAGGCAGCATCATATAAAGTAGGGGAAAAAAAAAGCCTGGAGGTGTAGCTCGTAGTACAGCACTTGCCTAACATGAAGGAGACCCCCAAGTTCAACTCCCAGCACTGCTGGGGGTGGGGGTCAGGAAGTGAAAACTTTGTAGACCAGATAATTTGAGTTCAAATTTGTCTTTAGCTGTTGTTTGTATCTAGAAAAAAATTTTAAACCACCCTGCTTAATTAGGAGGAATCAGAAGGGAATTCATGTAAGTTCTCACCACAACATCTACTGGATCTATGCCCATAAACTCTACTTTTCCATATACTACTGATGAATTTTCCATACTATTGTCAAAGTGCAAATACTAGAGCCTGTCCTACCCTGCCTTCTTCAGGACTTCTCTTTCGACATTATAAATGCTTCTATTTGTATTGGATCTTCCCCATTACTGTTACAAAACTCTGTTAGCTTTTTTGGCTTTAAAGCAAAACAAAATAAAATTCTTCTCTTGACTCCAGTTTCCTGCCCAGGTACTGCCTCATGAGTCTGCTTTTCTTTACAGATGAACTTTTCATAAACACAGACTGCACTCATTCTCTTCAAATTCTCTCTTCCTATTCTTTATTTCTATCAGGCTTTTGCTCCTGTCACTCTACAGAACTATTTTTCTCAGGACTAAAGACCTCTCTGTTCATTAAAGCAAATGATTGATTTTCAGTCGTCATCTGACACTACTCATCACTTCTTTCTCCTTGATAATTGGCTTTTAGATGTGACTCATTTTTTCCTCCTACTTTTCTGGCTGTTGCATTTTTGTCTCCATTGTCTCTAAAGCTTGGAGGAGCACAAGGTTAAGTCTTTGAATACCCTGTTTTCTGTGGACACTCATTCCCTTTGTGATTTCACCTAGGCTCACAGCTTTATATAGCATTCACTTGCTTTATATACCATTTATTTTGCTATTCGCAAATTTTATTGCCAACCAAATATTTCCATTAAACACTTGGCTCACAAACAATTTAATATCTTTACTTGTATGTTAAATAGATACCTCACACTTACCATGACCTAAATTTGTTTTGTTTACTTCCCTAATTTGCTCCTCCTGTAGGCTTGTCTATCAGTTAATGGCGACTTCACTTTTTTCCAAGTGAGGCCAAAAAATTATAGGCCATTACTGATTGCTTTCCTCTTACACTCCATCTAATATGTCAGCAAATCCCATTGGATCTACTTTTACAATACATCCAGAATTCAACTACTGTTTTCCATTCCTACATCATTCTGGTCCAAGTCACAACTATCCTTTGCCCTAAAGTACTACTAAAACCTCCTGGCTGCATGTTTTGACTATGTCTCTTGGGTTTCTTTGCAATGTAGCAGCCAAAGTAATACTATTAAATATAACTCAGCATATAAATACTCTTTTCAAAACTCTCTCCAGAGGCTTATAATCTCATTCAGAGTAAAATCCAGAGTGCTTAGGATAGCCTCCATGGCCCCACAAAATTGGGCATTCTGCTAACTCTCTAAACGTATCTCCTATTACCTTCTCTCTGGCTCTATCCCAGTCATATTGACTTCCTTGCTATTCCTTAACATCTGAGCATGTTTTTGCCTCAGGGCTTTTGCACTTGTGCCAGGAGTCCTCCTCTAGTTGTTATTGGCACAGCCAGCTCCTTCCTCTTCTTTATTAAAAACTCATCTTCTCAGCAAGGCCTTTTCTAAACACTACTTAAAATTGTAAAACCTTCCCAAATACTCCTGTGCGGTTTCTCTCTTTTATTTTTATATGTCCACTAGCATATAACATGGTTTATTTGCTTATCTGGTTTGTCTTTCTCCTACCCAGAAATTCGGAGGTCTTCAATAGGCATATTGTTTCACCCAAATTGATCAATAATATGCAACTTGTGTGTACCTGTATTCTGCTACTAATAATTGATAAATGCTAGTTTTTATTCATCTGAACCTGAAAAAAACTTTGGATTTATTTGGTGTCAACACCATTTATTTTAAAAGTTTGTTCTCTTTGCTTCTCTCTATACAGTATTATTTGTGTATATTTTAGTTTAATTTTTTCATGGTGCAAAGTTCTTCTTATTTTTTATATTTAATTAATGTGTACCACTGTAGAAATAACTTTCATTTCAGTGTTTAGTTGATGTATTAGTTTTAAGAATATGCCCAATGGGATAGTCATGCTGAACTACTATAACAAAACACTTATAGAAAGCATTAAAACTTCATTCTAATTCTCTCAAAGTCTCAAAGGCTGAAAAATATGAGTCATTACCTATTTGTTTATTTATAACTTAATTTATTTTTATGAACATTTTAATTCTATGCTATTATTGGAAAAAATGACAGAATAGACTCAATATAAGAAGGCGTAAGCATTATTTGAGAATTGTAAATGTAGCTTATATCACTGTAAAGTTTATTAAAATAAGAATGCTCAATTATTCCTTCTAGAAATTGGCAATTTGTATTTCCTAGAAAAAAATCTCTGTTATCTATACACATTTTTGTTCTTTTCTCATAGTTCCACGTATTTTCATTGTTAATAAGATAAAGATATTTTCACTGAAATAATATTTATATTCACATGCCAGCATAAACATAACATAATGCCTATAGCTACTACATGTAAGTTATCATGCTATAACCACCAAGAGGCAACAGATACGTATGTAGCTACATAACCAAAGCAATTTATCTAACCTTTCCAGGACTTAGATGATCTATCCATTAAATGAGTATAATTATAATAGTGTCTACCTTACAGAATTATTGTGATAATTAAACATGATAAGGACTTAAAAGCATTGACACAATACCAGGCAAATAGCTATACATTCAATAAGTGTTAAGTGATAAATAAGTTAGACACTGGTACTTCAGTTAAGGTTCTTTTTTTTTTTGCTTTTCTTTTTTAATTGATTTTTAAAAAAATAAATGACAAAGGAATGCATTACAATTCTTATTACATATATAAAGCACAATTTTTCATATCTCTGGTTGTATATAAAGTACATGTCTTCATACATGTACTTTGGATAATGATGACCATCACATTCCACCATCATTAATAAACCCTTGCCCCCTCCCTTCCTCTCCCACCCCTCTGCCCTATCTAGAGTTCATCTATTCCTCCCATGCTCTCCCTCCCTACCTCACTATGAATCAGCCTCCTTATATCATAGAAAACATTTGGCATTTGTTTTTTTTTGGGGATTGGCTAACTTCACTTAGCATTATCTCCTCCAACTCCATCCATTTACCTGAAAATGCCATGATTTTATTCTCTTTTATTGCTGAGTAATATTCTATTGTGTATATATATATATATATATATATATATATATATATATATATATATATGCCACATTTTTAATCCATTCATCTACCAAAGGGTATCTAGGTTGGTTCCACAGTTTAGCTATTGTGAATTGTGCTGCTATAAACATTCATGTGGCTGCACTACTGTAATAGGCTGATTTTAAGTCCTTTGGCTATAAACCAAGGAGAGGGATAGCTAGGTCAGATGGTGGTTCCATTCCCAATTTTCAAAGGAATCTACACACTGCTTTCCAGATTGGCTGCACCAATTTGCAGTCCCACCAGCAATGTATAAGTGTATCTTTTCCCCCACGTCCTCACCAACACTTATTGTTTGTATTCATAATAGCTGCCATTCTGACTGGAGTGAGATAAAATCATAAAGTAGTTTTAATTTGCATTTCTCTAATTGCTAGAGATGTTGAACATTTTTTCATATATTTGTTGATTGACTGTATATCCTCTTCTGAGAAGTGTCTGTTCAGGTCCTTGGCCCATTTATTGATAGGTTATCTATTTATTTATTTATTTATTTGTTGGTGTTTAGCTTTTTGAGTTCTTTATGTACCCTAGAAATTAGTGCTCTATCTGATGTGTGAGGGGTAAAAATTTGCTCCCAAGATGCAGGCTTTCTATTTACCTCACAGATTGTTTCTTTTGCTGAGAGGAAACTTTTTAGTTTGAGTCCATCCCATTTATTGATTCTTGGTTTTAATTCTTGCTCGGTAGGAATCTTATTAAGGAATTGGGGCCTGATCCCACATGATAAAGGTTAGGGACTACTTTTTCTTCTATTAGACGCAGAGTCTCTGGTTTAATTCCTAGGTCCTTGATCCACTTTGAGTTGATTTTTGTGCTGGTGAGAGATAGGGGTTTAATTTCATTTTGTTGCAGATGAATTTCCAGTTTTCCCATCATCAACTGTTGAAGAAGCTATCTTTTCTCCAATGCAGGTTTTTGGCACCTTTGTCTAATATAAAATAATTGTAATTTTGTGGGTTTAGTCTCTCTGTGTCCTCTATTCTGTAACATTGGTCTACCAATTTGTTTTGGTGCCAATACCATACTGTTTTTGTTACTATTGCTCTGGAGTACAGTTTAAGGTCTGATATAGTAATGCCACCTGCTTCACTCTTCCTGCTAAGGATTGCTTTAGCTATTCTGGGTCTCTTATTTTTCGAGATGAGTTTCATGATTGCTTTTTCTATTTCTGTGAGGAATGCCATTGGGATTTTGATCGGAATTACATTAAATCTATACAGTGCTTTTGGTAGTATGGTCATTTTGATAATATTAATTCTGCCTATCCAAGAGCAAGGTAGATCTTTCCATCTTCTACGGTCTTCTTTGATTTCTCTCTGTAGGGTTCTGTAGTTTTCGTTGTATAGATCTTTCATCTCTTTTATTAAGTTGATTCCCAAGTTTGTTTTTTTTTTCCTGAGGCTATTGTAAATGTGGTAGTTTTCCTCATTTCCCTTTCAGAGGATTTGTTGCTGATACACAGAAATGCCTTTGTTTTATGGGTGTTAATTTTATATCCTGGTATGTTGCTGAATTCATTTACTAGTTGTATAAGTTTTCTGGTGGAGCTTTTTGATCTTCTAGGTATAGAATCATATCATCAGCAAATAGTGCCAATTTGAGTTCTTCTTTACCTATGTATATCTCTTTAATTTCTTTCATCTAATTGCTCTGGCCAGTGTTTCAAGAACTATGTTAAATAGAAGTGGTGAAAGAGGGCATCCCTGTCTTATTCTAGTTTTTAGAGGGAATACCTTCAATTTTTCCCCATTTAGAATGATGGTGGCCTGGGGCTTACAGTAGATAGTCTTTATAATGTTGAGGTATTTTCCTGTTACCCCTAGTTTTTCTAGCGTTTTGAACATGGAGGGGTTCTGTATTTTGTCAAATGCTTTTTCTGCATTTATTGAGATGATCATATGATTCTTATCTTTGAGTCTATTGATATGATAAATTATATTTTTTGGTTTCCAAATGTTGAACCAACCTTGCATCCCTGGGATGAATCTCACTTGATTGTGGTACACTAACTTTTGATGTCTTTGTATTCAATTTGCCAGAATTTTATTGAGAATTTTTGCATCTATATTCATTAGAGATATTGGTCTAAAGTTTTCTTTTTTTGATGTGTCTTTTTCTGGTTTTAGAATCAAAGTGATATTAGCCTCAGAGAATGAGTTTGGAAGTGCTCCCTCTTTTTCTATTTCCTGAAATACATTGAAGAGTATTGATATTAGTTCTTCTTTAAAAGTCTTGTAGAGCTCAGCTGTGTATACATCCGGTCCTTGGCTTTTCTTGGTTGGTAGGCTTCTGATGGCATCTTCTATTTCATCAATTGATATTGGTCTATTTAAATTGTGTATATCATCCTGATTCAATCTGGGCAAATCGTATGACTTAAGAAATTCGTTGATGCCTTCAATATCTTATATTTTATTGGAGTGTAAGTTTTCAAAATAATTTCTAATTATCCTCTGTATTTCTATAGTGTCTGTTGTGATATTACCTTTTTCATCATGTATGCTGGAGAGTTTTCTCTCTCCTTCTATTTGTTAGTGTAGCTAGGGGTCTGTCAATTTTATTTATTTTTTCAAAGAACCAACATTTGCTTTGTCAATTTTTTCAATTGTTTTCATTTCAGGTCTAATTTTAATTACTTCCTGTCTTCTACTGCTTTTGGTGTTGATTTGTTCTTCTTTTTCTAGGGCTTTGAGATGAAATGTTAGGTCATTTATTTGTTGATTTTTTCTTCTTTGAAGGAATGAAGTCCATGAAATAAAATTTCCTCTGAGTACTGCTTTCACAGTGTCCCAGCAATTTCGATATGTTGTGTCTATGTTCTCATTTACGTCTAAGAATTTTTTAATCTCCTCCTTGATGTCTTCTGTAACCCATTGTTCATTCGGTATCATATTGTTTGGTCTCCAAGTGTTGGAGTAATTTTTATTTTTTAATTTGTCATTGATTTACAATTTTATTCCATTATGATCTGATAAAATGCATAGTAGTATCTCTACTTTTTTGTATTAAGAGTTGCTTTGTGGGCTGGGGATGTGGCTCAAGCGGTAATGCACTTGCCTGGCATGCATGGGGCACTGGGTTTGATCCTCAGCACCACATAAAAAAATAAAATAAAGATGTTGTGTCCACCGAAAACTAAAAAATAAATATTAAAATATTCTCTCTCTCTCTTTAAAAAAAAAGAGTTGCTTTGTGGCATAGTATATGGTCTATTTTAGAGAAGGATCCATGTGCTGCTGAGAAGAAAGTGGACCCGCTTGATAAAGGTTGAAATGTTGTATATAAGTTAAGTCAAAGTTATTAATTGTATTATTGAGCTCTATTGTTTCTTTATTCAATTTTTGTTTGGAAGATCTATCCAGTGGTGAGAGAGGTATGTTAAAGTCACCCATGAGTACTGTGCTGTGGTCAATTTCACTCTTGAACTTGAGAAGACTTTGTTTGATGAGCAAAGCTGCTCCAATGTTTGGGGCATATATATTTATGGTTGTTATGTCTTGTTGGTGTATGGATATCTTGAGCAGTATATAATGTCCATCTTTATCTCTTTTGATTAACTTTGGCTTGAACTCTACTTTATTTATTTATTTATTTATTTATTTATTTATTTATTTAGAGAGAGAGAATTTCTTAATATTCATTTTTTAGTTTTTTGGCGGACAGAACATCTTTGTTTCTATGTGGTGCTGAGGATCGAACCGGGGCTGCACGCATGCCAGGCGAGCGCGCTACCGCTTGAGCCACATCCCCAGCCCAAGTCTATTTTATTTGATATGAGGATGGAAACCCCTACTTGCATCTGCAGTCCATGTGAGTGGTATGATTTTTCGCAACCTTTCACCTTCAGTCTGTGTATGTCTTTTCCTATCAGATGAATCTCCTAGAGGCAGCATATTGTTGTGTCTTTTTTTTATTTATCCAATCTGCTAACCTATGTCTCTTGATTGGTGAGTTTAAGCCATTAAGGCTTAAACATTCAGGGTTATTATTGAGACATGGTTTGTATTCCCAGCCATATTTGTTTATTTTTATTATTTAACTTGACTTGATTTTCTTCTTTGATTAGTTTTTCCTTTAGGATACTACCTCCCTCTATTGATTTTCATTGTTGGTTTTCGTTTCCTCTTCATGGAATATTTTTCCAAGGATGTTTTGTAGTTCTGGGTTTCTAGCTATAAATTCTTTTAACTTTTGTTTATCATGGAAGGTTTTTATATCATCAAATCTAAACTTTAATTAATTTTTCTGGACACAAGATTCTTGTTTTGCATCCACTTTCTTTCAGAGCTTGATATATGTTGTTCCAGGATCTTCTAGCTTTCAAGGTCTATGCTGAAAAATCTGCCATTATCCTAATTGGTTTTCCCCTATATGTAATCTGATTGCTTTCTCTTGTGGCTTTTAAAATTCTCTCCTTATTCTGTATGTTGGGCATTTTTATTATAATGTGCCTTGGTGTGGATCTATTGTGATTTTGTACATTCAGTGTCCTATAGGCTTCTTGAATTTGGATTTCTAATTCATTCTTCATGTTTGGAACGTTTTCTTATATTATTTCATTGAATAGATTTCTCATTACTTTGGTTTGGACCTCTAGGCCTTCCTTTATCCCAATAACTCTTAAATTTGGCCTTTTTATGCTATCCCATATTTCTTGAATATTCTGCTCGTGGTTTCTTACCATTATCACTGTGTGGTCTACATTCTTTTCAAGATTATATATTTTCAGGTAAGGTTCTTTTAGTGGCAAATAACAAAGCCTAACATAGTCTAGACCTTAGGTATTTAATACGGTTGCTTACTGAGCACTTACTATGTGCCTTCCCATGTGTCAGGCACTATATAAGGAACTGGAAAGGAAAAAAGGTAAATGTATATTAAGGACATAAAGTCCTGGTTAGAATACTTATTTGCATCGAAACTTCATTAAGAAAGAAATATAACTGGGAACTGGAGAGCTGTTGGAAACCTAGGAAATATTCTTGCTTTCTTATGTATTTTCTTTGCAAAGTAGTTTCAGTTTTCTTCTCTGTTGATCAGCTTTTTCTGCAATAAAACTTTAATGGTGGATTGAAAATGGCTACTCTCAAGCTCCCATGTTCATATATTACTTCCCAAGCCACAAGGACAGATTAGCTCCTGCTGCTTTATACCCCTTTGACCTTTTACTTAATTTCAGAGTATAAGATAGGGATCAACCATCCATCCTTGTCTAAACAGGAGATCAGTTAACAGGGTCACTGTGCCTTGAATAAATATTCTAAATGGTATCTACAGCAAGTATTCTCAACAACTTATAAAAGAGAAAACTAAGACTGAAAAGTATGTTTCTCAAGTTCATGTAACTAGTGCATGCCAGAAATTGGCTTCAAATCCTGGGGTTGTCCAAGTGCAGGGTGGGTATCTCTTTAACTTTGCATATGTGGAGTTTTGCTTGCCTCACTTTAGTCCCAGCTCTGCTAATGCTTCATAGGTCTTTTTGTTATACATGCGTTCCCTTTCCAAAGTTTGTCAACTTCATAAATTTTAAAGAAATGCAATGTTTAAAAAGAGTTTGATGGATTCAGGATATAAAAGGTTTTTCAAAAAAGAGAAGTATGTAATTATATATGCTCTTATTAACTTCTGTTAAAATTAAAATTAAAAATTTTTGTTAAACAATTTGCCTCTCAGATAATTCTACTAAAAGCAGAATCTTACCTTCCCATTCTGTTGGGATATCCCCCACTTCATAGTCTGTTTCTTTTTTATTTGCTGCTTCTACAATCCTTTTTTCTCGAATAGTTTGTCCTGTAAGACAAAAGTGATAAATACATTTTTAAATGAACATAACATAGTAGTTATTACAAATAATGTCTTCTCTTTTGATACTTCACAACCTTGATATTGTAAAAGAATAAAATTAGAAGGAAAAAGAATAGATTCTATTCAGAATTATATATTCAAAAAAAATTTCTGAACTGTAGAATTTTAAAACAGTCTTCCATAGTATGCAAAATTAATTTTGGTAGCATAAATATAGATTTTATATAAGGAAAAAGAACAATCAATCCTGCAAGACACTAATAACTCATAAAAGAATTTTAGTAATTGTTTTATGCCTTTAAACTCACAAGTATATGCACCAGAGGTGTCACACGTTGCTGTGACTACCCATTATAGACCATGAGAAATTGGTACTACCCTTGCCCCACAGTATATTGAAAAACTTAATAGATCCAAGCCACAGGATGGGTTCTATGGCCTGAGTTACTACCTCTCAAGGGAATATAATGAAAGAGGGACAAAAAGTGGTGAGCCTCAGATATGGTGCTTCAGGTGTGAGATGGACATGCAGAATGAAATGGCAGAAATGTAAAAACAGGAAAGCAGAGAGAACACTAAAGAAAAAGGTACAGAGGAAAGAAGGATGGGATGAGAAATGCCTATTACTTATATTTCTCAAAAATGAGGAGTTTATCAAAAAACTTAACACCAAAAAAACCCCAAATAACTATGTCAATAAATGGGCTAAAGAACTAAACAGACACTTCATAGAAGAAGAAATTCAATTGACCAACAAATATATGAAAAAGTGTTCAACATCTTTAGTAATTAGAGAAATGCAAATCAAAACTTCACTAAGATTTCATCTCACTCCAGTCAGAATGGCAATCATCAAGAATATAGGCAACAATAAATATTGGCAAGGATGTGAGAAAAAAGGTACACTCATACATTACTGGTGAGACTGCAAATTGGTATTACCACTATGGAAAGCAATATGGAGATTCCTCAGAAAAGTTGGAATGAAACTATCATTTGACTTAGCTATCCCACTCCTCAGTTCATACCCAAAGGACTTAAAATCAGCATACTACAGTAGTGCAGTCACACCAATGTTTATAACAGTTCAATTCACAACAACTAAACTAGAGAACCAACCTAGGTGTCCTTCAATAGATGAATGAATAAAGAAAATGTGGTATATATAGTCAATGGAATATTACTCAGCTTTAAATAAGAATAAAATTATGACATTTGCCAGTAAATGGTTGGAGTTAGAGAATATCATGCTAAGTGAAATAAGCCAATCCCCAAAAAACCAAAGGTCAAATGTTTTCTCTAATATGTGAATGCTAATTCACAATTAGGGGTGGGGAACTAGAGAAGTATAGAGTTACCTTAGATTAGGTAGAGGGAAGGGGAGGGGATGTGGGGATAGAAAGGATAATAGAATGAAACAGACATTATTACTTTATGCATATATGTGACTGCATGATAAATGTGATTCTATAGCATGTACACTCAGAAAATGAGAAATTAAATCCCATCTATAAATGATATATTAAAGTGCATAAATGCATTATACTATCATGGATAACTAATTAAAACAAATAAAAATTAAATTAAAAAATATATAGTTGATTAAAATGTATTTTAAGTTCATATAGAAGGCATAAAACTATTCATCATTTTCTTCTATTTTGAAGTCTTGATTATATCCTTCAAAGCTGCTTTGTCAAAATGGTGGCTTCAAAATGTTTGCCTATCATTCAATCTTTGAGCTGGTGAAACTAGGTAGGCTTTCTATTTCCAACAGTTAACAAGCATGGTTCTGTACTACAGGGAATGTGAGCTGAGACAGAGAAGACACCAGTGAGTAAGGATAAAGGGAGCAGTATGACTTAACAGTGATTAGATCAGTCTTGGATAGAAGTCTGGGCATTATAGGACACTCCTTTCTTCAACCCTCCTCAGCCAATCTTATACCATACTAAGGAGACTGGGCAACATAATTAAAGAAACTGACACGGTTGCCTGCAAATCTCTCTTATATACTTCCTGCAGTTTTACTAACTAAGATTCCTTCATTTGTGGACAAGGGCTCCTGGGAGTGAATGTGTAGGATAAAGGACAGCCTGAGAAGACCAAATGGCTGGTTGTTACTTCCTGTTTTTGGAAGAATAAGTAAAAGACTGGGATTTCATAGACAAGTCATTTAATGGCCAATAACCCTGAAGTATGTGGCCAGGAAAGCTCTGCATTTCATTATAAATTCATTTAACCAGTCTGATTGAATCCTAACATGCAAGTTCCTTAAGGTTTATAAAGAGGAGTTATATTTTCCTCATCTTATGCAATAAACCTACAGAAGGGCAGGGGATTTGTAGTAAATGTCCCTAAGTTATAGGGACAAGGCTTAGAGTAAAAAGAAAATATTAACAATGACAGCTGCATTTCTCTGTCATAGCAGAGGCATAATATATATAAATGTATTTTCACTAAAATGCTGTTTATATTCATACATAAATATACCATAACAATGGTTATTACGATAAAGTATACTTCCGTATCAGTTTTCAAAATATTTGAAAGTCAAATGCCTATGTCTTCATATGGTACTTACCTAAATACCCAGATATAAGTATGTTATTTTACCAATAACAGCTAAAAGAAAGAACATGGTCTAAAACAAAAAAATGATAGTACAAAGGATTCTGAAAGTATGTATGTGTGTGGTCTGTAAGGTCTTACGTGGACCTCAAGAGAGTTCAGCACACAAGGAAGGGATAGAGTTCTAGATCTCTCAGAAGCACAAGTGAAGAACACGTTACCAGTGTATCTGTATATATGTGACACACAAAAAAAACCCCAACTTTTCATTCCTATTTTTAGGTCAATAAATTTCATGTAAGGTCTCTCAAGAATTTTAAAAATCAAAAGTCATATCTATTTTTGTGTGTAAATGAAAAGACAGGAACAGTAATTTATGAACTTGTTTAATCCCTTGATAATCACTGAATAAATCTTTGTTTAAAAATAGTTCATATCAAAGTTGTGCTTTTAAAAGTATACATCTTTAAAAATATAAAATAAAACTATGAGTTTATCAGATGAAGTCTTTATAATCATATATTCTTTTCCCCTCAAAACAAACAGTTTTAAAACTACTTCATTCTTGGGAATAAATCCTACTTGTATGATTGATTTTTATAAATTATAAATGAAATTTATATTTCTCATTGAGTAAGAAATTATGTACAAACTATGCACTTACATTAATATGCTTTTGTGCAGTATTTGTAAAGACAACCTAGTTATCATAGCAAAAGCACTTCTATCCTCATGAATAAAGCAAATTAATGTGTATGCTCATGTGTCAAATTTTAGGGTCTAATTTATATTTTAAAATCAACTTAATAACAAAAACATTTAATTTAATGTGACTTTAGGCTTAATAAATGCTAAAAAAAATAAGAAATTCACATTGGTGTACTCAATGGGCACTAAAAATCCCAATACATAGTTGTTTTACTTAATAGTAAAAAACATTAGATTTAATTGAAACAATAAAAATAAAATTTGAATTCAAGAATACTATAATGGTTAATAGTATATGGACTTGAAGATTAAAGAAATAACAATTTATTTTTGAAACTTAAAATTTTAAAAGCAGGCTACCATTCAGCTAATTGTCCTAAGAAAATGTCAGATTTTCTATTCATTTTGTTTTGAAAAATATGTAACTCATTTAGTTAAAAAAATAAAAGATTTCCAGGTACAGGGTAGATGACAAAAGTTTAGATGGAAGACAAATTTCATCAATTCTACTGAGCTTCCAGGATCAGGATGGAAACCCTGGACACAGATATGGGGAGGAGACTCTAGAGAACAAAGTTCTAAAGCTAGAATCTTATATTCCCATGCCTTAGGCATGTAACAAATTTTGTGTGTTCTTTTCTCTGTTAAAAAAAAAAAAAAAAAAAAAAAGTCCTGGGGCTGAGGTTGTGGCTCAGTGGCAGAGTGCTTATCTCACACATGTGAGGCACCGGGTTCAATCCTCAGCACCACATAAAGATAAATAAATAAACAAAATAAAGATATTTTTTTTAAAATAGGAATTTTTCCAGTGTGGTGGTGTATGACTGTAATCATAGCAACTAAGGAGGCACAGCCAGGAGGATTGCAAATTCAAAGCCAGGCGGAGCAACTTAGTGAGGCTCTAAGCAATGCTCTAAGCAATCCTTCAATGTTCTCTTTTTATCTTATTCTGAAAGATACCAATATATGCAGTAGTTATATATTTCATGTACATATAACAAAATAGATATACAAGTTAAGTGTAAAGATTTGTCATGTATCACCTGAAATCATCTTGTAGACTGTACTTGGGAAACCATACTGCAGACCACAGTAGTTTAATCAGAGAGGCTCAGCAACACATATGGTTTTATAGGGCATAAGAAATTCCTGTGGACACAGAATGGTTGATGAATATCAAAGTCTTGCTTGGATGTGTTTACCCTTCATTTCATAACAAATTCCAGGGGTGATCAGATTTTAAAAATAGCTAATATTTATGGCATGTTCACCATGTGAATGACATTCAACTAAATTTTAACTTTGTATGAATAATTTCTCTTAAACTTTACAACTTCATGAGGTTACTATTATTATTTCATCTTATAAATGAAGAGATTTTTTAAAGAGAACTTAATTCATTAACTTCAGGTCATTTACTAAGAAACAAGAGTCAAGATGTGAACTTTGATCTTTTGACTCTAGCCCTGAAGACTTAACCACTAAGTTATACTAACAGACTTCAAGATATCTATAAATACTACATCTATAAACCTAACACATTTAGTCAGTAAAATATAACGGCTAAGCTACTATCAAAAGTAACAACTATTTGTAAGAATATTAAAAACAAATTATCTCTAAAAAATGAAAACCACTCCTTTCACTATATTTTTAGAATATAGAAAACTATCTCAACTCATTTAACATAGAAATCCTGAGTCATTCAACATTCACTAAATAATCACTGAAGAAAATCTGGAAAACACAGAAAGTTGTAAGAATATAAAAATCTATCCATAACCCCACTACTTAAAATATCCTTTCATTAATACTTTGTAGATTACAAATCTACAAAAACAGAAATACATACACATTTATAAGATTAAAGTTATGCATATATATTTTTCCTGCCACATAGAATATGAAATTTTTATCATTATTCTACAACTTAAAGTCTAAAGAAAAAGGAAGCTCCTGTAGAAGTGTGTTAATATTCCTTTTGTTTAAGTGTGTTTTAAATGTCAAGACAAAAATCAAAGAGATTGCTTCTCTAAGAATGAGCAATAAAGCAAATTAAAATAATATTAAAAGAAAATTCATGCCGATTAAAAAACATACATCAGGCACGTCACACAAAGTAAGTCTTCCAAATTAAGGTAGAACTTCAAGATCTGAGGAAGAAGTAGTAAAGTGGAGTGATTCATCTAATATCCTGATCACCAAGGAAATTCTTTTTGAGAGATAAAACTCCACCATGGGAAAATATCTTTTGGTCTTTTCTACCCTTTTACCCCCCTATTTTTTTTTTTCCCGTTTCTGACCTAGAAGAAGAAGACGGAACACTGCAGACAGAAAAAATTCTTTGAGGAATTCCCTGAAGTTAGCAGGGATGAACTTTACAGAGGGAAAAAATGTTCATTAAAGACTCCAAATCCACTGGTAGAGGGAGAAAGCCCAGATATCCTCTATTTTCAGATCAAGTTTCCCCAAGAATAATCAGAGTGAATCTTCTCAGGAAAATCCTAGGACTTTTTGATACTTTAAGTTTCATTTTCAGGATATAGATTTTATTGACAATCTTGTGATGTCTTCCCTAAGAACTTAAAAATCATTTATTTTCTGAATAAGCTATCTGAGCACAAGTATGAAAGTCTCCCTCCCACTCCTGTCTCCTGGCCATTTAATTTTTCTCCCTGTCAACACAATGATCAGTTTCTGAAGTAGTTCCAGGGATAGCTTACAGATGGGCAAATATATGTATATGATTTTTTATACACAAATTAACACCATGCCAATTATATTGCTTGTATCTTGCTTCCCCCTCTCCCCTTAATAATCTTGGGAGTTTTTTAGCACAATTACAAAAGAGCTGCTTCATCATTTTTCTTTTTCTTTTTTATTCTTTTCTCCCTTCTTTTAAAATTTCCCCTAATGTCATAATTTTTAATAAACATGGGATAGTACAGAGAATGGGTTTATCATAATATTTTCCTTTTTCCTTATTGATGACTATTTAAATTGCTCTTGACATTTTGCCATTATAAACAATGATCCAATGAGTAACCTTACATATATGTCTTTTCAAATCAGTATAAATATATACAGGAGCTAAACTCCCAGAAGAATTGGTAGGTCAAATGGAATGTTCATTTATAATATTGACAACTATTTCCAAATTGTGGTCCATAAAAGTTTCGCCAATTTAACTCACACAAATATACATTTTCAAAAATATATACACATTTCCCCCCTAAAACTTTTAATTTTTGGGGGGGGAAGGAACTGGGGATTGAACCCAAAAGCTTTCTAAAAATGAGCAACATCCACAGTCATTTTTATATTTTATTTGGAAACAGGATCTAAGTTGCTGAGGTTGGCCTCAAACCTGCCATGCTCCTGCCTAAACCTCCCACATCACAGGGATTACAAGTGTATGTCACTGTGCCTGGTTACTTTTGCCCTTTAATTTTTTGCCAAACAATAGGTTAAAAATGATAACTTGTAGATATTTTTTTCTTTTAGTGAACAAGGCTGGCATTATTTCATTTTAAGAGGCTCTGTACTCCTTTTTTTGTGTGAAATTTTCATGTCCTATGACCATTCTCCTATGGTCTTTTACTTGCTGATTTGTAGGAACTCTTTGTATGTTTAAGAATGACTGTTACTGATAACACATGTGCACAAAATATTCATTAAACTATTACCAGAAAATGCAAAATGTGAGAAACAATTTAAATGATCAACTATAATAACTATCATAAATGTACAAAAGTTACATGATGTATAATATAGCAACATACTGAATGAGAAAGTGATATGAAAACCTAGCCATCTTTTATTAAGCCAGACACTGAACAGATTCATAAAAGCATGAAACAATGATCATCTTTTCCCTAAAATTTTCTGGTTTGGAAAATAGTTATTTCTGATAAACAATACACTTAGCCCTACCCCCAATCCATGAGTTTTGTGACCACAGATTTAACAACTGCTGATTCAAAATATTTTTAAAAACCTGCATCTGTATAGAACATTTATGGGTTATTTCTTATCATTACTCCCTAAACAACATGGTATAACAACTATTTATATAACATTTACACTGTATTAGATATAATAAGTAATTTGGAGATGCTTTGAGTATATGGGAGGCTGTCTGGGGGACGTATGCAAATATTACATCATTTTGCAGCATTTGAAAACTTTGGTATCTGCAATAGGATACAATTCCCCATGGGATACTAAGGTAAGACTATATATTTTTATGTTAATATATAATGGTTTTATTAATGCTATTTTTAAGTAAATTAATAAACTTTTAAAATTCTCACTTCGAGTTTTAATGATAAATATCAATGTATATGCCATTAAAAAAAAAGAGCCCTGTGATGACTTTAAAATGAGCCTGAGACCAAAATGTTGAAATATATACCACTGGAAACAAACAAATCAGGATTCCATAAAGCCAGAGTGCTAAAAGGCAGACAGATAGATAAATAAACTGGGGAGACAAAAGGGCTTTTACTTACCAGAGTACTAACATAAATATGGAGCAAGTGCCAGGGTTGGAAAAATTACCATTTTGTAAGCATCATGGTAAAGATTGGTTCTGGTAAGAAATATTAATGGGGTTGGGGATGTAACTTAGTGGTAGAGTGCTTGCCTAGCATGTGCAAGACTCCAGGCTCAATCCCTAGCACTGGTCAAAAGAAAGGAAGGAAGGAAGGGAGGGAGGGAGGGAGGGGAATCAACGAAGAGGAGTTATCTTTTGTTTTAATTGGAAATAATTTCCCCTTCCTCTGCATATAGGGTGTTCTTACACATTTAAAAGTTGAATAAGACCTTTAGTTTATTCCTGAGCAATGATAAACAATTTTAAAAATTAAAATGGAATATGACACATATTATAAAAAATATGATGTTATGGTTTAAAAATGAGGTATCCTTCCTAAAAGCTCAAGTGTTAGACAATGTAGGAAGGTTCACAGGTGACATAATCAGATTATGAGAACTGTAAAGTCATTAATGAGTTAATCCAAGACAGATGAAATTACTTGAATGAACTGCTGGGTGGTAACTGTAGGCAGGTATGGTCAGACTGGAGGAACTCACTGGGGGTGTGGCCGTGGACTATATCTTGTCCTGGCTACATCTCTTTCTCTGCTTCCTAGCTACCATAAGCTAAGAGCTTTCCTCTGCCATGCCCTTCCATCATTATGTTCTGCCTCACCTCATGCCCAGAGCAAAGGATTTGGTTGACCATGGACTGAACCACTGAAACCACGATCCCAAAATAAATTTTTCCTCTTCTAAATTGTTCTTGTCAGGTATTTTGGTCAGAGAAAGACAGCTGACTAACTAGGTTAAAAATGATAAATTACTAATTTTGCTACCTAAAAATACTGCTTTTCTAGGGTTTTAGTGACCCTGTAGGTGAATTGACAGATGTGGGTGACAGGAGACACCAACAGTCCTGAAGAATGAGACAACAGACCCAGGTATCTCTTTCCCTATTTCCTCATGTATCCTCAGAAGCCCGGGCAGATTTGGGGGGTAATCTTTAATGTTTAAATTCAGAGCTTCAGAACTCACAAGATATCTACGATAGCATAGGACAGATTTTCTTCCACCAGTCCCAAACCAAAGTTAAAAGCGTAATTTGGCTATAACCACAAGCACATGTGATCTGTGTGAGGAATTTCAACAAGCTGTCTACTTTCAGACCAATATTTCTCACTGGTGCAGCAGGATGAGAGGCGAGTTGAAGCCGGAGAGGACTTTGGAGGAGAAAGAGATGATGGGCTGACTGAGGTGACTTATCTCTGTGACAGCTGTCCCCTTAAAAATAAGCAAGTTTTAGGCCTTTGATATCTGAGAGCAGCCCCTGGTAAGAAGAAATGGTGATGAAGTAGAAAGGTCAGGATAAGATTCTTACTGTATGACTTTTGCCCTGTATGGAAGTGGCAGCAAGCAGTATAGTCAGGTGACAATTACAAGTATTAAAGTCTGAATTCTACATACAAAATGAGGCTTAGAAGTGTCAATGTATAATGTATGAAAGTGAGGGCTACTGAGAGTCAAGAACCACAACTTTTGTCACAGTGGCTAGATGTGGTAGCACAGGCCTGTAATCCCAGCTACTCAGGAGGCTGAGTCAGGATTGCAAATTTGAGGCCAGCCTTAGCAAGTGAGAACCTGTCTCAAAATAACAATGACAACAAGACTGGTGACATAGCTCAATGTTAAAGAATCCCTGGGCTTTTTTGGTGCCATCTGCTCTGGGCACCACCTCCTGCTCCTCCCATCTCTGCTGCCTCCCTGAGTCACTGCATGGGCAGCTCCGACTGCCTGGCTCCCCATACTAGCAGCCGGGTCTTCCTACCTTGATGAGGCTGGCCTAGAATTTGGAATCCTCCTGCCTCAGCCTGTGGAGTTGCTAGGATTACAGATGTGCAGTACTGTGCCCAACTTTTCAGGTTTATTTTAAAAGTATTTGAAGTTCCTACAACATGGCAGACATTGACAACAAAAAACAGTCTGAACTTGATCAAGATTTGGATGATGTTGAAGAAGTAGAAGAAGAAGAAACTGGTGAAGAAAAAAAAATCAAAGCGCGTCAGCTGACTGTTCAGATGATGCAAAATCCTCAGATTCTTGCAGCTCTTCAAGAAAGACTTGATGGTCTGGTAGAAACACCAACAGGATACATTGAAAGCTTGCCTAGGGTAATTAAAAGATGAGTGAATGCTCTCAAAAACCTTCAAGTTAAATGTGCACAGAGAGAAGCCAAATTCTATGAGGAAGTTCATGATCTTGAAAGGAAGTATGCTGTTCTCTATCAACCTCTATTTGATAAGTGATTTGAGATCACTAATGCAGTTTATGAACCTACAGAAGAAGAATGTGAATGGAAACCAGATGAAGAAGAGGAAATTTTGGAGGAGCTGAAAGAAAAGGCCAAGATAGAAGATGAGAAAAAAGATGAAGAAAAAGAAGACCCTAAAGGAATTCCTGAATTTTGGTTGACTGTTTTTAATAATGTTGACTTGCTCAGTGACATGGTTCAGGAACATGATGAACCTATTCTGAAGTACTTGAAAGATATTAAAGTGAAGTTCTCAGGTGCTGGCCAGCCCATGAGTTTTATCTTAGAATTTCACTTTGAACCCAATGAATTTCAAAAATGAAGTGTTGACAAAGACATACAGAATGAGGACAGAACCAGACGATTCTGGTCTCTTTTCTTTTGATGGATCCGAAATTATGGGTTGTACAGGGTGCCAGACAGATTGGAAAAAAAGGAAAGAATGTCACTTTGAAAACTATTAAGAAGCACAAACACAAGGGACGAGGGACAGTTCATACCCTGACTAAAACAGTTTCCAATGATTCTTTCTTTAATTTTTTTGCACCTCCTGAAGTTCCTGACAGTGGAATCTGGATGGTGATGCTAAAGCTATTCTGGCTGCAGACTTTGAAATTGGTCACTTTTTACATGAGCGTATAATCCCTAGATCAGTGTTATACTTCACTGGAGAAGCTATTGAAGATGATAATGATGATTATGATGAAGAAGGTGAAGAGCAGATGAGGGTTATCAGCTCTTTGAAGAAGTCAAAAGCTGCAGTAAATCTTTTCAATAAAAGATATCTGGATGTCTCAAAAAAAAAAAAAAAAAAGAAAGAAAGAAAAAAAAAAAGAACCCCTGGCATCAATTTTTAGTACTCCTCACCAACCCCTACTCCCTGGCCCTGCAAAAAAACACCTTTGTCACTTTGAAGCATTGTAAATAAAATGAACATCAATTATGAGTACAAAAGTTGGGATTCTTAACACTGAAAGCCATTTTTACATATGACTTAAAGTGTAATTTGACTAAAGTTATTCAGATGCAGCATCTATTAATTATGAGAATGTTATGTACCAGGCAGTGTTTAGCTGCTTTTCATATTTCTCTATCTAATTCAAATATACACAGCTGAATAAAATAGTATAGCTGGATTTTGAACCATACATTTTTCTAATTCCCAAGCATGAGCTCTTTCCATTTAAGATTTAAAATTAGCATTTATAAAGTTTGTATATGGTATCATTACAGAACTCCAATTAAAAACTAGTATTTAATTAATAACTATCATAGCTATTATTTTCCCAGAGTGCTCAAATGAAGTATTCCTACTTGAAAATATGATGTTTCTATAATTTCACATATTCTATATATATTTATGTGAGCATGGAAGACTATCTCAACAGATCCCAGCAGGTACTACTTTTTTTTTTTTAAAAGCAATTAAAGAGGCCTTACATTAGCTTTCAGAATTTTTAAAATGGCTAACTAGTTCAACAGACTAGAAAAAATCCTGTTAGATTCCTCAGAGTTACAGGTTTTTTATAAGGAATTCCAGCTTATTTCATGGTAGTAGATTGGAAATTATGAAGAATATTACAATTTGAGAAATGATGAACTTATTATAAATTGTGTTCCACATGAACAATAAATTTTCTTATTTACTGTTAATAAAATAGTTCCATTGCTAAGAGCCACAGTAATATGATGCATGGCATTTTTGGTTGAAAGGTGACAAGCCATTGAGATGATATGATTATGTTAAGATCTGCATTCATATGGATATTGGACTCCTGCTGTCCACCTCTGCCTGCTACTGGACTCCTGGAGAGTTCCCATTGGTTGGGGAAGTGCAGTAGGAGGGAATTCCGGAGGAGGGACTTCCTGTGGGGGTCCGGAGAACGCCACGTGGATTGGTTGGCAATCTTCCCGGGAGCATACAGGGCATTGGTGGCAGTTTCAAAAATAAAGTTTGTTCCTGCTTGAGTGGCTCATGATTTTGTGCCCAGCCAGACTGTGGCATCCATAATATAATATTTAAATAAAAATTTGAAGTTCTAAAAACATGCTATCCAATCAACAAATTTACTGAATATTTCATTGCAGTAGAAAAAGAAAAGAATAAAAACAATGAATTCATGGCAATTTAGTCCACATAATAACATGTTCACTTTGAAGAACTAAAACAGAAGCTGCCATTTCAGGTTTAGTTTAAGGTGTAGAAATCAATTTTGAAAGCAATTTATTTACTTAGTATATCCTATACCTTTTATAAGGCTAAATTATCTCTGATATATAAAGTATATTTATAGTTAAAAATATATAATATAGCTATATAATATATAATTATATATAATATAAGAATATAGTTATAAAACATAATATGAGAAACTAACAGTAGGTGATTCTGAAATAAATACATCTGAATTATGGGTACACACCTTAATACATAAAAAAAGGAATGAATGAAGAGATAATGAAATTTGTAGTCAGATAGGTTTTAAAATAGATGGACATCCCGGTTTTACCGGGATTTACTATTTTAAAATAAGAAGAAATTTATGATGAAGACTGAAAGTCTTCATTTTTAACAACACTTACTAATTAAAGCAAACAAAGTCCATTTGGATTACTCTTCAGATAAAAGGGATGAATATTTTCTTCTCTCAAAGGTTGCAAACACTCACAATAAGGTATAAATCAGAATAATCAAGTATTTGATTTTCACTTTCAAACTCTAACTTGAAACACTCTGGGATGTCAATAGAGAAGTAAAAAGAAAAATGGAAGGAATAAAAAAATGGTAGCAAATATTACTAGAATTTAGAGAATTATAAAATTATGACATTTATAAAGCTTACTCCAAACTATATTTTTGGATTTAGTAGGATTCAGGTAGAGTTGACTGTTTATTTGCAGACTCAAATAGTTTAATAGAAATTGATTTCCAGACCTAACAGGTTTCATTGCTATCAAGTACTTGGTCTTTTAACACAAAACATAAAAGAGTCAAGGACTAGACCCATGACACTGTGGACTGGAGTTCTGAGGCAGAGCCACCTGCCGCCTGTGCTGGGGTTCCTTATTCACCAAAGCTTGGCTCCACAGCCCAACATCAGGAAACACACAGGCTTGAGGCTGCCACCACCAAGAAACTGGGATAGCAATGCTTCTATCAAAAGACAAAAATAAGGACCTGGTAAGACATCACCAAGGTCCCTATGGCCTAACTGCACCAAAGGTTTCTCTACTAGGGGGGCTAACAGTTATCTTGTTGCTGAGGTAACAGAGAGTCTTGCATAGGGTTGCCTATCTCTTGTTTCTTCTACTAACAGCCAACTTCCTATGATTATCCTCTCAATAGTCATTTAATCTAATACCTAAATATTCTTACATCATACCTCATAAACATCTCAGCCAACCTCCCAGGACTCCTTTCCACCATCAGAAACTGTAAACCATTATGTAAACCTATTGATTATATGGTTGAAGATAACCAAACTCATCATTTCTGTTTATAGTGACAAAGTGTAAATATAAACATAGAAGCTAACTGATATATGGCTGCATGTTGGGTACATTAAGTTCTTTAATATTGATCTCTTCCTTAAAAGTGGGGTATTGGTAATCTGTAGGCACACTATAAGACAATAGTGCAGCAGCTATAATATCTTTGATCTACACTGCAAGAGAGGAAGACACATAGACATGAAAAAACAAAGAAACCAAGACACTACAATAGAATTAAAAGATAGTGAAGCAGGTAAAATATCAGAGAAGTTCAGAATATACACAAAAAAATGATTTGGGAATTAAAGAACGACCTAAGTGAGCAGATACAGGCAAAAATTGATCATACCAATAAAGAGATAAGTGAATAAATACAGGTTGCAAGAGATTACTTCAAGAAAGAGAGATTTAAAAAAAAACACAAAAAAAAACAGAAGTCCTCAAAATGAAAGAAATAATAAGCCAATTAAAAAACTCAATAGAGGGCTGGGGTTGTGGCTCAGTGGTAGAGTGCTTGGCTGCCTTGTGCGAGGCCCTGAGCTTGATCCTCAGCACCACATTAAAAAAAAATAATAACAAAACAAAACAAAACAAAAAAACCCCTCAATAGATAGCATCACCAAGAGACTAGACCACTTGGAAGACAGAACCTCAGACAATGAAGACAAAATATACAATCTTGAAAATAAAGTTGACTTCACTGTGAAGATGATAAGAAACCATGAACAGAACATCCAAAAATTATGGGATACCATCAAAAGACCAAATTTAAGATATATTGGGATAGAGGAAGGTTCAGAGATACAAACCAAAGGAATACATAATCTCTTTAATGAACTAATATCAGAAAATTTCCCAAGTATGAAGAATGAATTAGAAAATCAAATACAAAAGGTCTATGGGACACCAAGTGTACAAAATTACAACCCATCTATACCAATACCCATTATAATGAAAATGCCTGGCATACAGAATAAGGATAGAATTTTAAAGGCCACAAGAGAGAAAAATCATATTACCTATAAGGGAAGAACAATTCAGATCTCAGCAGATTTTTACACCCAGACTCTCAAAGCCAGGCCATCCTGGAACAACATATACCTAGCTCTAAAAGCATTGAATGCCAACCAAGAATCTTATATCCAGAAAAATTAAGCTTCAAATTTGACGATGAAATAAAAGTCTGTCATGATAAACAAAAGCTAAAAGAATTTACAGCAAGAAAGTCAGCACTACAGAACATTTTTAGCAAAATATTCCACAAGGAGGAAATGGAAAAACAACAATGAAAATCTGCAAAGGCAAGAACTACAATAAAACAAAAGCCAACCAAAGGAGAAACCAAGTCAAACTTAATGCCAAAAAAAAAAGACCAGTAATACAAATCATATCTCAAAAATAACCCTAAATGTTAATGGCTTAAACTCACCAATCAAAAGACATAGGCTGGTAGATTGGATTAAAAAAGACTCAACAATATGCCACCTTCGAGAGACTCATCTCATAGGAAAAGATGCCCACAGACTGAAGGTTAAAGGTCAGGATAAAATATAGCATTCACATGGCCTACATAAGCAAGTGGGAGTTTCCATCCTCATATCAAACAAAGTAGACTTCAAGCCAAAGTTAATCAAAAGGGATAAAGATGGACATTTCATATTGCTTAACGGAAGGATGCATCAACAAGACATAACAATTATAAATATATATGTCCCAAACAATGAAACATCTACATTCATCAATCAAACTCTTCTCAAGTTCAACAGTCAAATAGATCACTACACAATAATTCTGGGTAACTTTAACACACCTCTTTCACTAATAGATAGATCTACCAAACAAAAGCTAAAGAAATAAACTATAGAACTTAATAATAAAATCAATAACTTAGACTTAACTGACATATATAGAGCATATTATCCATCAACGAGCAAATACACTTTCTTCTCAGCAGCACATGGATCCTGCTCTAAATAGACCATATGTTATGCAACAAAGCAAATCTTAGTAAATACAGAAAAGTAAAGATACTACCCCGCATTCTATCAGACCACAATGGAATGAAGTTAGAAATCAAAGATAAAACAAAAAATAAGTACTATTCAAACTCCAAGGAGACTAAATAATTCGCTATTAAATGAACAATGGGTTGCAAAAGATATCAAGGAGGAGATTTAAAAAATTTTAGAAGTAAATGAGAACACAATACAACATATTGAAATCTCTGGGACACTATGAACGCAGTGCTAAGAAGAGAGTTCATTGCATGGAATTCATTCCTTCAAAGAAAAAGTCAACAAATAAATGACCTAACATTACATTTCAAAGCCCTAGAAAGAGAAGAACAAATCAACCCCCAAATCAGTAGGAGACAGGAAATAATTAAAATTAGAGCTGAAATCAATGAAATTCAAACAAAAGAAACAATTGAAAAAATTGACAAAACAAAAAGTTGGTTCTTTGAAAAAATAAATAAAATTGATAAACCATTAGCCACGCTAACGAAAAAAAGGAGAGAGAAAACTCAAATTACTAACATACATGATGAAAAAGAAAATATCATAAGATACTATAGAAATACAGAAGATAATTAAATTATTTTGAAAATTAGTACTCCAATAAAATAGAAAATATTAAAGGCATCGAAAAATTTCTAGAGCCATATAATTTGCCCAAATTGAAAGAGGATGATATACACAATTTAAAAAGATCAATTTCAAGCAAGGAAATAGAGGACGCCATCAGAAGACTACCAATCAAGAAAATCCCAGGACTGGATAGATACACAATAAAGTTCAATCAGACCTTTAAAGAAGAACCGACACCAATACTTCTCAAACTATTTCATGAAATAGAAGAAGAGGAAACACTTCCAAACAAATTCTACAAGGCCAATATCACCCTGATTCCAAAACCAGAAAAAAAGACACATCAAACAAAGAAAACTTCAGACCAATATTTCTAATGAATATAGATGTAAAAATTTTCAATAAAATTCTGGCAAATTGAATAAAAAACATATCAAAAAGATAGTACACCACGATCAAGTCAGATTCGTCCCAGGGATACAAGGTTTGTTCAACATACGGAAATCAATAAATATAATTCATCACATCAACAGACTCAAAGATAAAAATCAAATGATCATCTCAATAGATTCTGAGAAAGCATTTGATAAAATATTTTTGTTCAAAAACACTTGAAAAAGTAGGGATAGGGCTGGGGATGTAGCTCAAGCAGTATCACGCTTGCCTGGTATTCGAGGGGGCGCTGGGTTCGATCCTCGGCACCACATAAAAATAAAACAAAGATGTTGTGTCCACCGAAAACTAAGAAATAAATATTAAAAAAATTCTCTCTCTCTCTCTCTCTCTCAAAAAAAAAAAATGTAGGGATAACAGGAACAAACTTCAACATTGTAAAGGCTATCTATGCTAAGCCCCAGGCCAACATCATTCTAAAGGAGAAAAATTGAAAGCATTCCCTCTAAGAACTGGAACAAGACAGGGATGCCCTTTGTTACAACTTCTACTTAACATAGTTCTTGAAACTTTAGCCAGAGCAATCAGACAGATGAAAGAATTTAAAGGATATGGATAGGAAAAGAAGAATTCAAATTATCACTATTTGCAGATGATGATCCTCTATGTAGAAGACCCAAAACATTCCACCAGAAATTTCCTAGAACTAATAAATGAATTCAGCAAAATAGCTGGATATAAAATCAACACCCATACATCAAAGGCATTTCTATATATCAGTGACAAATTCACTGAATGTGAAACTAGTAAAATCATCCTATTTATAATAGCCTCAAAAAATGCTTGGGAATAAATTTAACAAAAGAGGTGAAAGAACTCTACAATGAAATCTACAACATGCTAAAGAATGAAATTAAAGAAGAACTTAGAAGATGAAAAGATCTACCTTGTTCTTGGATAGGTGCAATTAATACTGTCAAAATGACCATACCACCAAAAGCACTATACAGATTCAATGCAATCTCAATCCAAATCCCAATAGCATTCCTGATAGAAATAGAAAAAGCATTCATGAAATTCATCTGGAAAAATAAGAGATCCAGAATAGCTAAAGCAATCCTTAGAAAGAAGACTATACCAGACCTTAAACTACACTACAGAGCAATAGTAACAAAAACAGCATGCTATTGGCACCAAAATAGACCTGTAGATCAATGGTACAGAATAGAGGACACAGATTCTAACCCACATAACTTCAGTTATCTTATATTAGACAAAGGTGCCAAAAACATACATTGGAGAAATGATAGCTTCTTCCACAAATGGTGCTGGGAAAATGGAAATACACATGTAACATAATGAAATTAAACTTCTATTCTCTCATCAAGCACCATGCACAAAACTCAACTCAAAGTGGATCAAGGACATAGGAATTAAACCAGAGACCCTGCACCTAATGGAAGAAAAAATAGGCCCAAATTTCCATCATGTCAGATTAAGCCCCAACAGCACAAGAATTAAAACCAAGAATCAATAAATGAGATGGATTCAAACTAAAGAGCTTCTTCTCAGCCAAAGAAACAATCAGTGAGGTAAACAGAGGGCCTACAGAATGGGAGCAAATCTTTACCACAAGCACATCAGATAGAGCACTAATCTCTAGGATATATAAAGCACTCAAAAGCCGTAACACCAAAAAATACAAATAACCCATCAATAAATGGGCCAAGGAACTGTAGACACTTCTCAGAAGAGGATATACAATCAATCAATTATCTGAATTGTGCTAATATGCAGCAATTCAGATAAATTACAGATTTAAATATGATTTGTGAATTATTCTGGAAACTGAACTACAATTTCTAACACAATTTCTATGGGAAAAGATGTCAAATTTAAACAAGTTGCTTACATGAAATGTTTAGAATTCAACTATTTCGTAGGTTAGAAACTTTCAGGAACTTGTTTTTATTAAAATATATATTCACCATGTGGGGTGGTGCATGATGCCAACTACTTGGGAGGGTAAGATATGATGCACTGCAAATTTGAGACAATTTAGGGAGACCCTGTCTCAAAACAAACAAACAGCAATAATAAAATGGCTGGGCTGAGGTGGTGGCTCAGTGGTAGAGCACCTTGCCTAGCATGTGCAAGGCACTGGGTTTGATTCTCAGCACCACATATAAATAAATAAATAAATAAATAAATAAATAAATAAATAAATAAATAAAATAAAGGTCTGTAGACAAATAAAAAATTTTAAAAAGGGCTGGGAATGGAACTCAGTGGTAGAGCACCCTGGGTTCTATCCTCAGTACAGGCAGAGGGCAGGCATATAAAAACATTAAGTACTTCCCCCTATGGTATTCAAGGCAAAAAGAATAGAATGCTGAAACATACCAATACTGTATGTTTTTCCTTGCTACAGACTTGATGCACATTGTTGTGTTCTGTATTTTACACTACACATAGTAGAATTTGTAAATAGTATTTGTAAATAATGATTATTTGTAAATAATAAGGATGACATATCATTGCTATTTTGCACTGATTCCTTAAAGTTATACCATTGACACAGCAGAGATTAGCTTCCATTATTTTAACTTTTTTTTTGTACTTCAGATTGAACCCAAAGGCACTTAAACACTGAGTCACATCCTCAGCTCTTTTTAATATTCTATTTAGAGATAAGGTCTCACTGAGTTGCTTAGGGTCTTGCTAAGTTGCTGAGGCAGGCTTTGAACTAGCCATCCTCCTTTCCTCAGCCTCTGGAGCCACTGGGATTATAGCCGTGTGCCACTTTAACTTTTATCTCTATGACGAAAAGTACCACAATTATTTCCATAATTCTAACCACTCAATGTATTCAAATAATCAACTTTTGTTTTTATTAAAGCAATGTTCCACTTAGATGTCTTTAAGTCTGTTACATGGAATTCTATATCTTGTAATATTGCCCTTAGCACCTAGTCCCTGAAGTTGTCTTATATTTATGAATACATCCTTTAACTTCCTACCTGTGAGAATTCTGCATTGAAGCAAGGGAAACATTTAATGTACCTGAAGTCATCTGGTTAATATGAAGTTACTCTTGAAAGGAAGGTACTAGAGATTGAACCTACAAGCTCTCTACCACTGAGCTACAACCCCAGTCCTTCTAAATTTTTTCTATTTTGGGGCTGGAGATGTGGCTCAAGTGGTAGCGCATTCGCTTGGCATGCATGTGGCCCGGGTTCCATCCTCAGCACCACATACAAAGATGTTGTGTCTGCCGAAAACTGAAAAATAAATATTAAAAATTTAAAAAAAATTTATTTTGAGACATAATCTTGCTAAATTACTGAGGATGGCCTGGAACTAGTGATCACCCTGCCTTCACCTCCCAAGTTGCAGGGATTACATGAATGTATATCACCACACCAGGCTATGAAGTCACTTTTGCTGCTAGTACTAATCATGTGGCAAGGAGTTTTGTTTCTTGGTCTTTACTCTGTTCTTCAGTTCCAGAAACTGCTTCTATGAAATCTTGGCTTGAGTCTGATTTCTTATAGCTTGGGAAAGATACCACTGCCCCATATATACTAATCATATAAGTTCTTTCACCTGACTAGGCAGATGCTACTCCTTGACACTGATCAGAAATCTTAGTTTACTAAGAGGCTTAATGCTGATGTCAATTATCCAGTTGTAGACCCTTTCCTTTCTGTTAGCTATCTTGCCTTGTCACTTGCCTACCCAAAACTATGGTCTACAGGCTTCCCAGGACAGGGAAATCTACGGTCCCTGTGTGATCAATGATTTCAAGAACCATTTTTCTCAGGCCCCAACTGTTTTTCCTTTCAAAACTTTCAAATCTTTTGACCACACTATTATTTTCTTATTCCCAATTCAAAACCACTTTTTTTAAACTGTGTGAATATATAGCAACATCATTGAACTCTTAAAAATGGTTAAGATGGTAAATTTTTTTCAAATAAAACTTTTTAAAAGTCATTTTTTTCTACTATTCCCCTCTCCAACAATGCAAACTTTTTTTTTTTTAAAGAGAGAGAGGGATAGAAGAGAGAGAGAGAGAGAGAGAGAGAAAGAAAGAAATTTGTTTTTAATATTTATTTTTCAGTTTTCGGAGGACACACATCTTTATTTTTATGTGATGCTGAGGATCAAACCTAGAGCCCCACACATGCCAGGCAAGCGGGTTACCACTTGAGCCACATCCCCAGCCCAAGAATGCAAACTTTCAAAAAAAAAAAAAAAAAAAACCAAACAACTTTTTTCTTTGAACATTCTTTTGATTTGTTCTTTTCTTTTATATTTATACCTGCTCCCTCATTAAGGCCACTATCGTTTCATGTCTATATTGATTTAAAAAACCTAGCCATACTGTATTCTGGTATCTCTTCTTTGTTGTTCATAAATTATTTCTTTAAGATCTCACTCAGTATTCCATGCCATGTATTGTGCCCAGGGTTTGGGTAGGACTATCATTGCACCTAGAGGTAGGAATGTAAACCAAGTTTGGCCACAGTATTCCATCCCTTTAACCACAAAAAGTGACCCCGCCTGAACCAAGCAGAGTTTTCCTAGAACTTTTGGGGGAACTTCTAGGAAAACACACTCTTAAGGTCTTTGATCATGATACAAAAACCACATAGACCTAGAACCACTATCTATGAATGCAATCAATTCAGTCATGTCATGGAGAAAGAACATGTCTTGATGACACTCAGCCCTTAAATCTAGTTCAACTTTTATTCGGCTACATTTCCTAAAATATTGTATTAGTTAGGGTTGGCTAAGTTGAGATAAAAAAATTGACTCTCAAGACTAAGCAGCTTGCAGTGAGGAAACATATTTCATTCTTATTTAACAGTTTGGCGTGGATGTTAGGTAGGCTGTGCAGCTCTTTCCACATAGTCATTCAAGGATCCAGGCAGATGGCTACTCACTCATGTTCAATACATGATTTCCAAGGTTTCCCTGAATGCTCCTGTTTTATTCAATCAAGGGGGTTAAAAAAATCGCTGAGAAACACATTATGAATATTTTTAGGAGCCCAAGTGAGGAATTGACTCACATGACTTCCACTCACAATACACTGTAGAAAACTTAGTCATATAGCCACATCTTATTTCAAAAGAAGTTGGTAAATGTAGTGTTCATTGTGTGTGTCTACAAAGAAGGAGGAAGTTGATTTTGGTAGAAATATAGTGGTCTGTACCACTAGATAAAGCCAAATCAGCAAAGAAGCTGAATACCAGACTATATCATGTCGGCTCCCAGAAAAACTGTTTTTATTGAATTAAAAACCTTAGAGGATATCATTACTCATAATTCTGTACTATTATACAACATAGTCTAGAAAAAAATTATCAATTTTTTCAAAGGATGTTATCAAGGATACTTGTTCACTACATTATACAGTGTTTATTTATAAAAACCACAGAATAAAATCACATCAGATAGGAGTACTAAAGATATTAAAAAATAAGTATCATTTTTTCTTTTATACTATAAGTAGTTATTTAGATAACTGATCTCATAGCCACTGTGAAGTTCTAGTCTAAAGGTTTTCCTTTTTGAATTGAGTTCTGAGTTGCATCTGCACTTAGAAAATGTACAGGTAGGGACTGGGGTTGTGGCTCAGTGATAGAGAGCTTTCCTCTCATGTGTGAGGCACTGGGTTCGATCCTCAGTACCACATAAAAATAAATAAACAGAATAATGCTGTGTCCATCAACAACTAAAAAATTTTTTTGAAAAAAGAAAATGTACAAGTAATTAGAGTTTTTAATCAGTCTTATGTCTGACTATATTTTCTCCTACTCGAATTTTACTTTCCCCTTTCACTGTAATTTTATTGCTCTTTGAGTTCTCAATGTCATGTATGTTTTGAAAAAGGAAGAGAATGATATTATAACATAAGTTTTTTTTCCCCTGTTAGTGGCTATTGAACACAGTGCCTCATGCATACTAAATGTTATAACACAGTTTTATTGTGCCACAACTTTCTTTCTCTACACAAACTTAAATTTCTGTAATACATATATTTTTCTATGCTTTACAAATCTAAATTCTTCACCTTACTGCTTGTATATATACTGAATGCCTAAGTCTAATACTGTACTATTATATATAGACTCAATTATTTATTCTCTGGTTCATTGATCCAAATATTTTTTTTACACTATGACTCACATCTTACAACCTAATGGCTTCACATTCCTGGAGGAATGTCAAGACATATGCTATGGCACAATTTTAAACACAACAGCATCAAATTTGTCTCTTCAGCTATTACTGTTTCAGGACATACTAGTGGTCTCAATAGTCAAATACTTAAGAAAACAGATTGACTGAAATGTTAGTATAACAGAGAAAATGCTGTATGCTATAATACCACCAGTAAAAAAAAAAATAAAGGACTGTGAAGTAAAGACAAGTAGGAAATTTTCTGTAAAGATACCTACCAAAGAAGGAGTTAGGCAGGCAAAGAAAGGCGATAATAGAGATTAGAAGGATAATTCCAGAAAAAGAGGACAAATGGGTTTTATACAGGAAGGATGGTGACAATCTTGTTGAGCACGTGAATACACATTAATCTGTATATGTCATTTTTTGGGTGTCACTAAAGGTGAGCTAATTCATATGATAGCGTTTTTTTAGATAAAAAGAACCAACTCCCTTATAAAGCACAGATTCTCAGTCTGACCATTTTAATAAAAAAAACTTTTAAAAAACTTTAGGGCTTTTTTTTTTATTCCTTATTAAACTAAATACTCTCATGTTCTCACTTTGTCTCTGGCTCTCACACTCATGAATAAAGCAAGGTTGTACTTTAACAAAAAAGACTACTGCAATTGAAGCCAGGGCCTGTGCATACTAGGCAAGGGTTCTACTATTGAGCTCTATCCATTGCTCACAGTTGGCTTGTTGACTTTAAATGATTCTACGACAATATAATAATGTAATAATTACTGTTAAAGAGTGTTACTACTTCTAACTATTATCAGTTGTTTTGTTTTATTGTTAATTTGGTACCAGGGATTTAATTCAGGGAGGCTTAATAACTGAGATACACCCACAGCCCTTTTTCTTTTTTATTTTGAGCCAAGGCCACAAGATGTTTATTAAATTGTTTAGGGGCTCATTAAGTTGTTGAGGCTGGCTTTGAACTTGCAATTCTCCTGCATCAGCCTCTGGAGCCACTGGGATTATAGGTGTGTACCACTTCACCCAGCTCAGTTCTTCTTCAATGTGTAAAAACTTAGGGAAATAAATCTGTAGAGAAAGGAATGTTATTTAAGATTGTTAAATCCCTACCAAAACTTATATACTATACCAAGTCAGTATTTATGCTTTGGGGATAGTTTTATTCTGTACAAATTTCAATGTACATAAATTTTGTAATTTATTTTCTTTACCAAGAGAGTTTGCTGGGGTTTGTTTTGACCAATTCCCGGTTAAGTTTTCCTGATTTCTCTGTCATAAGTCTTTGAAACTATAATTTGGGTACAATGGAATGGAAAGGATCAATAGGCACAGTATTCAGATTTAGACTTTGACACTCTCTCTAAATGAGGTCCACCCTCCATCATAATTTTCTTTCTTTCTTTTTTTCCCTGTGGTGCTGGGGATCAAAACTCAGCTAGATAAGGGGTCTACCACTAAGCTACAACCCTAGTTCCTCCGTTATAATTTTTTCTGTGCTAAGTTTGATTTATATTATTCCATTTCACAAGCATTAGAATGGCTACCATAAAAAAAAATGTCTGTGCACAAGTATACACATGTGTGCACATATACACACCCCAGGAAATAACAAGCTTTGGCAAGGATGTAGAAAAACTAAAACCCTTGTTCACTGTTGGTAGGTATGAAAATAGTACAGATGTTGAGAAAAACAATATGGAGATTCCTCAAAAAATGAAAAACAGAATTACCATATGATCCAGATATTCCTCTTCTGGTTATATAACCAAAAGAATCAAAAGGAGGTTTCAAAAGAGACATTTGTATATACATATACACAGTAGAATTATTCATAATAGCCAAGAGGAAGAAACATTCCAATTGTTCATCATTAGCTGAATCAATAAACAAAACATGGTACATACATATAACAGAATATTATTCAGCTTTAAACAGGAAGGAAATGTTCACACTTGGTATAACATGGATGAAATTTGAGAACATTATGCCAAGTAAAATAAGTCAGTCACAAAAAGACAAATACTGTATGAATTCACTTATAAGAAGTTCTTAGAGTAATAAAATTCATAAAGACAGAAAGCAGCATGGTAGGCAATAGGAGAAATAAAGAGTTGTTTATAGTTTCAGCTTGCAAGAGAAAAACAGTTTGGGACACTACTGTTTCAAAACAGTGTGATTATATTTAACACAGATATAGACTTGGGAATGATTAAAGTAGTAAATTTTATATTGTATATATTTTAATACAAATAAACTTATAAATACTAGGAAAGTTAGCCATTAAGACAAGCTCTTAAAAACCAAGAGATGGAAACATACTCCAGTCATTTATTTAAAGACATTATGCAACAGGTTAAAAAATATCTTCAAAAAATGTTTTAGAACTTTACAAAAGTGATAGCTGCATAACAACATGTACTGAATGGCACTGCAATATACACCTTAAAATGATTAATTTTATTTCATGTGAATTTTACCTCAATTAACAAAAATGTTCTCATATACACTTGACTTTTAAAGATGATGAGGACAAGTGATAAAAAGCATGAAGAGCTGTGGCTAGTTATGGCTAAAGACCCTGCAATGAAACCTCATGTAAGCCTGACATAGAAAGGAATAAAAAATAGTAAAGAAACAGATGTAAGAAAAGTATTTTATGGTAACAGGGTGACATGAGTTTATGTAGGCTGATATACCTTTACACCACCAACAACTAAAGGTTTTTAGTTAATCACAAGCTTGTGATTCTAGGCTCCTCTGACTTAGTAAACATCTCAATCAATCAGGGCTATAGGAGTCACTGAACACCAGGAATTTGTCATGACAAAGAGAGGCTCAGTCATATCCACCCAGCTTGGATCTTTCATCTCGTGCATATCTTTTGCATTGCTTGTTGGCTGTTTTAAAAGAAAACCAAAGTTGAAGTGGCTGTGGTCATTTCTCAGCAGTTTTGTTTTTTCTTATCCTTGAACCTGTACTTGTCCTATAGACTAGTTCAGTTTAAGGGTGATATAGCAAAAATCATTCTTTCTTTTTTTTAAATTTCACTTATTTATTTTTATGTGGTGCTGAGGATCGAACCCAGGATCTCGAACAGGCAAGGCTAGCACTCTACCACGGAACCACAACCCCAGACCCAAGGTTTAGTCTTTCTTTAAAAGTACTATTACTTTATTCACATTTCACATTCACCAGGATGTCTTCTGCTGTGGTGAATAAAGTTTTTTTTTTTTATTAAATGCTTGTCCACATTATTCACTTTTGTACGGCTATTCTCCAGTGTGAGTTCTGTTGTGGTGAATAAGGCCTGTTTTATTGCTAAAAGCTTTGCCACATTCCTTATATTTGTAAGGTTTCTCTCCAGTGTAAATTCTGTGGTACATAAGGTGTAATATTTGAGTAAAAACTTTGTCACATATTTTGCATTTGTGAGGCTTCTGTCCAGTGTGAGTTCTGTTGTGGCAAATGAGGTGTTATTTTTGACTGAACGCTTTGCCACATTCTTTACATTTATAGGGCTTCTCTCCAGTGAGTTCTGCTATTGTGAAGAAGGTCTATTTTTTGACCAAAAGCTTTGCCACATTGTGTACATTTGTAGGGCTTCTCTCCAAAGTGAGTTCTTCTGTGGTAAATTAGGAGTGATTTTTGACCAAAAGCTTTGCCACAATCTTTACATTTGTAGACTTCTCTCCAGTGTGAGTTCTTCTGGGGCAAATAAAGTGTGATTTGTGACCAAAATCTTTGGAACATTCTGTACATTTGTAAGGCTTCTCTCCAGTTTGAGTTTTTCTGTGGCAAATAAGGTTTGATTTTTCACCAAAAGCTTTGCCACATTCTTTACATTTGTAGGGCTTCTATCCAGTGTGAGTTCTTCTGTGGCGAATAAAGTGTGATTTATGACCAAAAGCTTTGCCACAATCTTTACATTTGTAGGGCTTCTCTCCACTGTGGGTTTTGCTGTGGCAAATAAGGTTTGATATTTGACCAAAAGCTTTGCCACAATCTTTACATTTGTAAGGCTTCTCTCCAGTGTGAGTTCTGATGTGGCAAGTAAGGTATGATTTTCGACAAAAAGCTTTGCCACATTGTGTACATTTGTAGGGCTTCTCTTCAGTGTGAGTTCTCCTGTGGCAAATAAAGTCTGATTTTTGACCAAAAGCTTTGCCACAATCTTTACATTTGTAGGGCTTCTCTCCAGTGTGAGTTCTTCTGTGGCAAATAAGGTTTGATATTTGACCAAAAGCTTTGCCACAATCTTTACATTTGTAAGGCTTCTCTCCAGTGTGAGTTCTGATGTGGAGAGTAAGGTATGATTTTCGACAAAAAGCTTTGTCACAATCTTTACATTTGTAGGGCTTCTCTCCAGTGTGAGTTCTGCTGTGGCAAGTAAGGTCTGATTTTCGACCAAAAGCTTTGCCACAATCTTTACATTTGTAGGGCTTCTCTCCAGTGTGAGTTCTGCTGTGGCGAATAAGGTGTGATTTTGAACCAAAAGCTTTTTCACATTCTTTACATTTGTAGGGCTTCTCTCCAGTGTGAGTTCTGCTGTGGCGAATAAGGTGTAATTTTTTACCAAAAGCTTTCCCACAATCTTTACATTTGTAGGGCTTCTCTCCAGTATGAATTTTGATGTGGGAAATAAGGTGTGATTTGTAACCAAAAGACTTCCCACATTCTTTACATTTGTAAGGCTTCCCTCCAGTGTGAATTTTGATATGGGAAATAAGGTGTGATTTTTGACTGAAAGCTTTGCCACATTCTGTACATTTGTAGGGCTTCTCTCCAGTGTGAGTTCTGATGTGGCAAATAAGGTATGATTTTCGACCAAAGGCTTTGCCACAATCTTTACATTCGTAGGGCTTCTCTCTAGTGTGAGTTTTGCTGTGGCAAATTAGCAGTGATTTTAGAAGGAAAGCTTTGCCATCATCTTTACATTTGTAGGGCTTCTCTCCAGTGTGAGTTCTGCTGTGGCGAATAAGGTGTGATTTTTGACCAAAAGCTTTGCCACAATCTTTACATTTGTAGGGCTTCTCTCCAGTGTGAGTTCTCCTGTGGCGAATAAGGTTTGATCTTTGACCAAAAGCGTTTCCACATTCTTTACATTTGTAGGGCTTCTCTCCATTGTGTGTTCCTCTGTGGTAAATAAAACCTTTTTTTTTACTAAAAGCTTTGCAACATTCTTTATATTCGTAGGGCTTCTCTCCAGTATAAATTCTCTGGTGATTAACAAGGACTGATTTTTTATATGATTTATGTTGTTCACTCTCACTTGTAGTTTTCCATATTTTCTTTTGTGGTAAATAGTCAAGATCACAACTTTCATATTTTGCACTTATCACTTCAGGTAATATGTGTTTTAGGCCCTTTTTTAGTGAATATTCTTGGATATGATTAGGAGTCATGGCCAGGAAAGCCAAGTTTCTATAGTTCTCTAGCATCACATCTCTATATAAATTTTTCTGAGCAGGCTGAAGGCATTCCCACTCCTCTTCAGTAAAATCAATGGCTATATCCATAAATGTTAACAGTTCCATTTCCTGGCTCTCAGGGTTCTCAGCGTTCTCCCTGTGGTTTGTTTTCAGATTCTGCATAGCACAGACACTTGGGCTCCGGATCCAGGACAGAAGCCTACAAAAAGCACAAAAATCATTTTCTAAAGCTCCGAAAGCATTCATGATGGTCTAAGTACAGGGTGTATGGGGATAGGCTACTATTGCTTGTGAGGTTGAAGTGATAGTAGAATCAGATACTGGAAAGCCCAAGTATACCCAGACTAGGACCATGGGCTTCTTCCCTGAGGTAATAGAAAGTCTCTGACAGATTTAGTAAAGCAAGAAGATAACAGGTAAAAAAAAAAAAAATGGTTTAAAAACAGCTGGGGTCAGATATGGTGGTGCATGCCTATAATTCCAGCAATTCAGGAGGATGAGGCAGGAGGACTGCAAGTTCAAAGCCAGCCTCAGCATCTAAGCAAGGCCCTAAGCAAATCTGTGTGACCCTGTCTCTAAACAAAAACTTTAAACAAGGGCTGGGAATGTGGCCCAGTGCTTAAGAAACCCTGGGTTCAATCCCTGGTACCAAAAAAAACAAAACAGTGAGCTGGGTGGCAATGTTGAGGATAAATTAGAAGAGACAGGATTTGAATGTGAGATTATCACAATATTCCCGAGAGAAATTTATAAAATGTAATGTTTTAAACTTAGGAATCAAATGGATATAAGCTTTGAGACACGGTACTAGGTGCTTTCCTTACGTTATTTTTTTTAAATCATCACTTCAAAGTTTATTGTTCTCATTTGATAGATGAGAAAATGAGGACTGATCCAAATAAACTTGGTTCTAGGTCAGACAATTGGCTGGTAGGAAAACTAGAATTTTAATGTTGGGCTCTACAACTCAAAGCTTGTGCATGTACATTTTGTACTATCTGTGGTGTCAACCAATATACAACCAATAGAATTTATATAAAAAATATATAAGTTTGGCTATACTAAATACTTCTTTTCAACAGCACTTTTAGCCTTGATGGAGGATAAAAATCTGTATTATTCCTCAAATAGTTTTAGCATTGATTGAGATGCTCAATTATATGGACTAAAAAAGCATTAACCTGGAAGTGTTTTTTAAAAAATAGCTTTTAAAAAATTATTTTAGTTGTAGTTGGACACAATACATTTATTTTATTTATTTATTATTTATTTTTTTTTAATGTGGTGCTGAGGGATGAACCCAGTGCCTCACACGTGCTAGGTGAGCACTCTACCACTGAGTCACAACTCCATCCCTAAAAAATAGCTTTCTTAATAGAGGTGATTCTTTGTGACAAATAAGATTGGGCTTATAAATAGTTACTATATTCTCCTATAAACTATAACATTTTTAATACAAGGTTACATGAATATACTGACTCACATAATATGTAATTAGAGGCTATGAACCAAAGGGATATATTTGATCTTTAAAATTGCCAAATTAAAATTCTTTCTATATGCTACAAAGAATATAAAACTTTGATATAAATTTTAAATATGCAAATTAATTTTGGATACTAAAATATATTGATTTTCTAAAATATGCTCTGGCTATAACAGAGATATGATGGGGACAGGTAGTTTTACCTTGTATGTTTGTGTCAAAAATAACTGAGACAACCCAAATCCTGAAAAGGTGGACCTCATGGAAAATGGTCTTCTGCCACCACTCCCCTCTCCAATCACTCTGAACCTTGGTGTTTGTATGGTCTTAAAGGTGTGTTTATACTATCTGACTGCTTCTAGATGAATAACATCTAAATGACAGAGAATAATGACCATTTCTGTCCTAAAGTGTCTTTGAGAAAAATACCCACAAAGGTTATAAGCTGAACTGTTACTTGGGTGTCTGTACTAAAAACAACTTTGCTGAGATTGGAAAATCTCATCAGGTATGATGGCTTGAAGAAAGGTAACTGAGGGAGAACTTTTGACAACACTAACGTCTTATTTAAAATCTTTAAACATTTCCATAACCCCTATTCATAGGTAAATTCATTTATCCAACAAGAATTTTCATTTTACACCTCTAATGTTTCATGCTTTACTTCATATAAAAACAAAAATCATACATGTCTTTGAAACAAGGTTTTCTATTTTAAACTCAATCTCCATTTTAAAAAGTTTAGTCAGAGAAACAGCTAACAGAAAGATACAAAAGTAATCTGACAACTGGGTTATTTGGCAAAAAAAAAAAAAAAATGAGTATTTATCTGTTTTGTCCTTGATTTCAAATGGATAAACAAATATGGTTCCTCAGTAAAAACCACCCAAGTATAATCTCGAAACTCTTTGAATTATTAAAAAAAAAAAAATAGCCAAGGGAATGAGTTCTAAAACTCAGTTCCAACACATATTAGAATTTGAAAAAATACTGGTAACTAGTTCTTCTTCAGAGACAAAGTTAAATTTGTGATATGGAAGAGAAATGGTTTCATTCATCAATTATTAGAGAATTTTGCAAGGGAAATTGTAAAAAGAAACAAATACAACTGATCTTTTTTCACTTCATATTTAATAATCTGCTCTGGAAATAAACTTACTTTATTCTTTTATTATATGAACCATGAAAATAAGGACTATAAAATCCTGAATAAATGGCTAGAAAAGCTTTTCTCTCCTGATAGGACAGTAAAATATCTTTACATAAACATCACTTAAGCTAACTATAGGCACACATGGCATCACCAAAACACCCCATTTTATTCTTTTTTACTTTTCCTAACCTTAATATCTCAGTGAAACCTACTAGTATATTATTCTGGGAATCGTTGAGTTGATTCTTTTTTATTTGTGGGCTCTGGCAGGTTATAATCATACCTGACAAAGACAAGATTCTCATCACAATTTAAACATTATGAAATGTCGGGGCTGGGGGGAACAAAAGAAGAAAATGGTTGTTACAGCACTGAGGTCCAGTGTACACCTAGAACAAACAACAGTTCAGAAATTGCTGAGATCAACCTTCACCTGAAATGCCTTAAAGGTCTCTACAAATAGCCAAGATTTCCTCGGCATGCCTTGACACCAGCTACACTGACAAGCAAATGCTGAATGAACTTAAGATAATTTAAGATAATTTCACAGGCAACTGGTTAAGAGCACAGGCTCTGGACCCAGACCACCTGGCTTTGAAATATACCAGCTGATATTTTTTAGTATCACATAAGGTAAAATATGATCATGGGATACTACTATATGTAAAGTGCTAATAATAGCGCTTAGGAAACACTACATGTATTAGCTCTAAAATTTTAGTTTGTAATAATGTCTTGCTATCGTGGGTGAGTGGCAAGACCAGGTTTTGATTATACAGTGTAATATTATGTTTAATATCTAGTAGGTCTGCTGCAGAAGGGGAATAGAAGGGTCCTGATGCTCTTAAAAGTTCAGATTTGTCTTAGCCCCCTGTGTAACAGCATAATGATGCCTGGCAAGCTCTAGTGACTTCTCAATCAAAAGATCCAGAAAACCAGTAGAAAGAAAGGTCAAAGGAGAAATAAATGTAGTGGGGGAAAGAAGTTGGAAACAGATATGATCTGGGCTGAGCATCTGGGCAGGACTATTACCTCACAATCATGGGGGTCTCTTCCTTATTTGGGGTGTAATTAAAGCACAATTACACCCCAGAGCAGTGAACACTATCATGTAGTCTACCTTAGATCTATAAAGCAATGAGTAAGTATGAATGGGTTATTTGCCAGGCATGCTAGAGGGATGGTTATTACCTCCCGTTGATCCTACTCCTTTCTTCTTACCTATTTCTCCAATTTGGAGTGGGAATGACTACGCTAAGTTAGCCCCACAGTTGTTGATTCATCTAGCATAAGACAGAACATTGCAATATCTCCTATATAACTGCACCCCTTTACCTCTTAAACTATCCTCTCTCCACATCCCTTTTCCATATCCTTCCCAGGGTCTAGTAACAACTCTTCTACTTTCCACTTCTAGGAAATCAATTTTTAGCTTTCACATATGAGAACATGGGGTAGTTGTCTTTCTGTGCCTGACTTATTCTACTTAACATAATGCCCTTTTGCTCCTTCCATGTTGTTGCAAATGACAGAATTTCATTCTTTTTTTCACAACTGAATGATATTCTACTGTGGGAGGGGGAGGGAGAGAGAGAAAGAAACATTTTTTGAAAGACTTAGAAATGGCAACAGGCATAGGTAAAAACGTTTAGCATCACTAATAATCAGGGAAATATAAACTTAAGACACTGATATCACCCTATACCTATTAGAATGGCTTTTTAAGAAAGAATTGGTTGTAATTGGACACAAAATGTCTATTTTTATGAGGTGCTGAGGATCGAACCCAGTGCCTCACACATGTGAGGCAGGCGCTCTACCAATGAGCTAAAACCCCAGCCCTAGAATGGCTTTTATTATATAAAAAAAAAAAACAAAAAAACAATAAATGTTGATAAGGAGATAGGGAAAAGAAAACCCTTGTATACTGTAGGTGGGAGAGCATATTAGTATAGCCACTATAGAAAACAGTATGAAGGTTCTTTGAAAAACTAGAAATAGAACTCTCCTATGATCCAAAAATCCCACTATTTATAGCCAAAGAAATGAAATCAGTATGTGCCGTGACACGCAACTGTCATTCAGGGTCACTCCAGGTGAATTTGGGTTGGCACAAAATAACCACACTGAGACACAGGAAATAGCTTTTTCTTGGGATTCCTCTGCTCCAGCTCCCACAAGGGAGGCAGAAAAAAGAGGAGGATGACATTCTGAAGCCCCTTTCATTTTTTATACCTGTATTTTATTTATTATCACGTGGTGCTGAGGATTGAACCCAGGGCCTTCACATGTGCTAGACAAGCACTGTACCGCTGAGCCACAACCCCAGTCCCTCTGAAGCCCCTTTTTATTGAGGGGAAGACACTCAAGAAAGTTCCATCCCAATGAGGAGGGTCAGGTTTCAGGGGGGTTGAGTCTAGCTTCCTGATGTCTTGTGGTCAGGAGACTGACTGACATCTTGGAAGGACACACCCATCTCAGGTGCTGTGTGGGGATCACAGGCAGAGTGGTCAAAAAGCATAGGTCGCCAGCCCAAACAGAGAGGCAACAACAGTCCAGTCCACTCATGTACTTATGCTCATAGTTCATACACACACAGCTCATGGGTGGCTTGCCACAAGTTTGTTGAAAAAGAAATCTGCCCTCTTGTATTCTCTTCAGCACTATATAGAATAGCCATGATATGAAAGCAAACTGTTTGTAATAAATGAATAAAGAATGAGAAAATATATATAGTGGAAGTTTGGAAAATGTGTCGCGTTTGCATGCACTCGAGAACACACACACACATACAGAAATACTATTCAGCCATAAAAGGATGAAATCCTGTCATTTATAACAACTTGAATTAACCTGGAAGACAATATGTTAAGTAAAATAAGCCAAGCAACTACTGCATGATCTTATGTGTAAACTGTAAATAAAATAAAATAAAAATGTAGAAACAGGACTTAACAGAAACAGGGGCTGAAAGTGGAGGATATGTGCAGATTATTATGGTTTGGATATGAAGTCTTTCCCCACCCCCACCCCCCACCCCAAAAGCTCATGTGTTGAAACCTTGACTTATCGCATTAATGTTCTGAGAGCAGGCTTTTGGGAAGTAATTGGATTGGGAGGAGTCTGATTTTATCAATAGATTTATAATTTGATGGATTTTTGGGAAATGGTGCAAATTGTTAGCAGGTGGGATCTAAGTGGAGGAAATAGATCACGACTTCCTGGCTACTATGAAGTGAATATTTTTCCTTTCTCCATATCCCTCTACCATGACTATTTGCTGCACCTCAGACCCAAAACAATGGAGCCAGGTGACCACAGACTAAAGCCTCTGAAACTCTGAGCCAAAATAAATCTTTCCTTCTCTAGACTGTGTCAAAAAAAAAAAAAAAAAAAGCTAATAATACACATACTTTGATTAAAAGATACAAAGTTTCAGTTAGAAGGAATAAGTTCAAGTATCTATTGTACATCCTGGTAACTACTGTTATAACAACATACTATATATTTAAAAATTGCTAAGAGTAGATTTTAAGAGTTCTTGCCATACCATCACCACTGACAAAAAAGTATAAGGTCATGCATATGCTAAATAGCTTGATATAACCATCCCACAATGTAATATATCAAATTATAATATTGTACACCATAAATATAAAAAATTTTTGTTATAATTAAAATAAATTAAAAAAATAATATTGTTAAAGATAAATAAATGCAGACAAACCTGAAAAACAGCCTTTGGTATTTAGTAAAAGCAAATCACACACATATGTGTGTGTATTTTAATTTTTTAGGTTTTATTTTGTGTGTGTGTGTGCTGCTGGGAATTGAATCCAGGGCTTTATGCATGCTAGGCAAGAAATTTACCAGTGAGCTACATCTCCAGTCCAAGACTTTATATTCTTTTTTTAAAAAAAAGAATTTTTTTTTTTTAGTTGTTGATGGATCTTTATTTTATTCATTTATTTATATGTTGTGCTAAGGATCAAATCCATTATCTCACACATGCTGGAAAGTGCTCTACCACTGAGCCACAACCCCAGCCCCAAGCCTTTATCTTCTCGAGCTAACTTTTATTTAAAGTTTAATGTTTCAGATATAAGTGACATTAGTGGATTTTTAAAAAATGTCTTGAATTGGGAAGGGCCTTTCTATCCATAACAGGAAACTCAAATATTTTAAGGTTATATGATTTTTTTCTGAGAAAAGTAAAAATAAGCTTCTCAGAAGCAAAAACAAAACAAAACAAAAAAACCAAAGTAAAAATACAAAGAAATTGTTAAAATGTTTAACCATAAGAACATGAAAGGATTAAGTTATCCTAATAATACATTAAAAAAAAACTGAACAAAAATAAACTATGAACCAACGGCGATTATGGTTTTCATATAATAAGTAAATAGGTAGAAAATGATACACAACCTTGTTAATTAAAGAAATATAGATTGAAAAGGTATTCTTAACTGTTAGATAAAAATTTAGTAGCATAAACAGAAAAACTAAGGAATAATATTGTGCCCTTTCCACTTCCTATTCCCATAAAGGCTTCTGGCTAATGAGGCAAGAGCCGAAATAATATGTCTTGTTGCTATTCCAAAACTTCTAATTGCTGGTTAAAAAAAAATCCAGAACTTTCTGTAGTATTTGATTATATGGATACTGCCATCACAAGGTGGTGGAATCCATCAGCCTGGTTCTCTTAGCTGAGCTGTGACCTGACTCCCTGGCTGCCAAATTGCACATCCCAATAATGTCCACTGAGAAGCAGTGGTGGAACAATGTAGCTTCAGAGCAGTGGTCTGCATATCCAGAAACTCCAGTGGCAAGCACAGGATCACAGCTGCACAGAGACAACCACACTGGTGCAGGCCTGAAAGGAGGCAAGCCAGGGCAGGCCCACCTATTATCCTGCAGCCACCCAGCCCTCTCCAAACAGTGCTGCAACTGGAAGACCTCATACATCTTCCCTCAGCATCTATGATCTGCTGATCCCAAACTTTGGCTTCTCCACCAGTAGTCAGATAACAGATGTGGGGCAGACATGAATGGAATTGCAGGGAGAGCCAATAGCATTAGTACTTTTCTAAATCCTGATCAGCATAAATTTGGGCCAATAGTATTGACCTAGTGCTGTATAAAACCCATAGAGTAGTACATTCAAGGGGCAACCCCTCTTTGGTCCCCTCTCACCTGTAGGAGTTCTTTTTCTATTCACACTTGAATGAAACCTACTCTTACACTTCCTCATCTTTGTCTATGGATTTTATTCTTTGAATTCATGAGAGAAGAACCCAGAAAGAAGAAATTGGTGGTGAGCTGCTGGGGTCTGCTGCCTACACTGGAGGGCACAGCTCATCAGTAAGAGCTGCAACACACTTCTCTGTTTCAGGCCTCTGGAGACCCCTATCTGTCAGCAGGAGAGGAGAACCTTCATTTCCATCCTTCCTCTAATCCTAATCTGTAGTATGCAAGTGAGAAAGAAAGTGCTTATATACATCTAAGATAAGTAATCCACAAATTGCAAACTGGTTATTTCAGGGGATTGGACAAGGATTATTGTGGACTTTTGTTTTCTATTACAATAAATATTTGTTTTTTGTATGACTTTTGTAATTATAAAACAAATGTTAAAATAAAAATAAAATATTTGTATCCAAAGTACAAATAGGAGCAACAATTCCTCCAGATTTTCATTCTTAGATTTGTATAAATATTGATCATATATGTTAATACATATTCTCTAAAAGACTAACCCACAGGTAAGGTATCCTATTTTTCATAATTAGGTTCTGGAAGGGCCACAGTGGATTTAATCATCAAAATTCAGGTCCAGAAGATAATTATCTTCATAGAACACACACTGGAACAGCGTACACAGAATAGTATTAAAGATCAAAAAGGCCCTATCTCCACTAGACAAGTAGACTGACAAGGCAAAAGAGTACATACACTTTTTAAAAGTATCCAAATTGCTGGTAATCAAAATTACTATCCTATGAAATAAAAAGCTCTATAGCAGTCCTCCTAGGGTTGTTGAAGATAAGATCAATCTAACCTTACTTCTGTTGAGAGCCACAACCGAAGAGGCCCCAGCAAACTTCCAGCTGATTGGCTCACCGAGGCCCCAGCAAACTTCCAGCTGATTGGCTCACCGCGGCCCCAGCAAACTTCTAGCTGATTGGCTCCTCTGTGGTGACACTCATTGGGCTGTTTCCCCGCCCTTTCAGACCATGGAGCTCCTCATTGGGAGACTCCTTTGGCTCCGCCCACGCAACCAAGCCTATCAGCCTCAAGAGCAGGAAGAAGGCTGGTTGAGAGGCTTGCTGGAGGAGCCGGTGGTGGCAGTTGGGCTCTGAGGGAATTCCTGGAGAGCTCGCGTGGTGCCGCGTGCGTTCTAAAATCTAAAAATAAAGTTTGTTCCTGCTTGACAAGTGTCTCGTGAATTGTGCCCAGCCAGACTGCGGCATACTTCTATTTGACTTTTCTTGATGAATAACAGGTGAATTAAAACCCTTAAAGATTCCATGAAAATAGTTCAAGTACTGCTTAAGAGGGCCATGGGAGACTAGAGGGTAAGGTTCTGGGGAAAAATACTCCTTCCTCCATCAAACTCTTCATTTCAAACAAAAGAGCTCCACTTTTAGTTAGTTAGTTTGTTTGCACATGAGACTTTAGTCTAAAAAAAAAAAAAAAAAAAGATCTGGAACTAAAAGAAAAATCTATCACCTAAAATTGTTGTGGCTGGGTACACTAACACACGCCCATAGTCCCAGCAGCTTGGGAGGCTGAGACAAGAACGAGTTCAAGTTCAAAGCTAGTATCAGCAACTTATCAAGGCCCTAAAACAACTTAGAGAGACTGTAAATAAAATGTAAAACAGGTCTGGGGATGTGGCTTAGTAGTTACGTACCCCTTGGTTTAATCCCCAGTACCTAATAAATAAAATTTAAACTATAATTGTGGGATGATGCAGTCATAAACGATTAAATCTCATGAAAAAAAGTTACCACATTGAGTTCTTTACCTTTTGATTATCAAGTAGTTAAAATCTAGGAAAAGATTCTAATCATTTGCAGAGTATTCACCATTTAAAAAAGTCAAACATACACACTGTAAAAGATATAATTATGTCCAAGCTTCTGTTCTCAGTGGAATGATATACCTAATAAGCCAACCTCATTTAATTTAAAAGCCTATCCAACTACTTCTCCATGACAGGGAAATCTGTCAGTTTTATGGTTCAGTTCATCTGCTTTAGAGGTGGAAGGGCAAGTTTACTGAAGACACAGTTAAACTCAACAATGACCTATTGATAATTACCAGAAGGTCCTGTGTTTTGGACAGAAAGGGATTCTATAGGAGGTGTATTTCCTCAAGGTTCATAATAAAAGGATGGCCCCACTGTAGAAAGATGGTCTCTTAGAATAGATGGGGAAATCTGTGAAATAAAACTACATGATTTCTGTGCTGCCTTACCAAGCAGGAACCTACATAGAACACATCCTGTTTGCCAATAGCAGAGAAGAAGTTCAATAATCACAGGTGTCAGCAGTTGGACTAAGTTATCACAAAGGCTAGCTCAATTGCAAAAATAGTTATCAGAAATAGATGCACCAAGCTAGAGCACCAGTTTTCATGTTTGATCCCAGTTTTTTATAAAACCTACCAATAGAATAGGGAACAACTAGAGGGAAATAACCAGAAGATACAATTTAGAACTTAAATTTTATACAAAGGGTTGGAAGAACCACAAAGTTAATCTGGTTGTAAGACTCTGAAGGAAGAGCACAGTTGTACCATGATGTAAAGAATTCTTTTATAAAGTGAATATTTTTGTGATGTAACTATGTATATGTTTAGAAGGCTGTGACTTTGTCCTTGTAGATTCTTGGTGGCTTCAATAATACCTAGCATAATGGCTTATACATAACAGTTGCTTTACATATTTTATTGATTAATTCATATTAATTCTCAGGTAAAATCATTCAATAGCGCTTATATTTTAGAGCAGTTTTAGGTACACAGCAATACTGAGCAAAGATAAAGGGGATACACATATCCCCTACTTTTATACATCAGAGCCTCCCCCATTATCAGTATCCCCTACCAGGGTGGCACATTTGTTATAAATGAGAAAATCTACACTGACATATCATTATCATCCAGCCTATACGTTAGTTTACATTGGGGATTCATTCTTGGTGTACATTTTATGGGTTTGAACAAATTTTTGATGACATGATCTCATCATTACAGTATCAAAGTAGGTTTCACTGTATTAAGAATCCTCTCTGTTCTGCCTCTTTATCCCTCCCTTCTCCCTAATCCCTGGTAACCACTGATATTTTTATTATCTCCATAGCTTTGCCTTTCACAAAATGTCATATGGGTGGAATCACATAGCATGTAGCATTTTCACATTAGGTTTTTTCACTTAGTAATATGTATTTAAGTTTCTCCCATGTCTTTTCATGGTTCAAAAGCTTGGCTCATTTGTGAATAATGCCTCATTGTCTAGATGAATGTAACCATTTTTTTTTGACGTTTATTTGATTTTTTAAATAATATTTTAAAGTTATTGATAGATATTTATTTATTTATATGTGGTGCTAAGAATCAAACCCAGTGCCTCACACATGCCAGTCAAGTGAGCTACCACTGTGCCCCAGGAGAGCCCATATGTAACCATTTTAAAATATGTTTTCTGCTTCCTGGATTTTCTGAAAATCATTTATCAACATTTGTATAAATACTATATATCTGTACTGGGGATTGAACCTAGGCCTCATCCATGCTAGGCAAGCACTCTACCAATAAGCTACATCCCTACCCTCACCACCATACTTTAAAAACAGGACATTATTATCTATCTATCTTATATTTTTGACTAATATATTCACATAGTTCAAACATGAATACATCTTAACAGAATATAACATATAAGGAAAAATTATCTCCATGCAGTCCTATTTGCTGAGTTCCCATTTCTGCACATACACAACTGGCAATCGAGTTGAAACTTATCCTTCAATAGACTATTTTTTATGTACACAGTCAATATAAATGTATGTGTGTGATTCTATAACATACACAAACTCACTTGCCCCTTTTGTTTTTCCACTAATAGCTTACTCTAAAAAGCTGTTCTGTATTTTTCCTTTTTATATAATAATATACATTAGAAATTTTTTCATATTAATACATAAACATATCCTCATATTTTTTACAATTACAGGGAATATATATATATATATACCATAATTTATGCAAAAGATCTTTTAAAAGTGAGCATTTGGTTTAGGAGAAACTGAAAGTACCAACATGCAATTACATGTTTATAAGAGACAAACAAATTTTGAACTCAAGTTCAAAACTCCTGCATATTCCTAACAAATCCACTTGGTGATATCTGGTTATTTAATTTGACTTTATTGGATAATTTTACCCATATGATTCACTCAGTTTTGTCAGAGAAACTGTCAAGCTTTAAGAAGCATACCTGGTTTGCCCATGGCTTCCACAGGGATTTTCATTTTGATTCATGGCATGTGAAAGCATTATTGAAAAGCAGAAAGAAAATAATTATTAAGTGGTCCTTAAAATCTTCACTTTCCTCTAGAAACCATGGTGAATATGTCTGGAAAGAATATCATCTACAAACTAGAAATAATGACTCTTTTCTCCTTATGAGAAATAATTTGAATGTCTGTCCATGGACATATAAGGATTTAAAAATTACAATGGAGGTTTATTCACCCAGTTGGATAAACTAAATTCTCCTAATAATTCATAATTCATTATTTTCTATAACTAAGAGAATCGTATATTTAAGTCTACCAAGTTTCAAAGTTGGCATTCTTTTATTCCAGTGCTGGTCCATTTCCTGTAATAAATTAAATGATTAATATGTCTTTACCTATATCGTCTAAGAAATGTAAGAATTTAATATAAACACTGGAAATCTCTGTATATTAAAATTCATAAAATAATTGGGATAAGTGAAAACAACCTCCAACTAACTCCAACAGTTATTAGGGCCTCTGTTGGTTATATTTCATCTCATGGATTAAAAAATATTCAAAGTAGCATTTTAAAACTAGTTAAAATTAAAGAAAGATAAGAATAATACAAGTAAATGGGGAATGTTTACACTGGGACATAAGAATATTTAATGATCACTTTTCATAACTTAGAAATGTAGGTTGTATGTTATAGAATTCTTTTGTCAATATTTATTTTTTAGTTGCAGTTGGACACAATACCTTTATTTTATTTATTTTTATGTGGTGCTGAGGATCGAACCCAGGGCCTTGAATGTGCTAGGTGAGTGCAGTACCACTAAGCTACAATCCCAGCCATAGAACTAACTCTATATGATTAAAAAATTTTTAAATTCTATATACTCACTTTGATATTATTTTTGAATCTCAGTTCTTCATAAAATACCATGTTACTCTAAATTACATTTTTAGTCTTTTTTCTAAACTTTAAAAATTGTGTTTTCTTACTAAATGATCCATGCTATGAACCAAATTTTTGATAGTTAAGCAGTTATTTTCAACTGTACCCTATAACATTACTGTAAAAGTGTGACAAATTAAATATTCTTTGGAGAATTCAGGTTGGAAGTCCTTTAGGGACTTACCTTTATATGACTGAGATTTGAAAGTGTAATAATAGCATATCTTCGTTTAACTACAAAAATTCAAATCTGGTAGTTATTTACACTTCAGTCCCTCAAACATGCATATTTAATAAAAAATTAACATATTTGTGCATGAAGAATATACTAGGGAATCTTAAAAAATAAGAATGCCCACCCAGTTAATTATATGGTAATAAATATGTGGGGAATAATGAATTATGTGCTCACTTTACAAAGTGACTATGACATGTTTCTGCTTTCAAGGAAATTTGTTGTCTCAGTTCTGGAGGCTAAAAATCCAAAATCAAGGTGCAGGCAGGGCATGTTCTCCCTGAAGGCACTAAGGAAGAATCCTTCTTTGCCTCTTCTAGTAGCTCCTGATTTTCCTTGGGGCTCCCTTGGCTTGTAGCTGCATCATACCAATTTCTGCCTCCACTTTCATATGGCTTTCATCCCTGTATATATCCTTTCCTTTTCTCGGGACACTAGTCATAGACTTTGGGCTTACTCTAATCCAGATTGACCCTATCTTAATTATGTTTGTAAAGTTCCTATTGCCAAATAAGGTCACCTTTTGAGATAAATTTTGGGGGAACACTACTCAGTCCAGTACACTGGCTACCTATGAGGGGAAAAAGCAAAAATATATTTGTCAGAATGTGTAAATATTACATTCAAGTATTTGACAATTCAGCAACTTCTTAAAAGTTCTTCAGTTTTTCAGTTAGGAGTTTTATAAATCTTCACTCCAACAACAAATGAAGATGATTTTAATAGAATATTCAAAAGTTCCAAAGGCCCTTCAAAGTTTAGCCCATGGACTATTAAAAATAACAAAACAAACTAGGGATGACTGTTCCATTCATTCCTGCTTCCCCAGCAAACCACATGAGAATTAAGGGCAAAACTGTTTTCTCTTTGATGAAACATCAATCAGATGCTATGGATTTTACTAAGTATGATTGTTCATTCTTGCCAGAAAGAATAGGAACACAGCCATAATCATTAAGACAAAAGACCAGCTAGGTCATCACTTGGGGGATTCTTAAAGACTCAAGAGGTCCCCCAAGTCAGTCTGACCACCAATGGTCTAAAGTAAGTTGTAAAAAAAGGGTTATATTGTTATAGGATTTATTAAATAGTATTTCTGTAGTAGAAAATGATAAAATTGACACAGATTCCGTTTGAAATTTGAACTTAAAAAACCAATTTCTAGGGGTTTTTGGATTTTAAAAAAGATATATGTCATAGCATCCATGATATCCAGTTGTTTTTCAGATGAACTTATCTACTTGGTTTGTGAGCTTTATAAAATGTCTGATAGATATACCTTTTTCAAAAAACATGAGTCTTCAGAAAATGTATTCTATAATATACTTGGTACAAATAAGTTCTCTTCCCATTTCTTTTTCCATTAGTAGTTTAAATAATGCAAGTACAAATGCCACTTCCTTAAATATCTGATGGGTCCTCAGCACTCTGGCATGTGGTAGCTTTGTCCCCAAGCTTTTTTTTTCTTTGGCCTGTCAGCTGTGAGAAACAGTTTCCTACCAATTACTGTCACAATATGAATAAATTCAAAACTGAAAATATAAGCACTGAATATTTTCAGCAAATTTATCCCAAAACTACATTAAAAGAGGAATTTAGCATTTAAACAAGGAATTTAGCAAGTAATAAGAAACATTACATTATACTTTGTCTTCTATAAATAAAAACACAATAAAAGAAGATAAACAAAAAAGCATTCATGCAAAGAAGAGAAATGGGGAAATGACAGCAAGCATATGATTTAAAATGAAAGAGAATATTACAGCTGCAAAGAGAACATCAATTAAGAAGCATAACTACAGGGCTGGGGATGTGGCTCAAGCTGTAGCGCGCTCGCCTGGCATGCGTGCGGCCCGGGTTCGATCCTCAGCACCACAAAGATGTTGTGTCCGCCAAGAACTAAAAAATAAATATTAAAAATTCTCTCTCTCTCTCCTCTCTAAAAAAAAAAAAAAAAAAGCATAACTACATACAACATTATAGAGCTGCTGCTCCCTCCTGGTGATGAATTATGACTTAATAACAAATTATGATTTAATAAAGATTTACTTAGCATTCACCTGTTTATCTAACATAAGTTTCTTTTAGTATGTGGCTGTAAACAAACACTAAGCAAATGATTCCTAACATGACTTTGGTTTGAAAGGTGTTAAGAAACATCCTATAAAAACAAGCATGTTTTTAGGTGATTGCTTTTAATAATACTCCAAATAAACAAGACACAATTGGCTCTTATTCTAAACCAGTCTGTGCCAAAATTCTTTACTAGGGGGCATAAAAGGTGTGTGGTTACAGGTAAGACCAATAAATATATAGTTTATGTTGGCTGTGTACAAATTCCAACAGTTCAGTGAATCAATCTTGTTTGGTCAGAACACAGATCTTCTAGTTTGAATCTCAACCAGTTTTGACACCAGTGTGATAATGTACAAATATTTCTAGGACAGGGTCTTTTAAACTCATTTGCAGAATAGGCATAATGTTGCTTCCTGTGTACTCTCATTCAATCTTTTTATGCTGTTTTAAATATTTTATTCCTGATATTATGTGAACATTATAGACTGAAGTTTAACTAACTCAGAGCTGGATGATTTAGGCCTAAAAGTCACAGTTTGTACCATTGCTGATCCCCCCTCAATGCCTGCCCCCCCCCCATCATTTATACTTTACCCAGTCATGCTATCATTTCTTTCCTCTTCACTGTAGAACTCCTTTACCACACAACACCTAGTAACTTATTGCAGGTAATTAGGACAGTTTTTTAAAAGCACAAATTCTGATCTTGTTCTTTATGAGCCTCTAAAGCCTAATCTCAAACTATTTCTAAACTTATCTCTCACTAACCTTGGATGAATTACCAACTTCAACGAGACTCTAATTCATACCCTTAGCAAGTTATATGCTATATGATTCTATCTTCCATCCTTACTACCAAAAAAAAAAAAAAAAAAAAATCTGTCAACCCTTCATGACCAAATTCAAGTTCTGTTTTCTGCACAAAACCTTCCCTAAAAATTCAGGTGTACATTAATAATTCCTCTTTTGAACTACTAAACTTAAGCTTCATCTTAATGCTTCATGTGGCATTCAATCTCTGCCTGAACACAAATCTAATAGAGACTAATCTTTAAATTTAGTTTCTATTGGTGGTTTCTTCTCCCTTATTACAAGGCAAGATCCCTGAAGAAAGAGACATATCTTTTATATATGACCCATAGTTCTTAGACCTTTGCAATTAATGGGGCCTTGAAAATATTTGCTAAATACATGAAAAATAATTTAGGATGGCTTGCATTTGCTCATCCAGATCAAGTCTCCACCCTTCTGCTTTCTGTTCCAGAAAGCTACCTGGCATGGATTATATCAACAGGTTCTCTTGCTCTCTAGCTTTTGGTGGAATTCAGCTAATAGGGAACATCAACAGGAGACTGAAGGAGAAAAGAAGAATGACACTAAAGAGTTTACCTTGCTGGCTCCTGCCATATACAGTCAAATGTCCTGATTATTTTTCTTGGCCCAAGGTCACAATACTGATGCCAAATCCCAGAAACCACTTCTCCTCACGCTTTCAGCCTTAGAAATAATAAAGACATTCTGATGTTGGCCTGTGAGTACTGCATTTATGCTTTCCTATACCTTGTGGCTTCCCTCCTAGACCTTGTCCATACCTTTACAGAGACACTTGATTAAACTCCCCTAAGTTTAAAAAATCTGAATGTGCCATATGCTTCTTGCCCAAATTCTAACTGATACAGATGGTAAAAATAAATCATTTGGCTGTTTTGAAAGATAGTTATTAGTCTCATAATACTAAAAACAGGCAATGGATTTGTTCTGCTAATCTAGAACTAAATACAAGCAATGAGTACTAGAGTATAATCCACTTGAAGAAACCATGACTTATTCATCCGTGTGCACAGAAAGTTCCCTATATATGGTTTGCAATAAACATTCACCTAACTGAATTTTACAGTCTATGTCAGAGATAGCACTCATAAAATACACACAAGTTCTTCTACATTTCCCAGCTTTGCATACAGTTAGGTAGGGCCAAACAATTGGGTTCTGGCTGATACAATACGGATGTGAGTGATATATGCCTCTTCCAGGTTTTCCCTTATCATCATCCATGAGCCTCAATTTTCTTCTTCCCTCGCCCTTCCTGAACATTTTTCCCAAGGGATGTTAATATAAGATAAATGGAAGCTTCCTGACTCAAAAACTCTGTTAAGCCAGAGTTTTGTGGTTTATTTATTATCTACCTAATATATATTCTATGTATTAGGTAGATAATAAATAAAATTCTGCATTTTAATTAGTTCAACACATTTTAACTTCTATTTAGATATTACAGCTTTCTCATGAACATTTTTGCTATTTGTTTTAAGACTAATCATATGCTCTGTATTATACAAAGAATGAAAAATATACTTTAACAATAATTCATCATTTACAAATAAGATTAAAAAAAACCCTAAAATCATCCTTTATGTTTGCTTAGCAGTAAGCCTAATAAGATGACTATACAATGAAGTGAGAATGATCTGATTCCTTAATTCTTCATCCAGACTGAGACTCCAGGTACAAGTGTCTGTCTTGTTCCTCTTGGTGGAGGATAGAGAAGGAGAGAGGTGTTGTTCTGTGGTTGAAAACACAAGGTATAGGGAGTGGTGTTTCTAGAAGTTTGGACCATTTCTAGATGCCCTGGGTATTTTCTTTATGTTTTGATCTCCTTCCTGCCCATGTTTGTTTTATATTTAGTTAAAATGTCCTTTTCCTCAAAAATAAGAGGAAAAGAAAGGGATAGAATTTTCTTGTTCTCTGTCTTCCACTAAAAATATGCTATTTTCTCAAGGAGTGGGTTAAGCTTATGACATTTTTATGTCCTAATGTTTCAGCCCTTTGTAGATATTTAATACTTATATTTAGACATTGGTATGTTGCCAAAGAACATATTTGTTCTCTGCATGTATCTACCTATCTTTAAAAAAAAAAAACAGTACATATAAATACATGAATTCACACATCCACTTGGTGTCATTTGAGAGATTTTAAAATCTTGTCTCTTTGAGATTTAGGCTTTCTGGTATTACGTTTTACTGATTTGTGCAACTGACCTTGGCTTTCATAGTTTGAACATGCTGTCTTGGTGGATTTTGCTTTTAAATTTTTAGGCAATTAATATATATTTATTAGGTAACAAAAATATATGGTATGTTTAATGATTATAATGATTATTGTGGGAACACATCAGGCTCCCTACCTTGCTGCCATCACATTCCTGTGGCTGCAGTTACAGACATTTTGTGTACTTGTCTTTTAAAATACTAATTAGAGCACTTTCTCTAGCCAATTTTCCAACTCTTCCTCTTCAGGATCATTAACACATAAATTGAAAACTTTCTGTTTTTAACCTTTTCATTTCTCTAGAAATGTAAACACCTATGCTTACTGCAGAGTTTTCTGAAGTCCTTTCATCTAAATGTCTAGATTAGAATATACACCTAATTCCATATACCTTGCCTTCCTTGGCTATAATAAACTCTAAAGTTATATACTGATTTCTCTCAAGTTTCTACTTTATAGATCAGTTTTCTCCCTAATGGTAAGAATCATACCACAAATTGTAAATGTCTAAGAACATAAAAAAGATAGTACAGGTATGCCAAAGAATGATGGTAACTAAAGAAGAAATGAGTGTGTGATAAAAGTAGGTTCAGGTTCAGGAAATATTAATGTTCTAGTATAAAATCAAAATTAGAGTATGTAAATTGCTTGGCCTCTTGCTATAAAAGATTTCATCAGTTTTTTGGTAATTAGAAACAACTTGCAAATATATGCTTATCAGAAATAAAAAATGTAAGGAACGAGAAAGAACAGGGAAACAGAAGTAAATGATAATTATTAAACTACCCAAATATCATGTAACATCTCTTACTTGTGAATTTAGATTTATTAAATTTTTATTAAAGGAGCTTGAAAACACTTCACATTTTAAAAATGAAAAAAGAAAACAGCTGAGGCAGAAAACTAATTAGAAAACAAAGTCAATAGTTCCGCATATAGAAGATTTAAGCAGCTGATGCTGATATCTCAAAGAGAAAAGGTGGTCTATATCAAACAGTAAGATTAACAAAAGGTTCAAAGAGCTGAAGTCTGTTGTTGACAGTAGAGTTGAGAAGAGTTTTACTTAAAGTCTTAGTTTCTAATCCAGATTGTGAATATCTAAGAAACAAAAGAGCAGTATATACTCTGATCACATTAACATGGTAAAAATGAATAAGCTAGGGAATGAAAAATGGGAGTAAAAGGGTAAAGCAGAATTGGCATCACTGAATAATGCAAACCCTGGCTTCAGTTGAAAAGCTGATAGTTTCCTCCTTGTCAGAACCATTCTGCCTATATTCTTAAAACTGTATATGTCAGAAGTGATGGGGATTAACCAATATGCTGTCCCTGGTTATTTAAAATGCCAATAAATGCTACATTACTAAATTCAGTTCCAAAGATTCTCATACTTACCCTTCAGTAAAAACTTGAACTACCAACTGGCTTTTTTGCTCTTATAAACACTGAATTATCTTTTGAGAACCACTGGTTTAAGAGCATGATCTCTGTCAACCAGGGCTTAATCATGATCACATTTTCCTTTTTTTCTAGAGTCCAAATGCTAATGCACATTACTTTCCATGGTCACTAGGTTCTTGATAGGTTATCATAACTCCCAGCTGCTTTAAAGAATAAAGAAAGGCAGAAACCAACATACACTGATTCTAGCTATAAACATAACCTTCTAGAATGGTGACTTTAAAGATTGGACTAGCTGATGGCCAAGGGACATTTTAACATGAAGACTCTAAAATGAAAAGTCTAGTTGACAAGTGCGATGGATTGTTTACATTTTAAATCTGCAAACAGAAATATTCTTCTATCTGGCTACAACAAAACAGCTTGGCAGATGATAAAAACAGCTTTTTGCCTCTCCTGACCTTACTTGTACACATCACACGCTTGTGTGAATACACTTGCAGCCCAGAATGCTCTCAGTGTAGATATATTACTTCAAAAAATTTTAGAGAACAGACCTAGAATATGCATGATTTTAGAGTCAGAAGAAAAAAAAGCTAGTATTTGGCAAAAATCTGACAAATAAATATCACAGTAATGAGCAACTTAAAATAAATGTTGGCTTAAACCTCAAAGGAAAATACTGTCAAAAAATGCATTTGACCTTCTAAACAACAACTTTAAAATGTAAACAACTCTTGCTTTTCTGTACTAACAAAGAGAAATCAATAGCACAGATAGTTTAACATGCCTGGTAATAAAAAACGTCGTACATTGGATTTTTTATTTTTAAAGACTAAGTCTTTACATCAGTTTTAAGTTCAAGCCAAAATGAGAGGCAGGTACAGAAACTTGCCTTCTATGGACTTGTCCCCACACATGCAGAGCTCCTCCCATTATCAGGATTCTCCCCAGAAAAAAATTGGTTTTGAAAGTAAGCATTTACCTAAAATGGTTTCCTTACCATATGCCAAGCTTTGTGTTCTTTAGGTGTTGAGGGTCAGAGCTGGTAAAGACATAAACATGTAATTAAAATACAACATGGTAAGAGTGCTGAAAACTAGTCTGTACAATTCTAAAATGGCAGAATTTCTTAAGAAGTAAAGTATCCACACCTAAAGTACCCCCAAACTCAGCATCAGGGAGACAGAAGTTAAAAACAATCAGAGACAACAGGCAAAACATTAAACAAAGTTATCTAGTCCTGGTAAAGCTGTGGGGAAAAGAACATTTGGCCACACTGCTGATGAAAATGTGAATTGCTAAGGTCTTTTGGGAAAGTACTCTGGTAATATTTATTAATATAAATTACATGTATCTTTTTCTGTAGCAATATGATTTATTGAAATTTAAGTAAAAGCATGAGTAGGAAAAGATATTTGTATAAGATGCTATGGAACATGCAAGCAACTCATGAGTCCCTCAATGTATCAATGATAAAATAAACAGCAATACATCATATTATGGAAATATATACAGCTATTGAAATAATACTTTAGTTCTATATATTCTGATCTAAGTGATGTTCATGATTTATTACTAAGAAACATAAGTGACAGGGAGGGTAAATAGAATAATTCCATTATTTTCCAAAAATCTTAATTCTGTGTAATATGAATATACAAATTGTATAAGCATGGAAAAGCTATGGAATTTGTAGAAGCATAATTTCAGACTACTTATATTAAGTGAGACAAGAAGATGGGGATACATGGGAAACATACCCCCAGAAAAATCAAGGAGGGGGAATAGGGTGGGGAAGTATGTTCACGCTATCAAGTGAAGGGGAAATATCTTAGAACCTTTTCTGTAGTATTTCTCTCTCATTTTGCTTAGTTTTAAATTCAAACATCACATCCTCAGAGAGATTCTTCTGGAACTTTCTATCTAGCTACTATGGTCTTTGACATGTTAGTCCTTGCTTTACAGTTTTTCATATTTCTCCTTGACATTATATTACACATTTATATATTTATTATTTGCCTTTTCTACTAAAATACAAACTCTATAAAGGTAGGGATGTAATTTTATGTTATTCATTATTGTATCTCCAGAACCTAAAATAGTCTCTGATACATAGAATCAGTAAATAAATATTTGCTAAATATGAATGAATTATATCCCATGCTTAAAAGCTAAAAATAAACATGGGGACGGACAACAAACTAAAATGGCAAATAAGGATATTGAAATGATTGAATGAGATAGAATTGACAGCAACTAAAAGATGACTTTAAATAAGCACTAAATTAATTTAGTTAAGCATATATTTTAGGATGTTGAAACTGGCAAGTCATCAAATGGGTGGAAAGAAAGAGGAAGAAAGAGAGGAAAATCTAGGTTGAATGAATAATAAAAAATGTGCATACCTCAGTAATGCCATGAGGAAAAACACAAATATGAAAACAGTTCTTCAGAATACTTATAAAGTTTATGTACTGGGCACTGGCACATCTTTCATAAAATAGTTTTGCTTTAGTATGTAAATCAATGTATAAGAAGTAAAATAATATTTAGCTGTCAGATTTTGGTATTAACACATGGAGAGTAAAACAATAGGAAGTGATATTGAATAAGCAAGTATTCACAGATTCCTAGCAGAATGGGCATCTAGTGCCATCTAACCTGAAATGCTTATGTAACACTAAAAAAATTTTTGAAATTCAAAAAATGTCCATATGTATATTTTAGGCACAGGTATCAGAACCAAACACTGGTCCTTTAAAGTTAGAACAGTTTTTAGATAAATAAGATGTTCTCAAATTTATAAATATGTAAAACAAAACAACTAGAATTAGTTTCTATAATCTTATAATATAGTATGTTAAAAAATAAAGCCCAATAATTATGCACATATTTTCTAGGTAATCCTCTTTTTATATTTAGACTGTATAACAGTAAATTAAATATATTTTTCAGTAAGAATACTATTTTTACATATAATTGTATACATTCTAATTTTCAAATAAAATTGAGAGCATGCTGTTAAGGTTAAAGCACACATCATCCACAGAGACAAAGAACTGCAGGAACAATGAACACATTCCCAAGTCATTTAATTCATCTATAATCCACAGATATTTAAAAACTGTATTTAACATGAAATCTCTAAAGAGAAATCTTAAACAAAAGAAATATGTTTTTGTCCATTTTGTTTGAGGGAAAAAAAAACTTTAAAATGAGAATGGAATAATTTTCTTGAAAAGGCAACTTGTTTTCTATGATTATTTGGATATCCATTAAAAATTGTTTAAATATTTTAAAATCATGAATTGATATTCTTAAAATGAATTGTAGCTTATCTGAAAGAACATGAAATTATTATTTCAGCCCCATAAGAAATTTGTATTTTGTTCCTATAATACGCATCTTCTATCTTGAAAAGCTCTTAGAAATATCTGTATAATAAAACCTTGTATAACATTAAGAACAACCTCATTTTTTCCTATTTAAACAAGTAACAAAAACGAACTGATTTTTAGGTACCTATTAGATTTTCTACAGATGACTAAACACATATTTAGATATCATATGTAGGAACATTTAGTTAAAATCAATTAAACTGAGAAGTCCTTCCCTTCTGGCTGTCTATATTTTTCTTTAATCCTGGACAGTGTAAACCCTTATTACCAGTAATTTGCGACTATAACACTGAGGGAAAAATGCTAGCCTCACGATTTTTGTCATTTCTCCCCCCTCTTCCCCTGCAGGCTGCTACTGTTGATGGCCTTTATGGAAATATAAATTCAATCAGCAGCTGCAAATTTCATGAGACGTCCATCTTCATGCTGAATTTCTAACTGAGTGTCAAAACAATCTGTGGATTTCTCCCTGATGAAACACACATTGAATTGTAAATTTCTGCAATTTCCTCATGTTTGAATTTCAGCTGCAGAAAAATAGTGCTAGCCCAGATATACTGCCTACCAGGTTGAAACAAGTAATTTTCTCTTCTTATCTTTTCATGCCATTTCAAGAGTTAAACTGTTTTAAAAGCTATGAAACAAAACTTCTCCCCCTCTCCAAATTGGACAATTAAATTTCTATACTGTTGTAAGAAAATGAGGCTATAAAAACCATTAACATATTTGATATGTTTTTAAAAGAATTTTTCTCCCAAAGATTTACTTGTTTTGTATGGTCTTTATTTATTTAAACTGTATTTGGTGGTGAATAATGTGATGAATTTTGATAAAAATTAATATTTTCTATATATAATGTCAGTATAGTAATTAATTAAAAGAAGCCACAAAACAATAGTAACTCCTGTTTAATGAGGCACATTTTCATTAAATATTTCCATGAGGAAAAATATTAAAATGAAGAATTAAAACAGCTAGACTAGCCATTCTTCTTAATATATACTTATAACTAAGTTAGTTTTTCACCAAAGAATCATTTTCAACTGAAAAGCTAAATAGAGCTGCTTTTAAATAACAGAACCTATGTTGTTTTACAGTAAATAAGCAAAAGGTTATGTTTTAAGAAGAAACTTATTGACTTGTATTCCAAAATAGCAATTTCTTGTTGTTTTAAACATCATTCACTAATGTTACTAACAAAGTAATTCATAGCCCTATTTAAAAATTCAACAATATACTGCAGTAAGCAACCCTTTTGGAAGGCCTATAGAACAAGTAATGAAATAATTATTCATTCAACAAACATTTATTGACCATCTCCTGTGTGCCAGGTAATGATTACCAGGCCATGAGGATACAGAGATATGCAGAACATACTATTTCACTTTAGAGAAAGCAGTCTACTTGAGAGAGAAAAGAAAACAATTTGTTGAAATGAAATAAGGACTTTAAACTAGTACAAATTTAGGAAAGCATTGAAAAGAACAACTCTTTCAATGAGCAGCTATAAAGGCTTTCAAAAGGAGACATAGTGCACTTGCTTCAACAGCACATACACTAAAATTGTAATCATCCAGAAAGATTAGCATGCCCCCCCACCCAACCAAGGATGACACACAAATTTGTGAAGCTTTCTGTTAAAAAATAGAGCGTGCAATATAGCTCCTAAGTACATACTCAGCCAGGAAAGCAGCAGAAGGGAGAAGCATTCTAGGCAGAGGAGAGAATACAATTAAACATGTGAAAGCATAGAATAGCATAGTGCCTGTGGAAAACTGTTAGTAACTGGAGCTAGAGAAGCAGGTTTATATGTGGTGTGACAGAATAGGTAGGCTGGAATATTTAAATATTTATTGTAACATTAATTATTTTAAGTAATCAAATATTTATTCAAATATTATCCAGAAGGCAATGGGGAAAATTTTTAAGCAGGAATATAAAAATAACGAGTGCTATCCCTCAAAAGGATATAAAAGTTATAATATAATGATTAAAATCATAGACCCCTGGAGCCAGACTTGGTTCAAATCCAGCTCTGCCTTGTGCTACCTATATGATTGTAGGCAAGTTACTTTCTCTATGTCTCTATTAGCTCATTGATAATCCAGTGATAATGCTATATACTGCTGGGTCAGTATAAAAATTAAGCATCTTATTATTACTTCTATTGTTATTACTATTACTTTATAATTTGGTGTATAGGTTTATATAATTTGTCTATAGGTCTAACTGTAAAATGCAAGAGTCTTAAAATGAAAACTAATTAAAATCACCTGGAACACTGTGGCACAAATTAAACACTCAACTTCTTTTCACTAAGAAAACATTTACTGAATGCTTATTATGTACCAGACATATGTAAAAGTTAAAAAAAAATAGTTAAAAATAAAATACCAAAAGAAAAATTAAAGTAACCTTGAAATAGATTTTTAAAGTTAATAATACAGAGGAGAATCAACCAACATTCTAAAAAGATTAAGATGTTAAGAGTTAATCCAATTTCATCAATGTTAAAAACATTCAGAAAATAACTTATAACATGGTAGTCCACATTGATGTAAAAGGGGCTTTGCTTCCTGCTATAAACATACAGATATGGTGGATAAAATACTTTTAAACTATAAACAGATATCAAAGTCAGAGCCCTAGGCTTAAGTGCAGACTTCCCTGGGTTTCAGAACCAACTCTAGGCCCTAAAGGCTGAAGGCTTGGAATGACAGCTTTAAATCCCTTGGCAGAAGAGAATATTCACCTTCAGTTGGTCTCAGGTAGATAGGAAGAACTGAGCATGTTTATAAAACTCACAATATCAAAGAGTTGTTGCTACTCATGAAAATATAACGAAACAACATCCACTGGCCCATGAACTCAGAAGCAGCAAAGAAGCCAGTTAGTTTAAGACCTTCAATTGGGAAGGAAAGGGGTAAGTTACCAACAAGAAATCAAAATCTCTAGAAGTATCGTACGTATGTGAAGTTTTGAAATTTACACGACTACAATGTGTGAATATCATTAATATAAAAATAACATAAAATCTGAATAAACCACCAACAGGGGCCCTAAATACTACAATAAATAGAATATAGACTGTTCTCAACCAACAATGGCTCAACTACTTTTCAACTTTATGATGGCGTGAAAGTGTACCCAAACCACCATTCTGTTTTTCACTTTCAGTGCATGTTCAAAAAAATTACATGAGATATCCAACAATTTATTACAAAACAGGCTTTGAATTAGGTGACTTTTGCCCAACTGTATGCTAGTGTTGAGTATTCTGAGCACATTTCATTAATCTGATGTTCACAGATTAGGTGAATTAAATTCAGTTTCAACTTAACAAGATTTTCAATTTATAATGGGTTTATGGGAATACTATTCCATTATAAGTAAAGGAGTATCTGCAATTTGAAAGTATCTAAAACAAGAATGTTTAGAATGATTTTTTAAAGGTGAAAGAAAATATACAATAAAAAAAGAACAAATATATTTTTTAAAGAACCAAAGGGAAATTCAATAAATAATCACTGAATAAAGAATATGTTAAAGAAAGAAAATTGAGCATAGAAAGAAAAGTGGTATATAAGAATGAAGTATGAGAAAAGACATTGGAAAACATACTGAAAAATGAAATAAGCACAGAAAATTAGTAATGAAAGTAACAGTAAATCTTGGAACCTGTATTGATAATTTTATGTGTTAATCTGGCTGGACAACAGTGCCCAGATATCTAGTTAAATAATATTCTGGATGTTTCTGTGACAGTTTTTTAAAAATGTATTTTATTAGTCCATTATGGTTATACATAATAGTGGAATTCATTTTGACATAACTGTACACAAATGAAAGATAATTTGTTCAGTACTTCTTCTTTTCCTCACTTTCCCCCTCCCCCTGATTTTCTTCCTCTATTTACTGATCTTCCTCCTATTTATGTTTTATATGTTTTTAAATTTATAGATAAAGTTGGAATTCACTATGGTATATTCATATATTATATAACATAATTTGGTCAATTCCATTCCACAATTTCTCCCTTTTCTGTTGATGTATTTTTAAAGATAAAATTAACATTTAAATCAATGGACTTTAAACCAGATTACCCTCCATGATATGGGTGGGCCTCTTCCAAACAGCTGAAGGTCATGATAGAACTGTCTGATAGACTTTTCTAGAACAAGAAGAACTTGTACCAACAGAATACTCCACTGTGCGGTAGGAGCAGCACAACCCAGGCCCGCTGCGTGGTAGGAGCAGAGCAACCCCAACAGAATGCCTTTGGAACCCAATTCTTCCATGGGATTCTAACCTCCCAGCATACCCTGTCAATTTTGGACTCATTAAACCTCCACAAACATGTATGCCAATTCCTTAAAGTAAATCTCACTCTCACTCATTGTTTCTGTTTCTCTGGAAAATCCTACTATAGAAGGTATTCAAAAAGAAACAGAAACTAAAATACTAGATAGTACAAGAATGTGCAAATGAAGATGAGAGTAAGAGGTAAAGTTTTAAGATTTTGATTTTATTTGTGTGGAAGTTCAATAGAGAAATTAACTTTATGCTCTGTTAATTCAAACATGCATGTTAAAATATATAATAGTAAAGCTGAGGAAGAGAGAATAATAAAAAGTTCATCAATCAAAGAGAAGGCTGGCAAAGATAAAAGACAATAAAGATATGATTAAGAGAAAATGTGAACTCAAGTGATAGAACCACATCTAAATGTGTCAAAATTATAACAATAAATGATTGCAATCACCTGGTAAAAAACAAAAAAATCTGTTTTATAATATCCACTTATTGTCTGCTTTGAAGAGATTTAGCTAAAATATTATAGCACATAAAGGAAATAAAGAAGAAAAAATATACCGGATCAATGTTAGTCAGAATAGAGCTGGTATAACAGTATTAATAAAGAAAAATGGATTAATAGATTTTAATAAGGCTATTACTTAACAATAAAAGGAAATGTCTATTGCAGTAAAAATAATCCTGAAGCTATACATACCTAACACACTCTCAAAATACACAAAGCAAAAATTGATATAATTATACACAGAAATGTACTAAGACTGAACTGAATTGAAAAATCTTAATATGCCTCTCTCACAATCTACTAAAGAAACAAAGATTTGGAAGATTTGGAAAGTTCAGATAAAAAGTCTGATTTTGTAAATATAATCTTGAAGAGAATTGCACGTCTGCAATAGATTGTTTTAAAGTACATATGGAATCCTAGTAAAAATTAACTATACTGTAGGCTACAAAGGCAGTCTCAACAAATACCAAAAAGCATACATTGCATTAACATAAATTTTTTGTTGTTGTTATATTTTACCCATCACTACTGGGTATTATATAGCTGGGGGTATTTTCAAGTTTAGTCTGACTTATTGTTGGAAAAAGTAGTCTTCCTAAGAGACTAGGAAGTTTACCATAATTTGTTACTTATTGACATGTATTAAATTTTTAAAGAATATTTATTTGCTCAAAATGATGGTGCATACCCATAATCCAGCAACCCCAGAAGTTGTGGCAGGAAGTACGAAAGTTAGGGGTCAGACTCAACAACTTAGCAAGGCCCTAAACAACTCTGCGAGACTTGATCTCAATAAATAAATACTCATTGATACTCCACTTGTGAAGAAAAGAGTTGTATTTAATATTAGTTCTCTAGGAAAGAGGAAGAGGCAGAAAATAAGAGTAAGATTGAATAAATAAGGTAGGAAAAAGGGGAAAGGAGAGAAAAAAGAAAATAGAAACTAACACTTAACAAAGCACTTATTATATCCTAGACAAGGTTTAAAACACTAACATATTTACTTACCTAATCTCTAGAATAACACAATAATGCTAGCTACTGTTATTCTATTATACAGATAATGAAACAAGTGATAGAATAAATCACAATCATTCCAATTTTCTTTGTGGGATAAGATACTCAGTGGACTTAGAAGCAATACTAAAAGATGAGTCTTGGCTGAGGGTGAAGCTTGGTGGTAGAGCACATGCTTTGCTTAGCACATTTAAGGCCCAGGGTTCAATTTCCAGACGACCCTCCTCCCCAAAATGAAAATACCTATGAATAAAATAAAAAAATACCTATGAATAAAAGGCAATATTTGGAGCAATCAACTCTTCTATCTTAAAGATTATTTTTTATAACCTCTTTATTTTGCAGATGAGAAAATGCAGGCTTTTAAAGAGAACAACAATTACCCATGCAAGATAACAGAACCTTAAAATGACAAAGTTAGTACAAGAAGTCTTAAGTCTTTGTTGTGTATGTGTATAAAAATTGTTAGTTATGGGGCCGTGTTTGTGGCTCAGTGGTAGAGTATTTGTCTAGCATGCATGAGATATTGGGTTCGATCCCCGGCACCACATAAAAATATAAACAAATAAAATAAAGTTTTGTATCCATCTACAACTAAAAGAAATTTTAAAAATTGTGAGTGATGACCTAAAAAGTTCTTGACAGTATATTCTCATGGTATTCAAACAGTAGCCATATGAGATATACAATAGCTTCAAACTCAGCAGATAAAAATACAAGAATTCACTAAAATTTTTTAGTAAAAATTTTACTTAATAAAATTTATTTTATTTGTTCCAAGTAAATGTCTCTAAGTATTCAAAATGACTTTACAAATCACATTATACATGACTCCTAAGCTTGGCTGATGATTGGAACTACTAGAGGAGACATAAAATACAGATTTTTCAGCCACCCATAAACCTAAGAATTCTGATTCGCTGGGATACAATTCAGTTTTGTTGTCTCTGCGAAGTTTCCATTTCTTTTATCAGTCAATTAAAAAATCTCTTATATAAGTAGTGAGGAGAATATCAAGATTTAAGAAGATTATAAGCCAGCTTTTGTTATAAATGTATCTCCATATCTCACGTTCTATGTAGTAAACTGGTATTGGATAAATAAAAACACACATTTTATTGCTATTTGTATAGGTTAAATATAAGGTATTTATTTTAAATTACAACTTAGTAATAAAAAATAAATAAAGTTTGATGCATTTAAATCAGTAGTATGCTGGTAAATGTTTAACAAATAACTAATCTATGGGCATATTGCCCAAAAAAATTGGTTGGATTATAGTTATTTTAATATTAGAAGACTATTTCCTCAATTTTTGTGCTTATTCAGAACGCAATGACTATGAACACAACATGCACTAACATTTTCTCCATTACTTTCTCACTATCAACAAAAGAATCAATCAATACCTGATTTGTATCATTTGACAATTTCTATGGATTATTTACACTAAGAAGTATTTACTCCAAGTTCAAGCTGCTAGCATGATATAACTGATTATGAAGTTAGGAAGGAATACACAGGACCCCATCTTACTGTAGTTCCTCCTTATGTGTAGGGGATGTGTTCCAAGACCCCCAGTGGAAACTATGGGTAGTACCAAACCCAATATACTATTTCTTCTAATGCATTCCTATAAAATTTAATTTATAAATTAGGTAGAATAAGAGATTAGAAACAGTAACTAATAATAAAATAGAACAATTATAACAATATGCTATAATAAAAGTTATTTAAAACTTGTGAATAGTTTGTTTCACAATATTCCATTTAATATTTTGTACTGCTGTTAACCACTGCAGAAATCAAAGCCATGTTATAAAGGGGAACTAATTATTTTCACCATATAGATATTACAGGTACAGATAACTCTCAAGAGCAAATTAGGAAGTAGTGAGTTTTAAATATATATTAAAATCTATATTAAATATATATTAAAATATATTACCTTTGTCACTAAAAATAGTTAAGTAATATAAAAGAAAAAATAAAAATTTAAGTTTATGTGATTCAAATTTTACTAATGTTTGGTTTTACAAAATTCATGAATATTTAACAACTGGCTCTCAACAACTGGTGCAAACTGTCTCCAATGTACAACACTGACAAACTCATAAGTCCTATTGCTTTTTCTAAAATTTCACCTAAAATCATTTATTTTGGTCTTAAAAAAAAAAAATCTGTCAAGTTCCTGATTTAGCAAAAGCCAGTTCATAACAAATTACCAGTATGCCCAAAGAAAACCCAAATCAATAATCTATTTGATTATATTTTATTTTTTATATACATATGTATATGTTTTTGCCATTATACATGAGCTCTCTTTTTTTTCTGCATTACAATTCTTTTTTTTTTTTTTAAAGAGAGAGAGAGAGAGAGAGAGAGAGAGAGAGAGTGTTTTTTTAATATTTATTTTTTAGTTTTTGGTGGACACAACTTCTTTATTTGTACATGGTGCTGAGGATCGAACCCAGGGCCATGCGCATGCCAGGTGAGTGTGCTACCGCTTGAGCCACATCCCTAGCCCCTTGCATTACAATTCTTAATACACCTTTATACCACAATTTATCATATCTCTGTATATAAGATATGTTGACACCAAATTCACATCTTCATACATGTATTTTGTATAATGATGAGGGTTTCCTTCCAACATCCATGCTATTATATTTTAGATTAAAATTTTTACAATGATGTTTAATTTAGATTATAAACTTACAAGGAAAGGAATCCCAAGATTAAATCTTTGGGTCTGACATGTTTATTTTGCCCTAATACACTCTGTCAATGTAACATTGCTATTCCAAAATAATCTTATTAGAACATTTTAATGGAAAGTACTATCTATTGTAGGCCATTTTATGCCTAATCCTATTTCATTAGAAGAAGGAGTTAAAAAAAAAAAAAAAAAAAAACAAAACCAAGAACTGCAGGTGTGATGGTGCATGCCTGTAATTCCAGCAATAGGAGGATGAGGCAGGAGGATCACAAGTTTGAAGCAAGCTTCAGCAAATTAGTGAGACCCTGTCTCAAAATAAAAAAAATAAAAAGGATGGGAGTTCACAGTAGTTAAGCAGCCATGGCCCTGGTTTCTAAACATGAAAAAAAAAAAAAAAGTAAGAGAAAAGCAATTGTAGAAAAGCAATTATAATTGCAATTTGAGATAGATACTGAAGCCCTAAATGGTCATAGATGAGAAAGTGAGTAGTTTGGGATAGTTCTGTGTTAAGGTCTGTAAACAAGTCAAAATAACACCTGGTATTTTGCCAGGGGAATGTTAGAGTTCATAAACAAGTCTGGATGGTGCCTGGCAAAATGCCAGAAGGAGTGGTTTGAGAAGTAACAAAAGTGAGCCATTAAGTGTGGAGATTCCTTATTGGTTGACTGATGTATTAAGATAAGCTGTGCAAAATGTATAAATAGCTCTGTTGTCCTACAATAAACGGCTCCTACTCCTGCTGTATCAACGTACACAAGTTATTCGTCACCCCCAGGTTATTTTGCTGCAGCCAGACTGAGGCAGTTCTGATCTTACCAAGAGCAGCCAGGTCCTCGGGGACTAAACATTCCACATACATCAAGGGTGTAATCAAAGGTACAAGTTACATATGTATAAGCAACCTACCAATCCTGAGTATAGCTAAAAGGCCAATGCCACTTGACACCTTTCCAACATAACAATGGCCCCTAAACTCAAACTCCTTTGTTATATTAAAGATTCGTAAGCCATGTCAAACTCCTTTATTATATTAAAGGTTCATAAGCCAGGTTCAGACCTAAAACTATAAGCTTCAACCATGTTAGCTGAACTTTAGGTGATTAAAAATGTAAAGCCGCCTAGAATCTAGGATCCTCAGGCACTGGGAGAGAGAACTGTTCCAGAAATTTCCATCATGACAGCAGGGAAAACCATAGTAATTGGTCAAACACTGATCTCCCCCTTAAGAAATACACCACATAAAGACAGAATACATTAGTGTGGTAGACTGCAAAACTAGTAAAACAAGAAAATTTCGAATTCCTCCTGACAGTTATCCTATAGTTTTTCTACCATAAAGTTAGCAGCTACCGTCTTTCCTTGTACTTGAGTGCTACCTACAACAAAAGCCATTATTTTAAACACACACACACACAAATTTACATATATATGTACATATTTTTATTTATTTATTTTAGTATTTTTAATCTAGGGCCTCACCTATGCTAGGCAAGCTATCTGTGATGGAGCAACATACTCAACCCTTATTTTATTTTGAGACAGGGTCTCATTATTAAGTTGCCTAGGTTGACCTCAAACTTGGGATCCTTCTTCTTCAACCTTCAGAGTAGTTGATTTAAAAGTGTACATACACAACCATGCCCAGCCCATTATTATAATTTTAATATCCATATAATCAGATCAATCATGTAAGTACATCTGTTTGAAATTAGCCCTATTTTCTTCAATGTATAATTACTATGTAATGTCAGCATTTTGCTTTTTCATCTTATATATAGCTCCAATTCATACTTCTGCTACCATTGTCTTTTTTCCTTTTCTATGAAAGGATTTTGTCATTTCCAAAGGTCACTTTAATTCTATATGAATCTTTTAAAAAAATCTGTTAAACATCACTGTAATTTATTAAAATATAATCTATAATTATTGTTATTATATTTGCACCTTTTCCCTTCAGATTTTAATTTATTCTTTAAATAATAGCTTGGAAATTTATTGCACTTATTGCTATTCTGACATGCAGGATTTTCTATAAACTAATGTGGAAAGATTTCTAAGTACTGGAAAAGACAGAAATATTTAAACAATATTTTTCCATAACTCTCCTCTTAAATATGGAAATATGGAATATGGAAATATGGAAATAAAAAATATCTCAGATATTATATTTAGTAACATTTTAAATAATTAAAAAAGTGAGATAAGTATGTTGCTTTACTTGTGAATACAAGTTTTTAAAAATTCTACAGATACAACATGTTTTCACAGAATTAATGAGTGTGTACCTAAACAAGTCTACTGACAAAACAAAGTTAGTACCAAAAGTTAACTGTAGCGGACTGGGGGTGCAGCTCAGTGTAGAGCACCTGCGTAGCATGTGTGAGGCCCTCAGTTCAATCCCCAGCACCACACGCACGAACACACACACATACAAACAAAATTAACCATAGACCATAGCTGGGTGCCATAGCCTGTAATCCCAGCAGGTCAGGAGGCTGAAGCAGGAGTATCACAAGTTTAGAGCCAGCCTCAGCACCAGTGAGGCGCTGAGCAACTCAGTGAGACCCCTGTCTCTAAATAAAATACAAAATAAGGCTGGGGCTCAGTGTTTAAGTACCCCGGAATTCAATCCTGGCTACTCCCCTCAAAATATTTAATCTTATTTATGATGGCTCCTTCACTTTGATTTGGTCTCAAGACATACATAATGACAAGATACTTAAAGAAAAACACAGAATCTGCATTTTTATTTATTGCCTGTATCATGGATGTTGAATAAACACTAAACAAATGCAAAAGATGTATTTTTGTTCCTGGAGATGATTATAGTTTAACATTATCCTAAAATTTATAAAACCCGAAGTCTGTTTCATGGCTTATTAACAATAACAGTAAGTTTACCAGCCTTGATAACACATTTCTAGCTTTGTTTTCTCCAAATTACTCCTTTGATTGCAGACTTTACTCTCACCTATATTCACTTAAACTAGGAATTCTTATCTCTACAAAAAAGAAAAGATAATTTTAGGAATAATCAGGATCAAAGGTATCTTGGTTAGGTCCCTAGTGATGCAGTCCACAGAATTCTGTGGACAAACAGACCACAGAATATATGACAACAGAAGCACATTCAATGCTATATGATTCAGAGCAATGAATAAAAAACGGTTTTATTCAAAAATCTGTAAACGTTCAGGTAGCTGTCCAACAGAAACAAATAATTTGAAATAAATCCATTACCTTTAATATAATCTAAGTATACAAGGCACAAAGCATTAAGTCAACATATTAACAAAGGAAATCTTAAAATAACTTATTTTAAGACAATTGAAAGAAATTATTACAGAGAAAATTTTCTTTTTATGTATCTTTGAATAAAAAACATTAAACAAAATTAAAATCCAAAAGAAACTACTGTTCTTCTATAAATTGTTTGAAAAAAATCTAATTAAGCTTAAAGGTTTCAAATGAACAAAATTGCACTGACATATTTTTATGCATCAGCTGTTTCCCAGGGATGATTAAATTTTAAAGAACTACTCTACAGATTTCAATAATTTTCTCAACCTCTCTGTTTAAATGTTGCAACATTAACCATTGATTTTTTATTTTTTATGTGACTTAATAATCCCCCCAATATGAAGAGGACATTTTTCTATTCAAAGGTTATTAAACTGTTGGAGAAGTCTTTCACTAAAATTGCCCTGTTGTGCTACCTAAGCAATTGTTTAAGCAAGATACTAATTTGGTTAAAGCAAATTATTATTATAATTTTCAAAATACTTAATTAAAAATGTTAAAGTGAATAAGTAAGACAATAGGTGAAGTTATTATGTAAGAAATAAAGGTGATTTAGACTATTTTTTTAAATTAGTGTCCCTTTCTTTGAAAAGACTAGAAATTCTATTAAATAAAAATCATAAAATTGTTTAAATGTAATTAAAATAATTTCTAAAAGCAGAAAAATACAAACCCAAATGTATTCTACAATTCTATTCAACATGTAATACTAATACATATTTTAGTGTTCATGTCTACATTTTTTAAACATTTTTTTAGTTGTAGATGGACACAATATCTTTGTTTTATTTGTTTCTTTATGTGGTGCTGATGATCAAACCCAGTGCCTCACAATGCAAGGCAAGTGCTCAATCACTGAGCTATGAAGCCAGCCCTCATGTCTAGATTTAATAGCAAAGTCTTGTTACTGAACATAATTTTGTAAGTGTCTTGATTCTAGACTAACAAAAAATCAAAGTACAAGACTGAAGAAAGAAAAATATCAGAATGAATTTTAGCTATAAATTTATATGTGCCCTTTTTAATTTCAGTGAATATGCCGTGAATCAGATTAAACTTATATTAGATTTAGATAATAGCCCATATATACCATCTTTCTGTTGGGGAAGAGGTAGCAAAATTCATTTAATTTTTATATATACAGAACATGTCAAGTTGGAAGATTTTGCAGGATATCAGGATGGATACATCGAATAGGCTGATGGATATACTGGTTTGAAGTTAAAGAGAGAGGTCTGGGTTGCAAAGTAAGGTTTAGAAATCATCATGTTTAGTAACTGAAGTCATAGGAGTGGACAAGCTGAAAAAAGAATTCTTGGGAAATTCAAGGATATAAGAAGTGCCTGCCATATAACTAGGAATAGTTCAGAAACCTGCAAGAATAATCAGAATGGTAAAATGAGAACAAGGAAACAATAAAAGCCTTAAAGAAGTTAAACTGTGAAAGTATCTTGAATTCAGCAAAGAAGATACCAGTAGTAATCATACCAAAAGCAACTTGAGTAGATAATAAAGATAGGTACTGGAGATGACAGAAATATTTAAACAATCATTACTTACCTGCTACTTGGGTGCCACCTACTACAAATGGCACTATTTACAAACACACAGGTAAGTAAGCTGAGATTGGAGGCATGGATTTATCATTTATTTTTTAAAAATCACTGTGCACCTATTTAATGTGCAGGCACTGTGCTAGGACATGTTGAGATGCTAGGCACTGTGGGGATACACTGATAGCCCTCACAGCATTTACAATCTGTTAGGGAATACCAAATATTCCTATACCAGTAAAGGATTTTAACTCCATGCAAAAAAAAAAAAAAACCTTTGCTTATTTAAACCAAAAAGGAAATGCTGGATAGCTCATAGATTTGATAGAGGCTTCAAGAAACAAACATAGAAGCTATATAATGAGAAAGGGAAACCATCAAAAATGATGCCACAGAATTAGTCCAGTAAAGAATTTAAGGTTGTCACTACCAAGCATTAGATGTTATGGTTTACAAAACATATCTCAATGGCACTAAACAATGGATGATGCCTTAAAGCCTATCCTCTCCCACCTTCCCACAAAATTCCCACTCAACTAGATCCACTATCAGGAGAATTCTCTACTGCCCCATTTATTTGTATTGCTAACTCCTGAGTGCAAAAGTGGGGCAGAGAGCTGGGGTTGTAGCTCAATGGTAGAGCACCTGTCTAGCAAGTGTGAAGCACTGGGTTCAATTCTCAGCACCACATATAAATAACTAAAATAAAGGTGAATAGCAGCTATATCAGAGAGTGAAAATACATAGTAGAGTATAAGGCTGAGGTTGTGGCTTGGTGGTAGAGTGCTTGCCTATCACATGTGAGGCACTGGGTTTGATTCTCAGCATCACATAAAATAAATAAACAATATAAAGGTATTGTGTCCATCTACGACTAAAAATTTAAAAAAATACATAGTAAGGCTGGGGTTATGGCTCAGTGGTAGAATCCTCGTCTAGTACACATGAGGCACTGTGTTTGATCCTTAGCAACACACGCACGCACACACACACACACACACACACACACACAAATAAAATAAAGGTATTGTGTCCACCTGCAGCAAAAAAAATTTTTTTAAATATATAATAAAGTAAATAAATAATACTAGTTTAAACAAGATAGAAGTTTACTTTTATTTTTATTTCATATAAACAACTTAGGGAAGACAGGAGTCCAGGACTTAAATGGTAGTACTCTACAATCATAAGGGATTCAGGTTCCTGAGGTCTGGCTGTTCTGCTGCTCTTAAAGTGCCATCTGGGTCATGAAATATTGAAAAGGTCAGCCAGGACATTCACATTCTAGCCAGCAGAAGGAGAAAGAAGGGGCGAAGAAGAGAATGTCCTTTCCCTTTAATTGATTTATCTCAGAAATCATACTCAACTTACATCTCATTGCCTAAAGTATGAGAACACATACTGTGGGATCTAACTTGGTCTAGAAAGTGAGGAAGACATCACTAAGAAAGATGTTTTTAAATGAGGGTGAGTAGTTAGCTAGATGGAAGAGCTGAGGGTAAAAAGGAGAGAAGGAGAAGAGGCAAGGGAAATGTGTAAAGACCTGGTATAATATGCAGAAAAGGAACTGAAAAATCTAGTGGGCCTAATGCAAGAGATCAAAGGAAAGGGTGAAGTGGAATAATATTCAACAGGCAGGGACCCGATCCCATATAATGCCTCTTAAATTCCTTAATCATAAGCATTGGACTTAATCATAAACATGGCACAAAGCCACTAAATTAAAGTCAAGTCATATAATCAGATTTGAAATTTAGAAATCTCACTAAATCTAATCTCACAGTGTAGAGCCTGGATTAGAGAAGGTTGGAGGTAAAAAATCAAGTAAGAAGAAGTTGTACTTCAAGAGAAAAGTGACAGAGGCCTAGACCAGGACAGATAAATTATAAAGTAGTAGTAGTAGTTCAAAAACCAGTTAGAAAGTGTAATCAACAGTACTGGTGATGGGATGTTGAGAGTAAATAAGAAAAAAAGAGTCAAGTCTGATTCAGGTTTCTGACCTAGACATCTAGTTGAGGGTGGTCATCAATTACAAAGCCAGGAAATATTAGAAAAGCAGCAAAGACTTTTTTTTTTTTTTTGTATAAATAGAATAGTTTCAGTTTTAACATGTTAAGTCTGAGGTCCAGAGTCTGGAATCAGAAGAAACAGTGGGCAATGATCTAATATGTTTTAGAGTAATCAGCACTGAAGCCATAAGAGTAAATTCTATGGCTTGAAGAAGATGTACAATAAGACTAGTAACAAGCTGAGAATAACATTCCAGCAAGCCCAATCACTTGAAAGATGAGAAAAAAAAAAAAATAACTAGAGACATTTTATCTCACTTTTCCAAGATTCTACTATAGTAGGACTGAAGTGGAGCCTAGGAATTATAAAACTTAAAGCACTCTGACAATTCTGATACAATGAGTCCAGAGTTTTCTTGTCATCATTGCTACCAAACTGTGTGATCCAATGAATTAATCTCTAGAGACGCTCGGTGGTGGGGCGGGGTGGAGGGAATGAAGATTCCATGGTTAAATTAGTTTTGGAGGTGTTACATTCTGCCAATTAAACTCCCGTGTTCCCTCTTAGAGATTCCCAGCACACAACAGCAAAATTAAAAGCTTTAAGAAGTTCTGTATTTTGTTAGATAACCTATTTAGCATTGTTGAACAAATTGTCTCCTAACCTTATTTAGCTTCACAGTACCTCACTTTTATTATCTTCTAACACCTAAAAATGATCTGAAAACACTGCTAGAGACTTTAAGCAAACCGTAGTGAATCACTGTAAACCATGATTATAAAAGATACAGATTAGTACTAATGACCACAGTAAAAGTTGCACATGACCCTTGAAATGATAATGTACAAAGTACAAACAGAAGGATTGAAGAAACCATAATAGAAGACACACTAAGGGAGACAACTGGGAAGAAAAACCAATGAGAGAATAGGCAGTTCATAAAAAGCCTTGGATCTTACAAATACAACTCACCTTTCAAGGCCTATTCAATGTTATTTTTCTCTTTAGTCTAATACGACTATATAGAAATCTGCTACTGTGGATAAGATGGAAAAAAGAACATGAGCTTTGGAATGAGAAGGACTTGTGTTAGCATACTGATTCTGTCAGTTACTAGTGAATCAATCAATCGGCCAAAATGTGCCTCAAATGGTTGATGAAAATGATCATGAAGGCAGTGATAACAGCAGCACTCCTGATCATTTACTGATCACTTACTGATCACAAGCCCTTTACATGCTCATTTACTATTCCCAATATTTCAGGATAGGTGGAATCATCTCTATTTTATTGACGATGAAACGGAAACTTAGTGAATTCAAACAAATGTTTAAGACCTTAAGAGACTGTTTTGAACATCAAGAAGAATAAGGTGTGAATGAACTATTCTGAAGGCTGTAAAATTCCATACAACTTTTAGGTATTACTAAATAAGAATGTGTATAAATATCTTTGTTATCTATATACACTTGCTTGTTAAATCTTTTTTTTTTAAACAAAGACTTTGCTTAGTAATACCAATTATCAAGGTTTGAGAGATATAAACTTTAGTTTCTTTTTTCTTTTCTTTTTTTGGTACCAGAGATTTAACCCAGGAGTGCTTAACCGCTGAGAAATATCCTTAGCCCTTTTAAATTTTTTCTTTTTTAAATTTTTAGATAGGGTCTTGCCAAGTTGCCAGGGTTGGCCTCAAACCTGTGATCCTCCTGCTTCAGTCTCCCAAGCTGCTGGGATTACAGACATGTCTTCTGTGCCTGGCGGAACATCAGTATCTTAATAATTAAATACTGACCTTCTTTCCTCTACTATTTTGTTTTAAAATTATAGACTTAGAAACATTTTTTAAGCTGTGGTAAACCAAATGCCAAAATGATCACTAAATTTAAGTAAACAAAAGCTCAAGTTTCTATGGTGAACTAGTACTATTAATGAACTAGGTGCTAATAACCACACTTCAGTAAATTCTCTGGACACATTCATAGAAATGTTAAATTACATGTTAAATATAGCTTTCTAATTAGAGAAAAAATGTTCAAGTCTGATTGAGGGGGGAAGTATACTTTAAAGTCATAGAAGATTGAATATTTTAGTTCTTAGAATGAAGAGTTACCAAGGGGCATGACTGGACTATTCTGGGTTTAGTATTAACCTACTATCTCAGAAAATCTTTAAGTTCTTATGTATGAGTCTTAGATCTGAAACAGCTCTGTGTGTCTCTTCATGATTAGTGGTACTTGAGCACTCAAACCCTATGTATTCTTCCTCAGACGCAATGCAACTCAACTATAAAAGTGAAAGTACCATGATAGGAGTTTAGGATACAAAAATGAATATGATTTAAAAAAAAAACTCTACCTTCAAGGAGCACTCAGTCTGATGAGGAAGATACTTTCAGTGTTGAGGTTACTAGCAAATGTCAATTTACTTTGTATTTTTAGTTTTGCAGATTAAACAAAAAAGAAAAAAATGACAGTTCATTCTTCATTTCCATACCAAATTTTAGAAAACAAAAAGACAAAAGGCTATTTTTTAAAAATTAAAAGACTATGAGATTATATTAATCTCCTCCTTAAAATCTTTAAATAGCTTCCAAATACATTTGGAATAAAAATCAATTCATACTTGATTTGACCTAAGATAACATCTGATCCCATTTCCTATTACTGCCCTCATTATTCATTACAGTCTAGGTATGAGCCAGCCTTCTATCTTTTTTAGGAACAGAAAACTATTCCACCATAGGGCCTTTTCTGATTATTTAATTAAAAGCAAAATCCATATGTCCCTCTTGCTATCTTGTTTCTTCATAGAACTTGATGCTATCTGATAGTATATTGTTTATATACTTACTATCTATCTACCTCTTTTAAAATGAGAATGACAGATCAGTTGATCAATGACTGAATAGTTGAGCTAGGATTCCAATCTAGCTCTGACTGCTAATCCTAGAGCCTGTTAACTATGTCATACTGCTTGTGTGAACAGGATTGGGTCTGACTTATTTTTGTATCTTCCACATCCCCTAGCACATTTCTTTATGTAAAATATGCTATCAATTCATACTTATGAATAAAGTAATATGTTAAATTTTATACGTTAAGTCCTTAAGTACTAAAATAATAGGATCAAAAACAATTCACACCATGCCATCTTTCTAGAATATTTTCATAATCCCACTTCCCCCCTTTTCCCATTTAAAAACCCCTACTTTGCGGGCTGGAGTTGTGGCTTAGTGGAAGAGTGCTTGGCTGCCACTTTGTGAGGCACTGTGCGGGTTCGATTCTCAGCACCATGTAAAAGTAAATAAATAAAGCATACAATTTGATGTTTATAAAATAAATCCCTATTTTGATTTCAAGAACCCAACTGTTTTTTGTTGCTATTGTTGTTGTTTTACAGTGCTAGGGATGGAAACAAGTGCTTTATCCAAGCTAAGCAAGTCCTCTACCCCTGAGCTACACCCCCAGCTCTTAACCTTTTGTTTTAAGTCTTCCCCAACACTGGAAGAAACAGATGCATAACTTCTGAACTCTTACAATGGTGTATTCCTATCCTTAAAATATGACCAATTTTCTCCACAACAATTCTTCCCTCCTTCTTTTCTTACTTCAACTTCTAAACTCATGGCAATTTATTTGTAATCTTAATATAGGACTGATTTTCCCCACAATTCTTTATTTCCTTCCTTCTTCCATCTCTCTTCTTCTTCTTCTTCTTCTTTTTTCTTTTAGTTGATTAAGTAGAGAAGCTTAAAATGATTTTGAAACATAAACTTCTAGAGTCCTGTGATTACAATAAAATTATACTATTTTAAATGATATGACTATATCTTATGTGCATACCTAGCAACACCCCCTCCTCAAAAAAAATAAACTGTTGGAAGAGTAGACTCTGACAAATTAAAGCATCCACAATGAGATATCAATAAGAGTTTAACTGAAGAATTTCTCAAATCATGAGATTCCAAAGACCAAAAACAGTAGATTTAAATTTATTCAACCCCCCATAAAATATACAAATATATCATGTTATTACAGTAAAAAAAAAAAATCTAAGGCAAAGGTAGGCTCTTTCCATTGTAATGTTTAACACTCCCAAGAACGCTCTTTTACTACTCTTATATGGTATTTCAATGGATTTCAGAATCATAGCTTTTAAAATGCTCCATATGTTGAACAGCCTATAGTTAGTAATGCATTACATCAGACTTTTGTACCATAAGAAAACATTAATTTCAGTTTTAAAGTACTACCCTTTCTGTTGGGTAGCATAATTTATAACTGCAATACAGCACTTTTATAGGTTTGGTCCCCAGGAAATTGTGTTTGCTATAGAAAGGTACATCAGATACAGGAAGGTAAAAGGAGTATCTGTAAATCAATAGCATGGGAAAAGAGAAAATAAAAACCATAGGGACAAAAAGCTTAGTAAGAATGACCATGTGGGATAAGTAACATAGGAACAAATAGCACAATATACTTCAAAGGGCTATGTAGTAAAAATATTTTACAGAATAGAAAAGTAAGGGGTGGTCATTATTATAGTATAAACCATCATATAATCTCTTCGGGAACACAAGAAAGAGTGCAGGTACCAGATATGTTTGTTAAAAGTACAGACATTTCAAAGAAACATAGCTTTCATGATAATTTTTTCTAGGGTCAGCATAGCTGGTTTTGGTGTATTGCTTCTTATATGGTACACAGGAAATTGTCACAAAAATTAGTTATTTCATTCTGGTCATGCTGTTTAATGAACAGGGCCATTCTTTATTCATGGCACCTAAAAATTTTATTTATCTGTTCCATTAACTAGTTAATTTAAATTGGAACATTAATAGTTTTTAGAAAGAAATATTTTTGCCATTTCAGCAACAAAGCTTAATATTTGAGACAATATTCTTAGGTCTCTAAGAGTTAAAAAAAAAAAAAAACAAAAAACTTCAGAGATAGTATATTACCAAGGCCTCCTTAGCCAGTTTTCTAAAGTACAGACCGATCAATAAAAATCAGTCTGTATACTTTCCAATTGGAGAGAATCTGGGCATTCAATGGAATGCCAAATAGTACTGGCAGACGTTTATTCTTATAGAAAGAGAATGCTATGTTTGCAATGTTCTGTTAATAACATGCTAACAAGTATGTTTCCTGTAGGGTTACTAATGGACAGGAAAAAAATATAATAAAGCAGTGAATAGTGGACAGCCATTCATGCTGCATAGATCTACGGTTGCTAGAGAGAAGAAAAAGTTAGTCCTCTAATCTTACGCAGTCATAAAAAAGAATCCTCTCTTGTTAAACCTCAAGAGATTCTGAAGAGGGAATAAAAGAGAAAAAACTCAGACAGATTATGCTGTCAATTTTAGTTGTCATAATGTGCTTCAGAGATAAAACATTCCTCTGAATGGCAATTGAACAGATGGAAATTTTCATTTTTGGTTAACTGGATGGAAGAATTGGACCAGTACCTAAAATGACATTGAAATGAAGCTTAAACCCCCTCCCACAAGAAAGAAACAGATGCATCACTGCAGATACAAAATAAATTATTGAACAGTGCATATATTATATTGGCATCATTGTATCCAACTGTACATCTGCACAATGTTTTAGTCTCCTGGTGAGAGAACAGACATTTCTGAAAAGGAAAATAGGCAACTATTGAAGTGAATCAGATAAGTATACCATTTGGATAAGAAAAGCTAAAGCAATACTTCACTGAATTTGAAGTTATTCAAACAGAGAGGGAAAAGGAATCATAAATTATACAGATTCCAATGCCCTTGATCTTATACATTGATGTAAATGAGGAAGATTTTGAAATATAAAACCATATTTTTATAATCTTAAATCAGAATGAATTTCAAAAATAATATGACTACATAAGACCCTATAGGAGTTAGGGCTAAAAACTCTTTTGCTTGTTTTCACAAACAAGTTATTAGTATATTAAACTAAAACTACAATCCTTATCTTGAGCAAGGATTAGAGAAGACTCACAGTATAGGCAATGAAAAGGAGACCTAATTGGTCATTTAAAGTTACCAAATGACCCTATAAGTTCTGAACTAAGGAAATGAGATTGTTAAGAACTCCATTTGGCTCTTTAAATTCCATTTCAACATTCTGACAACAGTGTCCTGGTTGGTCCTTTCCACCTCCTTTGCTAATCCAGCTCTTGCAGCTACAGGAGCTAAACCATGCAGACAGCTTACACCACTCCACACTTCCACTCAGTTTCTCTTAACCCTTTCTATTCTTGCCCACCTCTTTACTTAGTCCATCTGAAAAGGAAGTACAAGGGTACCAGTTTTAGAACACTGGTGAAACAAGCAGGCTTTATCATTTTCTTTAGTTTTAAATGTATAGTCTCAGCTGGTATTGGGCCAGCAGCACTGCTGTGTTATAAAAGGTGACTTAATAAGGTCTGTCCAGAGGATATAATGATGATTGAAATAATAAATCCTGGGGTTAGTGCCTAAAACAGAAAGGCACAAAGGAAAAAAAATGTATCCAAAGAAATATTTTATAGTTAATAGAAGTCTGACGTCTTTTTATTAAGTCATTCATCACAATATAATACATGTTTACTAAATATCTAAAGTAACAAAATATTTTCTCACACACAATGTTCAATAAAACTACATTTAATAAGGATTCACAACCCTGAAGACTAGCTGAATTATGTTTCACATGACTATTAAAACAGCACAGGTGAGAAAAGCATGTTCAAGGCAACCCTACAAAATATTAGTAGAGAGCACAGAACACAGGGGCACAAGGAATTACAAGTCTGTATATGTAAGTACAGTCTTCACAATATTATTTCCTTTAGAAATATAATTGTATAGGGAAGTCATTCTTTGAATTCTTCCAATCATTTTTAAACACAAGCAAATATGAAATAGGGAAGAGCTCATTAAAGATATAGAAAGGCAAATATAACCTAAAAGCAAAAATATAAGAAGGTTGAGCCCATCTGGATTTATTAGACACAGAAAAGCCTTGAGGGGAATAGCTAGGGAAGTGGGATAGGAGAAATGGAAGGTAATGGAAGGAATGGGGAACTCACATTGGCTCCCTCCCTGGAGTGTTTCTGCCAAGGAAAGAGAATAAGAATAGAACCTTCAGGAATAGTATCGTATGGTGGCTGGATGCCCAAATAGTCTATTGCTAGAAAAAGGCCATGGTATGATAGAGTAATGATTCACAGAAGAACAAGAGAAAGAAGTAGTCCAGAAATCATATTGTGGTCCTCTGACTCATTACACATGCTCTCTCTTATTTAAACTTAAGTTAGTCTATTAGCAATACCTTTTGTTGTTTTTCTGCAATCAATATTAGTAGAAATTTTATGAATAGATAAAACAAAATATTTCACAAAACATGCTGTGTACTCCAAGTGCTCCATCTTTAGTGGTCACAGTACTTACAAGGAGCCAGGCAAAAATTTTTAATCCACAGAGCAAGAGGACATGGAGGAGTCACAGTCTTCTTTATTAGGATAGAAGGAGGCCAAAAAAACTAACTTGAAAGAAGCAGTGTTTTTTGTTTGTTTGTTTGTTTAGTTGTAGATGGACACAATACCTTTATTGCATTTGTTTTATTTTTATGTGGTCCTGGGGATCAAACCCAGTGCCTCACGAGTGCTAGGCAAGCGCTCTACCACTGAGCCACAACCCCAGCCCCCCCACCCCCTGCAGTGTGTTTTTTTTTGAGAATTTTAATATTTATTTTTTAGTTATCAGCGAGCACAACATCTTTGTTTGTATGTGGTGCTGAGGATTGAACCCGGGCCGCATGCATGTCAGGCGAGCGTGCTACCATTTGAGCCACATCCCCAGCCCCAGTGTGTTTTTAATTAAGGGTTAAATTCAACTCTTAACTTTCATTATCATTAGAGATAGATATTTAAGATTCTTATTTTGAAATATGTATTCTCAAACAAAATATCAAATGCCATTTATTAGTATTAAACATGAAATAAGCTAACTTACAAATAAAGGATTTCTTAAAAAATAATAGTTTGGAACATGTTGAAAGATAACCTCTGAATCAGCAATATGCTAAGAAACTCTGGTGAGTCAGACAGGAGACTGCATTTACCTAAGTATAATGTCTCAAATGAGCAGAGAAAAGCTTAAGTGCTATTAATTAAACAGTATGTGGCAAATGGTTAAACATTAAATCTACTCATCTCCTATCAAAAAGACCAACAGAGACGAAATGTTTTTTTCTTCTCTTGCTCATCTTATTTGTTGGGCAGATGATGAGTAGATTTACAATGCTGACAAATTACACTCTACCGAGCATTAATTCTTCAACACTCTAAAGATTATATTAGACTTATTAGCAATAAAGTACAACTATTTTAACTTTTTTCTCTATCATATTGTCTACTAGATCTTTTTTTTTAAATTTTGCCCATCAAAAATCATTATGTGTTGCCAGGTATGGTGTGGCTCATGCCTGTAGTACCAGCTACTTGGAAGGCTGAGGTGGGAGAATAGATTGAGCCCAGGCTTTAGAGACCATTCTGGGCAACACAGCAAGACCCCATTTCATTTTAAAAGGAAAAAAAAAAAAAAAACTGGGCTGGAGCTATAGCTCTGTGGCACAGCGCTTGTCTAGCATGTGTGAGGCACTGGGTTCGATCCTTAATGCCCCATCTATCTAATTCCATAAAAATAAACAAATAAAATAAAGGTATGCTGTCCACACACAACTACGATTTTTTTAAAAAACCATGTGAATTTTGGACATGAAAAAATTATTCTATCTGCAATTCTAAACATTATGTTAACTTTTCTGACTTGTGAAAGACAAAAACCACAAAAACAAAGAATAAAAGCTAACCATATAATAAAGCAAAATACAATAGGACATCTAACTTTAGAGGATTTTCTCTCAATAGTTCCAGAATAAAATACTCTGACCCCATGGCAAACATTTCCAAAATACACTGTATTTGAAGACTCTAATTTGACAGCATTACCCTTATGTACTAGAATAACCAATTCACTTTTTTAAAAATTGAGGTGAAATTTACATAACAAAATAAAATTTACTGTTTTAAAGTGTATAATTCAGTGGTATTTAATACATTCACAATGTTCATAACCACTCTATCTCTCTAATTCCAAAGCATCTTCATCACCCCAAAAGGAAACCATTAAGTAGCCACTTCCTGTTTCTTTTTCCCCTAGCTCCACCAATATGCCTTCTGTCTCAATGGATTAATCTATTCTGGAATATTTCATATAAATGGAATCATGTAACATGTGACTGCCTATATCTGACTTCTTTCATTTAGCAAAATATGTTCACAGGTTCATCTATGTGTAAGTCAATATTTATTCCTTTCCATGTCTGAGTGATATCCCATCTCTCTTCCGCCCCTCACACATGTATGTGCACATACATACACGCGCGCGCGCACGCACGCACACACACACACACACACACACACACCACTTTTTATTTATCCATTGATAAACAATATTTGGGTTTTCCTGATTTTGGTATTGTGAATAGTGTAGCTATGAATATTCACGTACAGACATTTGCTTGAGTACCTGTTTGAATTCTTTGGGACATACATCTATCAATGAAATTGCTAGTTCAGCTAGTTGTTCTGTTTTACTTTCTGAGGAACCACCAAACTATCTTCCATAGCAGCTATACCACAGTACATTTCCATCAGCAATGTCTGAGAGTTCTAGTTTCTCCATATCCTTGAAATCATTTTTTAAATCATAGTAAGTGTGAGATGGGTATCTTAATATCATTTTAATTCATACTTCTCTAGGGAGTAATGATGTTGAGCTTGTTTTCCTCTGCTTGTTAGTGACCTGTATATTTTCTTTTAGAAAAATGTCTATTCAAATTTGTTGCCCATTTTAAAATTTTATTATTAGTCTTTTTGCCATTGTATTATAATCATTCTTTCTATATTTTGAATACTAAATTTTAAAAACTAGATATGATTTGCAAATATTTTTTGCTGTTCTGTACATGGTCTTTTTACTTGACAATGTCTTTTAATGAACAAAAGTTTTTAATTTTAAGATAAAATGTTTGGATAAAATATAATTTATCTATATTTTCTTTTAATTGCTTATGCTTTAGGTGTCAAATCTAAGAAGTTAAGTCAAACCTAAGGTTACTATGCTTACTTATAAGTGTTTTTATAATTTTAACTCCTATATTTAGGTAGTTAATCCACTTTGAGTTAATTTTTGCATATGGTGTGAATCTTTGCAACTTGTTCTTTTGCAAGTGGCTATCTAGTTGTCTATGCTCCATTTGTTGAAGAGATTTTCCTTTTCCCATGGAATAGTCCTGGCACCCTTGTTGCAAATCAACTGGCCAAAGATTTTTGAAATCTCAGTTCCATTCCATTACACTCTGGTTATTCATTTAAACTGTATATTTCTCTAAGTGCCCAAAGACTAAGTACAAGAGTCTGGCTAAGAAACACTCTTAGATTTTATTTTGATCTAAGGCTTCTCACTAGACTAGTAACATGGACTTCTCAATAGCAAATATATCTGTAGCCTGAGTTATACCTTTGGTAGGGATGATCCTCTGAGTTGGCAATAATTTTAAGCACTCTCTTCCTGGAGTTGAGATGAAGAAAGACGGACATTCCTTAGATCCTCACAAATCAACTTTAGGAACTCTTCTATCATAAAATTATGTGACACTGACACAGCACTACTAATCTCCCTTTTTGTTCAGCTCATCATCCCTGGAGGAGATAGGTCATTAAAAAAAAAAAGTGAGAAAAAGAAGTCATAAATATGTATTTTCAGGAGATCTATACCATTTTAAGCAATAGCCAATAATCCTGGGCCAAGCAATTGAGAAGCCAGTTTAACACATAACTAGAAGAATCTGTCATCATGTAAACTCACATCCACTAACATTCAGTCCATATATACAAGCTCTCTCCTTTATAGATCTCTGTTGCAAAGACGTTATAGTAAGCCGTGTGAACACTTGGTGTATTCACTATAAATGACACACATGTTCTCTGGACTTGTGAATTTAGGAAGTAGCACATGGCAATGGACAAATAAAAGTAAAAGGGTTTTACTGGTCCCAAAGATGAGTTTTGAAGCTTTTTGCAAGACTAATTTTCAAAATAATCTTAAAGAAAAAAGTCATAGCAACAAATAGAAAATATGTGTTTTTTATCTTCATATTACAAAAGTTTAGGAAATTATTTTTTCCTTTTTAAGTTTCCTAATCATGTAGTAGCTAAAATCATAGTTCAGCTGACTCTGCTCTACCCAACCTCATAATTTTCTACTGTTCTCAACAGTGAACACCATTAAAGGATTTATTTACAACTTACAATACAATGACATTAAAAGGTAGGCAAAAGATCATAAGTTTTATAATGTGGTAAGGTCATGGAAATATCCATCGTTTTTACTTTTAGAAGGGAAGAAGGTAGTTTTGCTGCCAAAGATGCCATTAGAATTAGATGCTTCTTAAGATTTACTCATATTAGAAGTCTGCTGCTTTCCCCACATCAGCCAGAGAAGCAAAATACTTAAGAGCAGCAGAGGAATAATCATCTATCTTGAACTTATAAGCAATTTGCAAAATAGTATACAACACCATTATTAGTATTTCGAGAATAGTAACATGTACAAGCTCTACCCTATAGTGATTCAGGATGTAATAATCCTGTCACCATGTTTGAGAAGCCCTCTGTGTTCAGAGGAGATATTTTCTGGAGAGCAGTGCATTAAGGAAAAAAAAAAAAAACTTCCAGAATGATAAATAAGATGATAATGAACATGTTGAACATGTGAAGGGAAATTTTGATTTCCACTATTCTCTTTAAGGTGGTATATTCCTTAACACATCTTCTTTTCTTTCTCGCCACTTATTAAACAAGAAGTATCAAGAATACACAACAATGAGCTGAAAAACAGGAGAACCAGCATAGTCTGGACTGAGAAATTCACATAAGGCCGGGTGGGAATAAAGTAGAAGGGCATTGTGTAAGATTCTACAAGGACATATAGAAGATTATATCTGTCAAACAGCAATGTGATTTTCAGGGACAGACTATCAGGACTTTGAAGAAAACTGCAAATATACCTGTGATTATTCTATTTCCTTTCCCAAAAGACTCTCCATTTTTATGGCTCATTCCTCAGGTACTTAAAGTCTCCCACTTCACAGAGATAAGTAAACTTCACAAGTAAGGGAGATTTCCTCTATTCTTAACCTTCTAAAACAATTCCTAATCTTAACTATTCTTTTATCTAATTAGACATTGTTATTCCTAATGACTAAAGCAATCCAGACTAAGATGACTTTATTCCTGCATGGGGATATTTGCATTTTAAAAGCTACCTTACCAGAGCTGGAGATACAAAGCACAATGCTTACAACAACAAAATTTATTAGCCCACATTAATATCTAATAGCAAGAATGTGAGGTCTTTTATGCCCCTTACCTATCTGGGGAAACATGCCATTATTTCCACTCAATCTCATTGGTCCTCCTGGGTTTGAATGTACAAACAAAAAGCCTCAAAAAAGCCTGTAACTCCACTTCCTCTATGATGGTAAGGGACTTTACACTTCATAATATACAGAAAACATAAGTTGTTACAGTATCCTCAAATACTGGAGATTTTAAACCATAAATATCTAAACATAACAGGTCTTCTATAATGAAAAAAATCTTAATAAAGTAGGCCAAAAAACAAAGGACTTTTCAAAGTTAGGTAAGGAATTTTATACAGCTGGGTTGTGTTATAGGAAAAGACACCAAGAGAAAGGTAACACCTACTGGTGACTTTGTGAAATATAAGTGGAAGGAGAGAAAAATGGGATTTTTGCAGAAAGGATAAACAGACATTAAAGTTGAATCACAAAATCTTTCACACTGGAAGGAGTGTAAGACTCAAACATCGAATTTTTAATTTTTGTTACACTATCCTGGGAAAATATATTATGAGGTTTCAGGAGATTTGAGTTAGCCACAATAACTCCAGGTCTCAGTTGCCTCATCTGAAATTAGATAAAAGAACCCATTCAAAAGGACCTGCATTATTCCTAGAATAAAACATAGTCAGCACTGCAGCTTTTTAGGAACAGGTGATGACTTTCTCAATAGGACCCCTAAAGCTTAGGAAATAATGCCAAGAATTAATAAATGGGACAGTATCAAATTTAAAACTTCTACACAGCAAAGTAACCAATTAGGATGTGAAAAAAGAATCTACAGAATGGTACAAAAATCTTTGCTATTCATTTTTCTGGTAGAGGATAAATATAACATTTAGCTCAAAAACTTTGCACCAAAATATCAAATAGGTAATATTTTAAATTTAAAATGCACCAGTAAAAAACGTGGGCAGCAGGCTGGGGTTGTGGCTCATCAGTAGAGTGCTCACCTCGCATGTGCAAGGCCCTGGGTTCAATCCTTGGCACCACATAAAAATAAAAAATAAAATAAAAGTATTGTGTCCAACTCCAATTAAAAAATAAATATTTTTTTAAAATGTGGGAAGCTTGGGAGGCTGAAATAGGACAATCAATCGTGAGTTCAAAGCCAGCCTTACCAATGTCGAGGCACTAAGCAACTCAGTGAGACCCTGTCTCTAAATAAAATACAAAATAGTGCTGGGGATGTGGCTCAGTGGTCAAGTAGCACTGAGCTCAATCCCCAGTACCCAAATTTAAAAAAAAATGTGGGGAAAGCAGCAGACTTCTATTATGAGTAAATTTTAAGCTACATCGAATAACTCAATTAATAATTAGGCAAAAGAACTAAACATATTCATCTCAAAAGAAGAAATGCAAATGGCCAACAAATACATGAAAAAGTGCTCACCATCATTAGCAATTAGGGAAATGCAAATGAAAAAATTACACTGAAAATTCATCTCATGTCAGTCAGAATGGGAATTATAAAGAATACAAATAATAATAAATGCTAGAGAGGATGTGGAGAAAAAGGAACATTTTTACACTGTTGGTAGGACTGTAAATTAGTATAACCATGATGGAAATCAGTATGGAGGTTCCTCAAAAGACTAGGCATGGAACCACCGTATGATCCAGCCATACTACTCCTTGATATTTATCCTAACGAATTAAAGTCATCTTACCATAGTGCTACAAGCATATCCATATTTATATTATAGCACCACAATTCACAATAGCCCAAATATGGAGCCAGTCTAGGTGTCCATCAACAGATGAATGGATAAAGAAAATGTGATATAATATATATATGTGTGTGTGTGTGTGTGTGTATGCATATACATATGTGTATGTATATATATATATATATGTATATATACACATATATATGTACACACACATATATATACATTTTTCTCTATGGCATTTGCAAGAAAATGATGGAACTAGAGACTATTATGTTAAGTGAAATAAATTAAAGAGATGAATGAAAATGATAGAAGCTGGTTCTAGTTCTGAGAAGCTTGCTTTTCTTCTATTATATCATCTGCCTCCCTAGATACCATACAGGCATACAAGAGAATGTCTGATTCTTTGAAGAAAAAAAAATTGCTGGGAGCAGTCACTAAATGTAGGTTCATTTCAAATAAAGAAATAGAAAGCTCTGAAATAAGAGGTGGTCAAGGGTCATACGTTTTCTCTTCTATATGGAAGATAGGAAAAAAGAAAAGAAAGGTTGGATGGATCTTCTAAAACTCAAAGGGAGAATAGTAGAGGAAAGGGATTACCAAGGAGTGGAAGGAGGGGAAGATGGGGGGAAGGGATGAGGAATGATAATGGCCAAATTATATTATTATTATATTATATTATTATTATATTGTGTGCATGTATAAATATGTAACAACAAATCCCATCCTTATATATAACTATAGTGCATGAAGAAAAAAATTCAATTAAAGAAAAAAAAACTTGCATTGATAATTCACACCTGGCAAGAAATAATAGTGTCTTAAAGTTATATACACAGACAGTGACACACAAGTTTAAAATTTAAATGGCTTAATGTTTTATTTTTCTTCTTCAAACTGATTACATAATTTCTTTTTAAATATTTTATGGGTTACAGTGTGACATTTCAATACATATATAAAGTGTGTAATCATTGAATTAGGCTAATTAGCATATCCATCAACTCAAATATTCTTTTCTTTTCGATGGGAACACTAAAAATCCCTTCTACAAGCTATTCTGAAATATACAGTTAATTGATATCAACATAATCATCCTACTGTGCTATATAGAATATTAGAAGTTATTCCTCTTATATGGTTCCTGAAATAATAAAATTAGAGTAAAACACATTGAAATTACAAATCATTTTAATAAAAATCATGCTAGATTTTTTTTAAAAAATTTGCTCTATGGAAAATTACAAATGCCAAGGCAATGCTCTAATGTAGTAAACAAAAGATCAAGCAAGGGGCTGTGGTTGTGGCTCAGTGGTAAGTGTGCTTGCCTGGCATGTGTGAGGCACTGGGTTCCATACTCAGCACCACATTATAAAAAATAAATACAATAAAGGTATAAAAAAAAGATCAAGCAAGTGAAGCTAAGATTCAAAAGGGTGTGAATATCTGTGTAAGTCATGAAGGAAAAATATATAGTACGTTACTAAAAAATGGATTTAGAGATCAGTGTGTTTGTCTTATCGGCAACTACTAGTCCCTGGTTATAGATGGTTGAGTAACAAAAGAAGACTTGAGGGAGACAGCACTTCAGAAAATACATATGAAATGAATGCCACACTAATAATGTGTCCCAAATATTATTCGTTTTCTGTTATTCCATAATTCATATCATTAATAAAGTTACATAAGAAAATGGTTAATAAAGGTATATTTCTTATATTTGCATAAATTTTAAATATTTTGCATGTGTTCCAGTTTTAATAAAAATTGGTTGTTTTAAAGTGTACATAAAATTTGAATACCCTACTTTTACATTTAACACCTTTTCAGTGGCTCATAATTTTCCTTTTGACCTTCAATGACAATTATATTAATCTCCAATGTTTGTCGGAAAGTATTTTTAATTTTAAAATGCCTATATGTATATTATTTTTATTTATGATTTGCTCGTTTAACTAAAGTAATTAATATCTAATTATAAACTAGATATCAGTTTCTAGAGAAAAATAATTTTCGGGTGAGGAGAGACGGAAGAATAGGGACTGAAATGGAGTGGATCAGTATCCATGCATGTGATTTTGTCAGGATGAACTCAGCTCCTATGTGTAACTATAATGGTCTAACAACAACAACAAAATTATAAAAATAGCATCTCTAGGACTGGAGTTATGGCTCAATGGTAGATACTTGCTGGCATGTGTGAGACCCTGGGTTCCACACTCAGCATTGCAAATAAATAAATAAATGACCTACTGACAACTAAAAAATATTTTTTTAAAATGGCACCTCTAAAAAAAGCATCTACTTATAAACACATACATATACACACATGATTTAGTAAATATCTGGAACATAGAAGATGTTTGATAACTGTGTATTAAAGAGATGAATGAAAATGATAGAAGCTGGTTCTAGTTCTGAGAACTGCTTGCTTTTCTTCCATTATATCATCTGCCTCCTTAGATACCATACAGACATACAAGAGAATATCTGATTCTTTGAAGAAAAAAAAATTGCTGGGAGCAGTCACTAAATGTAGATTCATTTCAAATACAGAAATAGAAAGCTCTGAAATAAGGGGGAAAAGAAAACTAAATTTTAGAGGTAGAATGACGAGGAAGTCTTTTAGGCTTAAAGTGAAATCTTAAGCGTTTTTATACCCTCAAAGGGATGATTTTGCTCTCTACTCTTTTGTTTCAGAGAGAGGAAAGCAAAACACTGCAAGGAAGGAAATGAAATTAATAAGTCAGTATAGCCTGGTGGTGTCCACTTTCTCCAATTTAACAAGCTAACTAAATATCTACTTTGTTTGTCGCCATTATAAATACTGAGAATAGAAAATTATAATATGTGAACTTTAGCTTATAAGTTTGAAGAACTTAAAAGAATTTATGAGTGAGTCTAAAGCCACACCAATGCCAGAAAAACTCTGATTTTACATTGAAAAGCTAAATTAATCACAGCCATTTTAATAAGTCTCTTGCATTACATAGAAGCTGTATTAAAACAAAACTTTCCACTTAATAAAATTAAAGAAAAAGTTATATTTCATAATAAAGTTATACTTAATGATGTCTTCCTTGAAAAGCTCTTTGATATTAGTTTAAAAACATTTAGTGTTTTTATTTACTTAGGTGCAGATCCCTTTAACTATCAATTCCAAAAAATATATTATATGGAAAACCAATATACAAAATTTCATCAAAACAGCAATTCTTTTAAAACCAGTGGAAGCCAGAGACCAGTCTGCTTGTGCCACCTTCATTCTGTTTATATGCCAAGGGCTCCAAACTGACAACTAACTGCCTCACTACTATCAGTATTGTATCACTACTTATAATTTAACAATATGTTATTGTCAATGTCATCAACGACTTCCATGTGCTAAATCAATTCTTAATTATAAACGCTCATTTTACTTGAACAATCAGTAGCATTTGACAAAGTTCCCTCTCTTCTTAAGAACATTTAATTTGGCATCTGACGTTCCTAGTTTTCCTTCCTACTTCAAGGATTATATTCCTTAGTATTCCTTGCTGTTTTTTCCTCATATTCCAACCACTTAATGCAGAAATATTCCAGTGTTTAGGGCTTGGTTGTTCTCGTTTCTAGACTGATTCTAGGTGATCTCATCTGGTTCCATGATTTTAAATACTAGCTAGTTGTCGACAATTCATAAGTTTATATTTCAGAGTCAGATTTCTCTTCTAAACTCCAGGCTCATTTATCTAATGGCTTCTGAGTATCTCTACTTAGATGTCTAACAGAAATCTCAAATATAACTCAAGGCTGAAGACCAGCCTGACCTTACCTCTCTAATCCTGCCTTGCCTTGTTGATATAAGTCTATCCTTGCAATGGCTTAGATAAAAATCCTTAAGATGATCCTTAAATTCTCTCTTTCACTTACATCTAATTTCAAAATAAAAACAGAATGCCTAAATAATGGTGGTAACATGAACTGAAATCTCCAACACAAGATCCTCCAAAAAGTAAATTATACATACCTACATACATATAAGAAAAACAAATGAAACTACATAAACTATGCCCTCCACATAACTAGAAAACAAACTTCAAATTATCTGCTCACAGAAAAGTAGGCACAAATCCCAATAAATTTTTTTTTTCATTCTATGTTAGAACCTGGTGACACTTTACCACTGAGCTACATTCCCATTCCGTTTTTAAAATTTTAAATTTTGAGATAGGGTCTCACTAAGTGGCCTAGGGCCTTGCTAAATTGCTGAGGTTGGCCTTGAACTTGTGATTTTCCAGCCTTCTGAATCACTAGGATTACAGGTATGCATTAAAACAAGGACATTCCAAACAAAACAAAACAAAACAAAAAACGGAAAAACGTCCCAGAAAAATGAATAGGAATAAAAAGTCTACTCTTTGACCAGCATTGAACAGGGATCATAAAAAACTATAACAGGGCTGGGGCTGTAGCTCAGTGGCAGAGCACATGCCTAGCATGTGTGAGGCACTGGGTTTGATCCTTAGCATCACACTGAACTTTGGGATCTTATGATTTGAGAAATTCTCCAGTTAAACTATATTGACATCTCATCCTTATTGTGGATGCTTTTATTTTTATGTTTTGCAGATCATTTCATTTAAAAACTGCAGAATACATGTTCTCAGTCAGGACACAGGACATGCCCCAGGACAGACCATGTTAGGCCACAAACCAGGTCTCAAGAAATTAAAAAAAAAAAAAAAAAAAAAAAATCAACATCACAGTATGCATCTTCTGTGACCACAATAAAATAAAACTAGAAATCAGTAACAAAAATAACTTCAGAAATTGTACAAATACATGGCAATTAAGAAATACACCCTTGAAAAAACAATGGGTTACTGAAACCAGCAAAAAAGTATATTTAAAATTTTCTAAAAAAAATTAAAGTGGAAATACAACATTATCAAACTCTATGGAGTACATACAACAAAAGCAATACTAAAAGGTACATTAATAAGCATATACATTAAAAACAAAAAAGGATTTCAAATAACCTAATGATGAAACTCAAGAAACTAGAAAAGCAAGAACAAACCAAACTTCGAATTAGTAGAAGGGAAGAAAGCAAATATTGAGCAAAAATCAATGAAATATAGATTTAGAAAACAATTCAAAACATGGATGAAATGAAGAGCTGGTTTTTCAAATACTAACCAAAATTGATAAACCTTTAGCTGAACTAACCAAGAAAAAAAGAGAGAACATCCAAATAAATAAAATCAGAAGTGAAAAAGGACACATTACAACTGATACTACAGAAATAAAAAGGCTCCTAAGGACTATTATGAACAACTGTATGTCAACAAACTGGAAAATAAAGAGGGTATGGATAAATTTCTGGGCATAAATAACCTACTGAAGTTGAACCATGAATACACAAAACCTCAACAGAATGTTAACGTACAAAGAGATTAAATCACTAATTTACAAAGTCTCCCAACAAAGAGAAGCCCAGGACCAGAAGACTTTACTGTTGAATTTTATCAATTAATAATAATCATTTCATATATTTTATTATATAAAATAAAATTACATAACAAAATATATTAAATTCACTGTCAAATTTTATTAAACCTTTAAAGGTAAATTAATACCAAATCTCAAACATTCCAAAAAATTGAAAGAGAGGGAATCTTTCCCAAATCATTCTATAGGGCCAGCATTACCCTGATACCAAAACCCAAACAAGGACAACAAAAAAGGAAACCATAGACTCATATTCTTAATAAACACAGATGCAAAATTCCTTAACAAAATACTAGCAACAAAATCGTATAGTATATTGAAAAGATTATAAATTATGATCTAGTGGAATTTTGCCCTGGGAAAACAAGGATGCTTCAACATACTCAAATCAATAAACACATCATATCAACAAAATGAAGATCAAAAATCATATTATCATTTCAAAAGAGGCAGAAAAAGCATTCAGTAAAATTCAACATACTTCATGATTAAAAATCCTAAAAAAAATCAGGTATAGAAATAATTTACCCTAATAAAATAAAGGTTCTCTATGACAAACCAATAGCCAACATCATACTCAGTGGGGAGAGTTATAAAATTCAGAGATTTATTTCTTATAGTTCTGGAGGATGGAAAGTCCAGAGTCAAGAAGCTTGCATCTGGCAAGGGCCTTCTTGCTGTGTCAACCCACAGTGGAATGTGAAAGGTCAAAAGAGCACAAGCATATAAAAGAATAAATAAAGGGAGAAGGGGAAAGAGAGAGAGTTTCAAGTCCAAAGTTGGGTAGCCTCATCGTTTGAGCCCCTGTTGAAGGTACTCCATCACATTGTGAGTTTGTTTTAAAGCAAATGCTCATATCAAAAGCAAGAAAGAGAATACTTTTATAACCAGCATTAATTTATTCATGAGGTTGGAGCCTCATGATATCAACATCACTCATTAGGCCCCCACCTTCTAATATAGCTGCACTAAGTTTCCTACATGCTTTTTGGGGAACACATTAAAATCACAGCATACCATATTTGAATATATTAAAGAGTAAATGTAAGATCTGAATCCAGAAAACTCCAAAAAGAAAACTGGAGAAAAGCTTCTTGCATTGGCCATAATTTTGGCAATAATTCCCTGGACATGACAAAAAACACAAGCAATAAAAGTAAAAATAAGCATGTGAGATCACATAAAACTAAATAGTTTCTGCACAGTTGTAAACACCTTAAATGTATAAACTATAGAAGAAAATATTTGTAAAAAATATGTATAAACCTTATATCTGATAAGGACTTAAGATGAAAAATACATAAGGAATCAGACAATTCAATAAATAAGAAAATAAATAATCAAATTTTAAAATGGGCAAATAACCCAAACAGAAATTTCTGATAAGACTTACAGATGGCCAACAGGTTTATGAAAAGATGCTCAGCATCGCTAATTATCAAGAAAATGCAAATTAAAACCAAATAAGATATCACCCCACACCTGTTGACTATTATCCAAGACAAAAGATAACAAGTGTTGGCTAGGATATGGTGTAAAAGGAAGTCTTATACACTGTTGATGGGAATATAATGATGATGATGACCCAACATATGATCTAGCAACTCCACTATAAGTATATGCAAAGGCAACTGAATTGCTGTCTATCAAACTGCTGCTACAGTTTGGTTCAGTGTCCCCCAAAGGTCCACTTATAATAGCTTGATCTTCAGGGTGGCAGTACTGGGAGGTGCTATGGATTTTTCAGAGGTAGGGCCTAGTGAAAGTTCCTTAAGTCACTGGGCATATCCCCTTGAAAGGGCTTGGGGAACCTTGCTGGTACTCTCCCTCTCTTTCTTGCTTTTGGCCTTAAGATGTGAGCATTTGCTTTGAAACAAGCTCACAACATGATGGACTACCCTCAACAGGGGCTCAAACTACTGAGGCCACCCAACCTTGGACTTTAAACTCCATAAAGATAAGCCAAAATAAACCTCTCTTAAATTTTAAGGGGCCTGTGTCAGGTATTTTGCTGTAGTAATGCAAAGCTAAGTTATAACACTAACACTCCCATCTTTGCTACAATATTATTCACAATTATATGGGATCAACTAAAGTGTCCATCAATAGACAATCAACAAAGAAAATACAGTATGTTTTATTCAACCTTAGAAGGGGGAGAAAATTCTGTTATTTGAGACAACAGAAACAAATCTGGAGAACATATGTTAAATGTAAAAAATATTCAGGCACACTGAATACCATATGATTTTATTTGTCTGTGGAATATAAAAATGAAAATTTGTCTTCATAGACAAATAGAAGAAAGTTGTTCACAAGGGGCTGACGTGAATGTGTGTCGGGTGAGGGTATTGGGGATTAGAAAGATGTTGGTTAAAGGATACAAACATCCTTTGATAGGATGGACAAAATTTAAGAGTTCCATTCTACAACATGGAGCCTGTGGTTAATAACAATGTACTGTGTACTTGAAAACTGCTAAGAGGGTTTTGACGTATTCTCACTACCAAAAGAAAAAAGAAAAGAAACGAAAAGAAAAAAGAAAAGAAACGAAAAGAAAAAAAAAAGACTAGAGAGAGATGATTATGTGAGGTAATATACATGTTAGCTTGATTTAGCCATTCCACAATGTTTCTATATCAAGACATCATGTTACCTTTGAGTTTTACTTGTTAATTTTTAATTGAAAGAAAGATAAATGAACCAAATATGGTAAAATAGCAGCAGGGTATCTGGGGAAAGTATGTGAAAACTCTTTATATTATTCTTATGACCTTTCTATAAGTCTTATATTATATTGAAGAATTAAACCAATCAAAAGAAAAGCCTTTTAAATTAACTTCCTGCTTCAATCTCTAACCCCTAAAGTCTATTCTCAATTTAAAAAAAAAAAAAAATGCCAGGTGCTACTGCACATGCCTATAATCCTAGCAGTTTGGGAGGCTGAGACAGGAGGATTGTGAGTTCAAAGCCAGTGTCAGCAAAAAGTGAGGCACTAAGCAACTCAGTGAGACCTTGTCTCTAAATAAAATACAAAATAGGGCTGGGGATGTGGCTCAATGGTCAAGTGCCCGAGTTCAATTCCAGGTACCTACCCTCCCCCACACACACACACAAAAAAAAAACACTAAAGCAATTCTTTCAAAATCATAAATTATGTTACTTCTCAGCACTCTGAAATAAATTCCATTTTACTCAGAGTAAAAGCTAATTTATACTGCTATTCTCTGAATCATGTGCTCTTGATGCAGATATCCACTTGGCTAACTTTTTCACTTCCTTCAAGTCTTTGTTCAAATATTACATTCTCAATAAAGAACCCCTAACTATCCAATTTAAAATCTCAACCCATTCCATATCTCCAGCACTTCTGATCACTTGACTTGGACTTTTTCTTTTCTTTTAGCACTTACCACACTGTAACAATTATATAATTTACTTGTTCTTTTTTCTGTATTTTTTAAAATTATATGACTGCCTCTACAATGTAAGTTTAATGAGGGGATGGATTTTTTTAGTATTGTGTTTTCTAACATATCTTAAATATATTAGAACCTAAAACCGTGCCTGGCACACATCAGGCATACAAAAAAAAATTTCAAATGGATGAACAAGTTTTGTTGATCACCTGCTGCAATACAGACGTTGTCCAAAAGAATAAAAAATGAAGGACTCAGCTACAAAGGCAATCACTTGCATTTTCATGGCATATGGTACAAAAAACATTAGGGAATGGTGAATTCTAGATGAAGAATAAAATAAATAGGCTGACTAGAATATCAAAATTCTTGCCAGTGAGAGGAAGGCAAGTTGCAGAGGTATTTAAGCCCAGAGATTCTGGGAAAGCAATAGTCTAAACATAAATAAAAATACTTAAACTATGTCACTTTTAATATTAATCCATATTTGATCCTTTAGTCAATCAGAATTCCTAACTCCTTTCAAGGCAATCTCTTTATTAGTCAATCTCTCCAACTTACTAATGTACACCAACTCATACATACACTTTGGATAATAATGATCATCACATTCTACCACCATTCCTAACCCCATGCTCCCTCCCTTTCCCTCCAACCCCTCTGCCCTATCAAGAGTTCGTCTATTCCTCCCATGCTCCCTCTCCCTATCCCACTATGAATCAGCCTCCTTATTTCAAAGAAAACATTCGGTATTTGGTTATCTGGGATTGGCTAACTTCTCTTAGCATTTACCTGAAAATGCCATGATATTTTTCTCTTTTACTGCTGAGTAATATTCCATTGTGTATATATGCACATTTTTTTAACCCATTTATCTATTGAAGGGCATCTAGGTTGGTTCCACAATTTACCTACTGTGAATTGTGCTGCTATAAACATTAGGTAGCTGTGTCCCTGTAGTATGCTGTTTTTAAGTCCTTTGGGTATAGACCGAGGAGAGGGGCAGCTGGGTCAAATGGTGGTTCCATTCCAAATTTTCCAAGCAATCTCCAACTGCTTTCCATATTGGCTGCATCAATTTGCAGTCCTACCAGTAGTATATGAGTGTACCCTTTTCCCCACATCCTCACCAACACTTATTGTTGTTTTTATTCATAATAGCTGCCATTCTGACTGGAATGAAATGAAATCTTAAGTCAAAAAGTGGTTTTGCTTTGCATTTCTCTAATTGCTAGTGATGATGAACATTTTTTCATATATTTGTTGACTGATTGTATATCCTCTTCTGAGGAGTGTCTGTTCAGGTCCTTGGCCCATTTATTGATTGTGTATTTTGTTTTTTGTTTTTTGGTTTTTTTTTTTTTTGGTGTTTAGCTTTTTGAGTTCTTTATATATCCTAGAGATTAGAGCTCTATCTGATGTGTGAGGGTAAAGATTTGCTCCCAAGATGTAGGCTCTCTATTCACCTCACAGATTGTTTCTTTTGCTGAGAAGAAACTTTTTAGTTTGAGTCCATCCTATTTATTGATTCTTGATTTTAATTCTTGCACCAAAGGAGTCTTATTAAGGAAGTTGGGGTCTAATCCCACATGATGGAGATTAGGGCCTACTTTTTCTTCTATTAGACACAGGGTATCTGGTTGTATTCCTAAATCCTTGATCCATTTTGAGTTGAGTTTTGTGCATGGTGAGAAATAGGGGTTTAATTTCATTTTGTTTCATATGGATTTCCAGTTTTCCCATCACCATTTGTTGAAGAGGCTATCTTTTCTCCAATGCATGTTTTTTTAAAATTGCTAATTGGTGGTCAAGATACACCAATAAGGATTAGAACATAAAAGGATAATGAATAAAGATTAATAAAAATCCTTAGAAAAATTTGGTAATGCTTTCAAATTTTGTAAAATTGGACATTTTTCTTAATCTTACTCAAAGACAAATATGAAACAAAGGATGTCATAATGTGTTGTCCTAATTTTGTCAGAAGACCTATGTAAAAAAAAATCTGTATTTATTCATCATACAAACATACACACGATAATTAGGTGTGGTGATTGACATGATAATCAGCTTGCTTTACTCACTCCACAGTACATACCTATATCACAACATCACATTAAACATTGTAAACAATATATACTTTTTATTTTGAAATTTCAATAAATTTGTGAGGAAATAAATACTTAATTCATTCTCAATCTCATAATTAGCTTATAGTTACAAATATAGAGTAAACTTCTCTAAGATTTTAGGTTTCATTTTTCAAAACAAAGAGCTAATCAAATTTCTCTCCCTCCCTCCCTCCCTCTTTCTCTCTCACACACACCCCACCACTATCGTTACCACAATAATTCTTTGTGTGTGTGTGTGTGTGTGTGTGTGTATACATAACACTATCCTTAAATGGCTCACTTTAAGAGGCGCTTTTAACTCACTCTCTCTCTCTCTCATACACACACATACCACCACCACCACCACCACCACCACCATTATTACCCCAATAATTCTTTATATATGTGTGTGTGTACACAAATAACACTATCTTTAAATGGCCACTTTAAGAGGTCCTTTTAAGCATTTTATATTTTCCTTGAGGAGCAATGAAAAGAGAAAGATAAAAATTATGTAATAAAGAGATGATTTTCAGTGCAAAGCCCCAGAGCTTACATCACTGTACAAGGATAACTGTACAGTATCTATAAGGATAATCCATATTGTCACTTTAAAATCTTTGTCATAAAAGTCAATTTGTAAAATAGTAATGTAGATATATGATATATGTTTAATCAGTTACCTTTGTGTTTGTTTTTTGGTACTAGGAATTGAACCTAGGGGCCCTTACCCATTGAGCCACATCCCCATCACCCCCACTCCCGCAACATACACACATACACACATTTTTTAAATTTAGAGATAGACTCACTAAGTTGCTTAGGGCTCCACCAAATTGCTGAGGTCAGCTTTCAAGTCTTGATTCTCCTGCCTCAGCCTCCCAAGCCACTGAACTTACAGGTATGTGTGCCACCAAACCCATCAAAGTTACATTTTTAATAAATAATACAGAAAATAAGTTCATGCACACTTGTAATCTCAGCTATCTGGAAGGCTGAGGCAAGAGCAAGTCAGAGACAAGCCTCAACAATTCAGCAAGACCCTGTTTCAAAATAAAATATAAAAAGAGCTGAGGATGTAACTATGGTAAGGCACCCCTGGGTCCAATCCCCAGTACTGGGGGAGGGGTTAGGAAATAAATAATTTATATCATATATTCATCTAAAGTGCAAAAAAGCTTAATTAGAATCTCTAGCAAAGGGTGTAATTTATCATTTGGACCACAAGATGGAGGCACCAGTCACCTGGAAACAACAAAGATAAAAGCAAAGAAAAAGTCTTTTTGGTTTATAAGAACTAACTTTTTTTAAAAACCATATACATTCCCACATTATTTTTGTAAAAAAAATGGAAACTTATTCTAATAATCAACTAGTGAAGACTGACACATAGTTCTGAAGATATTTATCTACCAAACCTCAATAAATTGTGAACTCTAAAAAGCAACTATGTCAACTCATTTGGTAATTATTGCAAAGTAACTTAGAAAGCCTTCAAATAGCAACAAAAATGAAGTGATAAACTCAGTAGTTATTTGAAAATTGAGAGGGATATGAAAAATGAGATTTCATCTGATTTACAATAACAAAACACTGGGTTCTGTATAAATATAATACAAATTGAGTTTTACCACAGAATGACCTTGACAAATCAACAGTAGATCCATTAATTTTCTTCATTTATTATAATTTTTCCACAAATATAATGAGTCCTAACAAATGCCAGAAAATGTGCTTAATGCACATTATTTAATAAGTACTAATTTTGCCATTATTGACATTACTATTCTTAATATAAAGTAATTATGAAACATCCTTAACACAAAATAGGACTAGTAACTGAAATATTTTTAGCCTCACATAAGAAGAGAGATAACACAGCTTAGTCAATCATCCATTATTAGTTTCCATTTCTGTTTAAAGATCATGTATTTCCCTGGCAGGAAATTCAGAATTTGAAATTAAAGTTCATTAAATTCATTTTAAAGCCAGCATAAAGGACTGACATACATGTATGACTGTGAATATATTTCATCCTCCTGTTTTTCTCTGGTTGAAAGTATGATGTGGTTCTGTTTATATATGATAGGAATGCAATCATACACTACTGGGGAAATAATGTTTTCTCCCCTACACCAAAATACAATCAAGTAATTACATTCACACATAACTAAGGTCATTCAGAAGGCAATTGAGAAATAATCTTGAGGAAAACATAAAAAATTAAAATTCAAAATGAAGATCAGAAAATTAAAAACTCAACATTCAGACAACCCTAAAACAATGGCCTATATAAAAACTTTACAATTTTTTTTCAAGAAAATATTTCAAACAAAAATGTTTTGGTTACAATCATAAAACCCTTTAAGAAGTTCTACCAATTTGATGTCAATGGTTATGATTACATTATGTAATCTCTTAATAGACTCAGGACAGAATATTACTTACTGTTAAACATTATATACATGATTTTAAATGTTTTAGTCAAGTCTTCAAAATACAGTTGCCACTTACATCACTGTACAAGGATAACTGTACAGTATATATAAGGATAATCCATATTGTCACTTTAAAATCTTTGTCATAAAAGTCAATTTGTAAAATAGTAATGCAGGGTTTATTTGGAGTAAAAAACTAGATCCAATTATTTTTTTAAAAAACATCACTCCTTCAGTTTAAAGGAAAAATAATGTCAAGCTATAATTTTGGTACAATGCTGCCATCTGCTGGAAAAATTGAAATATCTTCAGTATTACCAAATGTTAGAGCAGATACCACAATCAAGAAAGCTCTATCACCATATTCCGATTATCTATTAAAGCAAAACATCTGATTTCTAATTCTGACCAGTTGAATTTTTCTGATTGTTAACTATAATTCATTACAATTTACACATGTTAAATTCTAACTGCAAATAGGTTGAGGTGACACCATCTAAAACAAAGCACTTTATAATTAATTACAATAGTGGCTGATACAGGTTTTGAATGATTAGATAATGATACATACATCTTAAAAAGAAAAATAACACTGAGTGTCTTCATAAGTTTGATGATGTTAATGAAACTAAATTTAGACTAAATATGGACTTGACTAAGGCAAGTCCAAACCTGAACCACATAGAAGAATGATGACCATGGAAAGATAGTTATTTTTAATAAAAAATAAAAATAAAAATGCTTTAATCCTTGAAGAAAATTTTGGCTCATTTATCACAGTAGACCTTAATTATCTGTTTTAAAATTTTGTAAAACTACTTAATCATTTCCTGTGGTCTTTTAACATTTTATTTTATTAGCATTTTTATAATTCTGGGTCCATAATTATCTTGATTCATTGAACAGCTGCTTTTTCAGAACCTACTTTATTCTCAGGCACGTGTATATGAAACTCACATATTCAGAAATGACACTATCATCTCATGCTTAAAATAGGGATAATGATACCTCGTTGCATTGTTGTTGTAAAGATATGAAATAATCATTACTCAATGAATGGTAACTACCATTAATTCATAAGTTATTTTAAAAAACTGGAGGTTATAGGAAGTTGAGAATGAAATGGAGAGAAAAATGTGTATTTAATTAATTTATATTATAAATCAAATATTCAAACTTCTGATTAAATAGCCATTGATTCATATTTACCTCAATTTCCTCAAATCCTTTGAAATTATTAAAGACTATAAAGGAAGGGTTATAGCTATGTAAGAAAACAGATAAAAGTTCCACCAAAAGGTCTGAAAATAAGGCCAATATGTCTGAAATTCATAGAACATGTATGCATTTAGAGTGATGCTCAATAAATATTTGTCACATGAAAAAATTAATGAATGGTATAGGGTGGGATGAAAAACAAACTCCACAGTGCTGAATGGTCCGTGGATCAGCATGGGCAGATAGGCCAGTCTGCAAAGAATCTATCTGGGTTTTCCAAAAACGTTCCCCCAAAAAACACCAAGCTTAGAGCAACAGGACTGAAAGCAAGGCACAAATGGTAAGGGTCAAGTCCAAGTAATTTGGAAATGTCACCAGTGCTCCCACAGGAAGTCCTGGTTCTTACTAATGTGAACAACCTGTAGGATGTTACACCAACTGAAGCTGAGAATTATGAAAAGTAATGGGCTAGATGCAACTCATAAGAGCCCACATTCAATTATTTTTTTAAAGATTGATGTGACTTTTTTATACCTTTATTTATTTATTTCCATGTGGTGCTGAGGATCGAACCCAGCGCCTCGCACATGCTAGGCAAGTGCTCTACCGCTAAGCCACAGCCTCAGCCCCAATGTCAATTATTTTTTAATGTTATTATCTTTTTTCCTTAATGTTATTATTTTTTCTTTCCAATAGCATTACTGTAGTCCAATGGGATCTCTTTCAAGGATCATGGTAAATATAGCAATGCTGGCACATCTCGGTTCTCTTCCTCTCCCTTTTAGCTCATCTTACACAGTACCTCCAGAGTCATTTCTCTAATAGCTCTAACCATGTCACTGGCTACTTACTAATGACAGAATGAAGTGTAAACTTCAAGCCTATATTATTCAAGGCCTTTGATAATCTGACCATCTCTATTCCCATAGTAAAGCTTTTTCTTGTTCTACACTACAGTCAGTCCACATGGAACTACCTTCCAATCTATGTGGCATTTCTTATGTCTTTCTAACGCTAAGTCCTCTTTTATCACTTTTGCTGAAATCTTATTTATCCCCCAAAATGATGATCAAATGCTTCCAGCTATTTATCTCCCTAAATTCTCCCAGTTAGAATTAAACACAGAGCTCCCTACTCTTTTTCTAGCATAGTTCTAAAAGGCTGAAGATTGTTTCTCAAAGAGAGCTAACCATCAACCCTCTGATTCATGTTCTGAGTTAAAGGGTTAGATGAGTCTAATCCTTTTCTACATAAGGATCTTTCAAATACTCAAAGCTCATTTTAAATCTTTTCTTTATGGGATAAATCTCTTCAACAGTCAAGAGGTAACAATTAGAGATACAATTTCTATGAATTTACATCATAAGAACTATCCCATTTGGACACGAGATTTTCAACCATTTCTCTTCAGTGTGGTGGTGTGCAGAAACAAACAAAATGCTCTAAGCCAGTATTTTCATCTCTCAAATTTGGACATTCACTATGTCCACTAGCAAATTTACAATTCAAAAAGTTCTTTGGTTAAAATTAGGCTGGTAGTTTTAACTGCATGTAAACATTTAATCAATGTGCAAAGGGATGAAAATGAGAAAATAAGGTTCAAAGATGACCTAGCTATACCAAGTACATAAATATAAGAAGTTATCTTAGAAGAGAGCTACCTTTTGAAACATGAGATGAATGCAATCCAATAGATAAAACTCAGATATAAATAAGAAGGATGTAATAACAAAGGTATTTTAAAGTCAATTTATTTGAGGAATCTTTTAGAATATAATCTATCATAGAATAAAATTCAACAAAAATGTTGATTAGCAACTTTTTATTACAGATATCAACATGTTATGTTCATAATCTATTTATCTTGAAATGCTGATATATTTTTAAATGGTAAAAATGTCAACAATCAGTTCCAAACTTAAATTCATATGACTAAATAATATTTAACAGATTTGAGTTACCTATCTGTTCTCATCAAATAAAACTTTATGTGAAAAATATAGCTCTTTGATGACTAATACCATACTAAATGAATAAAAAGAAAAAGTAATTTTTAAAAGAATTCTTTCAAAAAACATTTTTTTTTATAAATTTAGTTTATTTATTTATTTTTTATGTGGTGCTGAGGATAGAACCCAGTGCCTCACCTGTTCTAGGCAAGAACTCTACACTGAGCTACAGCCCCAGCTCCTAAAAGAATTCTTAAATATTCTTTTGCATTAATGGTATTAAATGCTCAAAAATTTATGCAATGCAAAGAAAATTCAAGATTTCTTAATAATCACCTTTTGTATCAAGGAAATAGAGTTAAATGACTCATTTTGGAAATATTTATTGTTTAAAAAAAACAGGGATTTTGCCTGAATTCATAGTGGAATGCTTAGGAAATGCCTAGTAGTATTTATGGGCCATAACATGTCTGTGTTTCCAGTTTTAATGATTAAGAACGTAGGCACTCAGATATACTAGGCAGCAGCATACTGGAGATTAAGTTCTTCTACATCATCAACAAAGGCCTGATTTTCTCACAACCAGGAATTCAGGAGAGGTAAGAACACTGGAGAACAATTTTGACTATAATACAGTGAAAGATGAATGGACATCATTTGACCCCAAAATCACATTTTTAGAATGTCCAAAACATGTACAGATATAACTTTTCCCCTTGCAATTACTAGTAGTAATTCTATAAAATTCTTATAAAAATATTTCCATGACCAGAATATGAATAGCTGTCATAACTCATAAATATTTATCTAGTTATAATCGTCTAGATAATAGTCCTAATATCTAGATAATACTTAATTGATTAGTACTAACTTACTATTAGTAACAGCAAAAATTACCAAAGTTCATCCAAGACAAAATAGATAGCCTAAGAAGTCTTATTATATCAGTTAAAGTTATTGAATTTGTAGTTTAAAAGCTTCAAACAAAAAAAGCCATCTAAGACATAATGGCTTCTTAGGTGATTTATGCCAATTAAGAAACAATACAAATTCTCCCAAACTCTACCAGAAAATTCAAGAGAAGGGAACACAATCCAACTCACTCTATGAGACCAGCATAACCCTAATAACAAATCCAGAAAAAGACATTACAAGAAGACATCAAGATCCTCAAGGATAAAAAACTCAGAATTCTTCAACAAAGTGTCAGGACACCAAATGCAATAATAACAAAAAAAGATAATACATTATGACCAAATGGAGTTTATTCCACAAATGTAACATTCAAAATATTCAACAATGTCAAATGAGTGAGTTCAAACCTTAGGTTCAGGCAAAAAAAAAAAAAAAAAAAAACAACAACAACAACAAAAAACCTGTACATGATTTTTAATAGCTTTATTCATAACTGCCAAAAATTGGAAGCAAGCAAGATATCCTTCAATAAGTAAATTAATACACAAACAATGGCTTCACCACACAATGGAATATTATTCAGCAATAAAAACAAATGAGCTATTATGATACAAAAAAACATGAAGAAAAACACTACTAAGTATTACTATATGCATACTACTAAGTGAAAAAAATCCAATCTAAAAAGGTTATGTGCTGTGTGACTCAAACTATATAACATCCTGGAAAAGGCAAACCAGAGAGACAGTGAAAAGACAGTGAAAAGGTCACTAGGGAGTTAAGTGAAAGGGAGGGAGGGAAGTGGGAGGAAATACTAAAGCAAGATATCCATACAAGGAGAAACTGCTGAAGAAGAGGAATGGGAGTATCTGAGTAGTTTCAATCAATTATTCTGAAACTGCTCTAAAAAATAAAGTCAATTAATTTTTAAAAGTCAATATAATTCATATTATATTGACTTTTAAAAATAATTCATATTATATTGTATAAATTATTATTATCTTAATAGATACAAAAAAAAGCAAATGAGCATTGGATAAATTTCAAGCTTCATTCATGAAGAAAAAAAAAAGAAACCTCTCAGCAAACTACAAATAGTAAGGACCTTTGTTAATCTTAGAACAGGCATCTGAAAAAAATTAGAAGTAACTTTATACTTAATAATAAAAAACCAAAAGTGCTTTCTTCCTAAGATGGGAAATAAGGCAAAAATATTTACTCTTACCACTTTTATTCAATATTATACTGAAGGTCCAATCCAGTGCAACCAGGAAGGGAAAGGAAATAGAAGGCAAACAAGTTGGAAAAGGAAAAACCAGAACTGTCTCTAACAGCAGTTGACATAATGCCCAAATCTGCAAAAGGCTAGGCAGAACATAAAATACACTGCAATATGGCTGATTAACATTAAAAAAATTAATTGTATTTCTACATACAAGCAATAAGAAACCGGAAATTTACTTTTAGAAGCACATTTATAGTAACCACACAATATAATACACTTCACAATAAATGTAACAAAATATTTGCATAATGTCTACACTAACAAATACAAGTTATATGAAAAAGAAATCAAAGAACCACCAAGTAAAAGTCCTCCAAAAATTAACTCAAATGGATTTTGACATTATATTTAATTCTCTTAATGTTCTTTCTTGTTTCTTGTGAGTAACAAAAATATCTTGTGATGCTAGGTAAATATTATTATTCACATTTTAAAGAGCAAGCTGAAGTTGCTACGATCTAGCACTCACACTACTGGGGTATATACTCATAGGAAATGAAAACTTATGTTCATATAAAACTCACATATGAATGTTTCTTGCAGTTCTACTCTTTTTTTTCCCAGCCCCAATGTTCTATTATTTATTTATTTATTTATTTTTATTGTTGGTTGTTAAAAACATTACATAGTTCTTGATATATCATATTTCACACTTTGATTCAAGTGGGTTATGAACTCCCATTTTTACCCCGTATACAGATTGCAGAATCACATCAGTTACACTTCCATTGATTTACATATTGCCATACTAGTGTCTGTTGTATTCTGCTGCCTTTCCTATCCAGCAGTTCTACTCTTAAGTACCCAAACCTAGAAGTAGCCCAAACATCTTTCAACAGGTAAATGTACAAACTGTGGTACATTCATAACAAGGAACACTAGTCAACATAAAAAGGAACAAACTACAGATACATGCAATGAATCTCAAAGGCATTACATTGTATGGAAGAAACCAGTTTCAAAAGGTTACAACAGGTTATGAGTCTATATGTGCAACATTTTCAAAAAGAAAAAATCAAAATGACAGAGAACTAAGAAAAAATCAAAATGACAGAGAACTGTGGTGTTTGCCATAGTTTGGAATGGGGAAAAAAATCATAACAGAATATTAGCATGAAGGAGTAACTGAGGGAAAGAAAGGAGTTCTGTATGCTGACTGTGATCCCCTTACATTAATCTTACAGTACATAACCTTTATATTACCTTACAGCACATAAACTTTTTAGATTGATTTTTTTCACTTAGTAGCATGCATTTAGTAATATTTAGCAATGTTTTTCTCCATGTCTTTTTGTAGCATAATAGCTCATTTCTTTTAATTGCTGAATAATATTCCATTGTGTGGTTAAAATTTCATTGTGTTCAAGTATATAGAACTGCACACCAATTTAAAAAGTCAATTTCACTGTATTTAATTGGAAAGTAAAAAATTTTAAATAGCAAAAAGAACACTAGAAAAAAATGAGATATTACTATGAACCAACTAGAATGACTAAAATTAGTAACCATAGCTAGTGTTGATGTGGAAAAACTGCAACTCTAGTACATTCTGGTGGCGATGCAAAATGGTACCATCACTTTTTAACATACATCTATAAGTTTACCTGCCATTCCACTTCAAGATATTTAATCAAGAGAAATTAAAGCATATGTCTATTAATAGACATTTATGGACGTTCATAATTTATTTCTAATAGCCCCAAACTGTAAACAATCCAAACATCTATTAACAGGTATTCATCTGTTCATAACAAATTATGAACAAATTATGGCATAGCCATACAGTGGAATATTAGCAATAAAAGGGATAAGCTTTTGGTAAATACCAACACGTGGATGAATCTCAAAATCAATATGCTGAGTGAAAAACCGAGGGTAAAAAATAAAACATGCTGTATACTTCCATTTACATAAAATTCTAGAAAATGCAAACTATAGTTTTAGAAATTAGATCAATGGTTGTCTGGGGACAGGAAGCTGAAAGCATCATATTTTTTGCCCTGACAGTTTAAAAAAGCTCATTAGGAAAACAAGTCTAAGATATTAAGTCACAGGAGAAGGCTAGGCAAAACAAATTTGAATGAAAATCGTAAAATACAATTAATGTGTGCGGGAAATAAGTGAAACACAATTTTGAAAAGGTCTTTGTGCTTTTCATTATTACTGTTGTTACTATTTAACTTTCAAACAGGAATACTGAGAGGTGGGAAGACAACTATTTTGCCTGTGATCCCTAAGTCATTAGGAGTCAGAGGGGAGATTTTAATCCAACTTCTTTCACCCAAAACCTGAGATCTTAAGCATCGAGGTGACAGAACACATAAGAGGTTTTGAGGACTGATATAAGGTGTGATTTCACCGGAAAGGGACGCTTCCTAACACCCCAGACCACTTGATTCACTACTTGGCATGAATCCTGCACAGAAAGGACACTCTTAGAGGCAGGCTTCTTAAACTGAGGTTTTAGGACGCAAATTTCCGGGAAAGGGAACAGGGGCCCTTGAATGACTGGAAGAGAACAGAGTGCACTGATCTACTTCTGACAGATTTTCGTTGTGAAGACACTGACCACGGGGCCAGCGGCAGAGCCAAGGTGCAGAGAAAGTCAAACGGTGAGAAAGAGGAAAACCCTGCCGCTGAAGACACCCTCTTCAATTACACACCATTCCGCCCTTGTCTCAATCCAAGCACAGGCTCAGGGAAAGCCACAACCCGCTTCTCAAGAAAAAGACTCGGGCTCTAGAATCCCAGTCTATGTCTCCCAAGGGCCAGAACTAAGCCCTCCGCAGGGGTTCAGAAGCGTACGCGGTGCACGCGCCGGCCGCAGGGGCTCAGCTGGGAAGGTGCTGCAGGGCAGGGACCGCGAGTTCACAAGCCCTGGGCGCGGCGCACAACCCAGGGTCAGATACCGTGGGGCTACGACACCCTAGGGAAAGAGATGGCGGGGAGGCCCAACTCGGGATTTACCCTCGGTGAGACACTGAGTGTCCCCCGGCAGTTAACAAGACACTCTCACTTTCCCTCATTCACCGAGCAGGCAAATGCTGGCCTCTCTCTCGTCTCACCTCTCCAGTTCTTGTACTCCGGGATGAAGTAGTACTTGTTTCCGAGGTGGTCTGTGCCCACGTGTTCCTTCACCTCCTTAGACAGCGCTCTCCACAAGGCGCGAAACAAACCCAGAGACCAACTCATGCCTGCCACTAAGCTCCAGGCTGGAACCAATGCTCTGCGGGGACGCTGGGAGTGACGCTCCAGCCGCTGACCCCGCCCACCGCGTCCGAAGAGACCAGCCATCCTCCTTCCGTGAGCCCTCCGAGTAACGGCACTCACCATTGGTCAGGTGGTATCACAACTTGGCCAATGGGAAGCTCTGCTATTGCGGCTCCTCCTCCGAGCCCTGTCATGGCGGCGTCCAGTGTGCCAGCTGAGGTGAGGAAACGCGATGCTGGGCTTTTTGTCCGCGCGACAAGCGGGTTTGGAAGACCCTATGCGCTTCCAGAGAACGGAGTCCACACGGAGGTAAAGAAAATCTTACCTTTTCCTCTAACCGACCAATTAAAATTTGCCTCAGTGGCTGAATCCTAGAGACGAGGTCGGGGGCCATGGACAAGAGATGTACTTGGAGTAATTGGCAGAAGCTCGATGGGGAAGAGCCTTGTGTGCTTGCGTCAAAGTATGAAGATGAGAGTAAAGTCACAGATATTCGGTTTTGACTTTTCCTTGAAGAATGGGTTGAAGTTGAGAGCAAGAGTAGGAGTCAATTTAGGTGAATATTGCCCTTGTCCAGAAAAGAACTGATGGAAACCTGGGGCAGGGAGGAGGCAAATGGGATGAAGAAAATGAAGAAGTTTGAAAAATGCCCGAGATAAGCCATGGAAAATATGTGGATAAGTGAATGATGAAAACGGAACAGTCAATAATGATTCCCAGATATATCCCTTGGGTAGGAAGTTGGATGTTGGTGACATCCTCTGAGACAAGATGTTCCAAAGGGGAAGCAAGTTTTACTTTTAGTTTTGCCCACATGATTTTGAGGAACATGAATATATTCACTCAGAGAGTGAAGGACATAGTTGCGTATTTGAGTTACATGCTCAAGGGAAATTTAGATTTCTTTAAGGTACAGGAAGTCACAAAGAGATAAGATCAGCCAGGCATTATTAAGCTTGCCCTCAACCGCAGCCATTAATTGAGAAACTAGATGAGGGGTGATGGGGGATGAAGAAAAAACAAACAGACACACATAGAAAAAGGTTGGCTCAGGTGGGCAGTCTGATAGAGTTTGACTGACCCAGAGTTAGTTCAGCACGTTTATTATGTAGGTTTCATCAAAAGGTTATTTGTGGGAAAATTTCAGCAAAGCAGGCAATTGGAAGGACACAGGACTGGTGAGAAATTAGGGTCATCTTGCTTGGGATTTTCTCTCCCTGGGATCTGGTGCCTGAGCTCAAGGTTCCCACTGATAATTGAACTTTTGCAGAGTTTCCTTGGGCTACAATCACCATACAGCTAGGCCATCTTGACCTGCACTTTTGCACAGGCAGTTCCCAGCACAAATGCAGCCACCAGAGAGTCAGAAAGACCATTATTTAAATCACTGCTCTCCACAAATGGCAAAAATCTAAGAAACATAAGCATTTAAGGTTAGACAGAAGGTGCTGGGAAGTAGCTCGGTGGAAGAGTACTTGCCTCCTATGAGCAAAGCTTGGGGTTTGATCCCCAGCCCCAGGAGACAAAAAGATTGGACAGAAGAAGAGAATGCAGATGAACTTTCAACGAGTAGCCAGTGAGGTAGAGTTAAAATCTCACTGAGGGAACACAGTGTTTAAGGACGGAGCCATCAAATGTGTCAAATACTGCCTGCCCTCTTTGCACTCAGTACTTCCTTTCATATTACTCAACTTTATCTTTCTTTGTTCAATTTATTCCTACTGAAATTGTATTATATATTTTTTCTACTATATCATTGTCTTCTTAATCCCCCAAAGAACAAAGGACCTGTATTCTAGGCCTCAAAAAGGGTTTGGCCCATGATAGAAGTTTAATAAGTATTTTGTGAGTGACATACACTCAATAAATATGAGGAATTAAAAGCACATGTTGCATTTAACTGATAGACTAAATACAAATTACCTTGGGAAAAGTAGTTTCAGAGGAATGGTAGGAATAAAAATAAGAGAAAAAAGCAAATGGGTATTGGTAACATTAATGACTTTCTCAAATTTAAATCAATAGGCAATTAATATTGACAAACTGTGTATGATTCATTCTAATATATCAAAGGAAGAACTCAACTATGCATTAGTTATCAACACCTGGGTAACAAAGTATCCCAAACTTAAATAACTGAAAGATTTGTTATCTCTCAGGCTAAAGATGTCACGAATCTTAACGTATTTTAACTGGGTTCTCTCTCTGGCTCAGTGTTTCTTAGAAGACTATATTCAAAATATTGAGTGGGGCTGTAGTCATTTCTCAACTGGACTAGGTAAAGATCTGCTTCCAAGTGCACTAAAGTAGCTATTGATAGGATTTGGTTCTTCATTGACATTGGCCCAGACTTATTCAATTCCTTGCCACATGGTTCTCTCCGTAGAGTAGATCCCAGCATGACAACTGGCTCCTATCAAAGCAAACAAGAAAGCAAGAAGGAATCCAGACTGTTTTTATAATCCAATCTCATAAGTGATCTCATTTGGTCATATTCTAGTCATCAGAAGTGAGTCACTAGGTCTTGCTCACATTTAAGGAGAGAAAATTACCTAAGGTCATGAATACCAAGAATTAGAGACTTTGGAAGGTCATTTCTAGGCTTTCTGCCACAACTCAGAAACAGACAAAATAATAAATTATTTTAATAGATAATCATAGGTGGTCATTTAGCTATTTTCTACAAACAATTCCATAATATTTTATGCACTAAAACGTTGTTTAATCTTTACATTTTAGGATTACATGTTTGGTAAATGTTTCAAAATATTGAATGTAATTTTATCTAGATAAGTTTTTTTGTTGTTGTTTTGTTTTTTTGGTATTGGGGATTGATCTCAGGGGCACTCGACAACTGAGCCAAATCCCCAGCCACATTTTGTATTTTATTTAGAGACAGGGTCTCACTGAGTTGCTTAGCGCCTTGCCATTGCTGAGGCTGACTTTGAACTCCAGCTCCTCCTTTCTCCCAATCCTGAGCCACTGGAATTATAGGAGTGCACCACTGGGCCCTGCAAATCTTTCTTGTTTGTTTGTTTGTTTGAGGCACATTTTGGTTAGCTCTAAACATGATTGAAGTTATGTCTCCTGTTGACTTCCTCTCCCTAATCCCATTTAGCGCAGAGATGACCGTAATATTTTTTTTTCAACATAGTCATCTACTGTAATGGGTTATATAACATAGAAATATCCAGAGGTTTTTTATTTCAATGACTGCAAGAATGCAAGCCAAATTTATACCAAAATGTATTTAAAATTTAAATTTAAAAAATGCCATCTTAGGACAACTTAAGTCACAATCTCTAGATATGGAACATTGGCATGAACATGCTTTACAACCACCTCAGGTGATTGCAAAATGTGTCAATCTCCTCTGATAAAGCAGTTTGTTTATACTAAGTTCTGCAATTCTTCTATTATAATCACTGAAGTAAATGTTGTCAAGTGAGTGAATTTGGCTATTGCCTCATCTTTAATTTCAGTGAAAATAGCTTTAGTCTTAAAAAAAAAACAGCATTACTTCTTTTTTCCTATAGTTAAATTTAATAATGTTTAGAGATATTACAATGTCAGAAATAATTTAAATATGTGAGCCACTGAAAAGCTGAGTTTGTCAGTCTTTTAATTCTAAAAAAGTTCTTGATCTAAAAAAAGCAACTAAGTATAAGTCTTTGTCATAATTCTGTGACCTAAACCTCTCATTTCATTGAAAGTACTAAAAGTTCAAAACAGTGAGGAGTCTCTTAACCAGATCACTAGATTAACTTATCTGTAAATGGATTTCATTTCTCTGAAAATATGATTCCCAAATCATAATTTAACCATTTCTGCCCAAAACCCTGTGATGCCATTCACAGCTCTTCTATCAACTGCTTTGTGTACTTATCAAAACTCAGTATTTGTTGCTAATCCCATTAATGTCAGTTTCACTTATTCCTTTTTTAAAATAATTTTTTAGTTGTAGATGGACACAATATCTTTATTTTATTTACATGTTTTTATGTGGTGCTGAATCCAGTGGCTCATACTTGTGAGGCAAGCGCCCTGCCACTGAGCCACAATCCCAGCCCTTACTACTACTACTACTACTTCCTCCTCCTCCTCCTCCTCCTCCTCCTCCTCCTCCTCCTCCTCCTCCTCCTCCTCCTCCTCCTCCTCCTCTTCTTCTTCTTCTTCTTCTTCTTCTTCTTCTCCTTATTATTATTATTATTTCATTTTAGTGTGAAATATTAATGCAAAAAGAGTTCCTTTTCTTAAAAAAACTAAATGAACCATTTATGAAATACTCAATCCAAACAAATGACTTAAAACAAAATGCTATTCAAAAAGGAATGATATGTTACAAATGATGGGAGCCAATAAAACTTTTTCAGAATATTACAGTCACCTGAGGTGGTTGCAAAGCATGTTCATGCCAGCGTTCCATATCCAGAAATTCTGATTAAGTTGTCCTAAGACAGCAGAATTTTTTAAAGCTACCTAGATTATTCTAAAGTATAGCTAGGATTAGAATCATTGCTTGAGAAAGATTCTACATTCACCTCTTTGCGTATGTCTTAGATTTTCATTCCACTAAAATAAATTGAATAAATTTTATCCAAACCTAAAAATCATGGAATATGTATAACATGGGTATATTTTGAAAAAAAGAAATATTATACTCAGCACATTAAATCTATTTCAAACAGTTGACATATATGCAGGTAGTGCTCTCTTTGCACAGTAGTGAAAGTCTGTAAAACTGGCTGTGCAGCCTTACCTCTGCAAAATGTTCTTAATCAGTGAGGAAAATTGCAATTTTGTGATCTTTAATTTTTTTGCCAAAATACTAAAAATTTTATTACATTTATGGTTACAAATGTGTAGGAAAATGAAAATAGTAAAGCTAATAACTTAGCACATTGTAATGTAAAACAGTGTTAGAATCAAAATTATTTGTTAAAGAGAATATTTATTGAGTAATTACCTTATTAAAAATTATCTTATTAAAAAGGTGTGTATTGAGTTGTTTGAATATTGCTTGGCCTTTTTTTGGATTAATAATTTTGCCTTTTCTCATTTTAAAAGTTAACCATTTGATGTGAGGATCTTTTTCATTTGGATCAGATTCCAGCATTTTATCTTTTACATCTTTATTGTGAAATAGCTCTGAGAATTCCTTTAATGTGAAGTTTTTTTCTTTTTCTTTTTGTTTCCTACACATCACTTTCTCTGGTTGTTAGGGGCATACAGTGTTCATAATTAACACCCTTTAGAAATATTTACAACTTTATTGAGGTACAATTGACATACACTTGTACAAATGAATATAAATTATTGTGTACTATATGAGTTTTGACATGTATATACTTTTGAAATCATCACCATAGTCAAGAGAATAAACATGCTGTGCACAATGACACACACCTGTAATCCCAGTGACTCAGAAGGCTGAGTCAGAAGGGTCACAAATATGAGACCAGCCTCGGCAACTTAAAAAATAAAAAGGTCTGGGGTTGTAGTTCAGTGGTAGAGCCCCCTTGGGTTCAATCCCCACTACTGTGGGGGGAAGAAGGGGGAGAGACAGACAAAACTCCTTAAGCCTAAAAATTTTGTTGGGATGCTTTGTTAATTCCTCCCTACTTCCTCATCTCCATCCTCTTCCTACTTAAGAAATCACTAATTTGTAGATTAATTTGGATATTCAGAATGTTGTATAAATGGAACATTTTTTGGATGGCCTCTTCCACTTAGCATAATTACTTTGAAATTTCTCCATGTGTTGCATTTATCAATTACTTTTTATAACATAATTTGTTTTCTCCATTCGCTTGTTGATGGACACTAGAATTGTTTCCAGGTTTTAACTATTACATTTAAAGCTGATATAAAAATTCTTGTACCAGTCTTTGTGTGGACATACACTTTCATTTTTCATGGGCTAATACTAGTAGTGAAATAAGAATATTTTAACACTTTTTAAGAAACTTAAAAAGTTTTCCAAAAACAGTTTATATTCTCACTGGCAGGCATGACTCATTGCTCTACATCTTTACCCCCGCCCCTGCCTTCTTAGGGGGTTGTTTGAACATTATTTAGTATTGCATTTTAATTTATCTTGTGATTTTTTACTATATTTCTTCATTTATATGTAAAGTTTTGTGGGTGCTTTAGGAATTATAAAATACATACTTTTCATTGTCTACTTATCCTTTCACTGCTTTCTTTGGCATATAGAAACTTTGTTACCCTTTATCTGTCACCACTGTCTTTGTTGTGTTATATATCACATTTACAGATATAATAAACCACATCAGACAATGTTATAATTTTTGTTTTAACCATCAAATATTGTAAGAAAAACATCAGTCTATTAACCTAGATATTTAACATTTCTGTTGTTCCTTCATTGCTAATGTCCCAAGTTTCCTTCTTATACCGTTTCTTTTCTATCTGAAGATTGTAGCTGATCATTTTTTTAGAGTAGATTTAGTAGCTTCATGGTTTCTGAAAAGAAATCTGCAGTCATTCAAATCACTTTTTTTCTCTAGAAAATTTGTCATTTTTATCTGATTGCTTTAAAGAGCTTGTCTTTAGCTTTTATAAGTCCGATTATAATGTGTTGGGTATTGATTTCTTTGGGTTTATCATAAGATTTATTGTGTTTCTTAAATTTGTAGATTTTTCTCTGGCAAGTTGTATATTTTCAAACATTTTGTTTCTTTTTTCAGTATATTTTCTCCTATTTTTGGAATTCCAGTGACATAAACATGAGTCCTTCTAAATTGTTTCATTGGTTCCTGAGGTTCTGTTCTTCCCTACCCTCCCACTATTTTCCCCCCTGTGTTGTTAGGGATGGTATAATTTCAGTTCATCTATCTTCACTGACTCTTTCCTCTGTCAGCTTCATTTACTATTGAGTCCATTAAATTGAAATAATTTTAAATGGAGAAGTTTTAAGATTTCCATTTGGTTCTTGTATATTGTATATTTGCTGAAACTTTTTATTTTAACATTTGCTTCAAGTGTGTTTACAATCTGTCATGTATGCATTTTGTTGTGACTGACTTAAAGAAGATAATTTCCCAAGATCATATCATCTCCTTTGTCTTCTATTGTCTTCCCATGCAAGTTTAAATTTTCATTGTGCTTCGTGTGCAATTTTGCATTGCATCCTGGACATTTTGAATATTGTTATGAGATTCTGAGTCTTGTTTCAATCTTATGATGAATGTTGATATTTTTGTTTTAACAGGCAACTAGCAAGATGAAATTCAGTGTCAGTTCAGTTTTCAAAGCCTTTTCAGATCTGTGTGCCACTCAGTGGTCAGTCTGTGACCTGAATGCTAGTTAGTTGAGATTCCAAAATCTTTCATATGCTATTCAGAATATGCTATTCATATGCTATTCATGGATTTAACCATGCATGTTCCATTTAGGCATGAGTCCAGGAGGTAACTGACAGTTTTATTTCCTGGGTTCCTTCCTCTCTGTGGTTTTGCTGATTGATGTTTTCCACCACTCTGGTACTGTCTTGTTTTGTCTTCCAGCTAGAAACTTTGGACTATACCACATAACTTCTGCTCTATGGTTCAAGGTTTGGCTCAAGTGAAAAGACAGGTACAAAAGCAATAGGTTTTGGTCCCACCCTCTTGGGATCAAACCTCTGATAAACAGGGAAAATTGACTTTATTTTAAAAAGCTTAATTGTTGAATTTAACACATTTGTTTTGTTTTTCTTCTATAAGAAACGCTTAGAGAATTTTTTTAATCCTGTAATTTAAGCTTTTATTCACTAGATGTCCTCAGTAAAGTCTTAAGTTTTCAGAATTTTTTTGTTCATGAAAAGTTGTTTCATTCTTTTTTTAAAAAAACTTTAAATAAATTGGTTAAAGTTTGGGATGATGATTCAAGTGAAAAAACTTGTAATTATTGATACTTTAAAATTTTATACAGTGTCTTAGATCTCTAATATAAGTATGTGATATGATAGATTTAAGCATTAGCTATGATTTTTGTATTCTATATCACCTTGGTGAAATAAGGAATTTGTTTATGTGTAATTACTTTCTTATTGTTAATTTTCATCTTTCTTTTTTCTCCTAATTTTTAAAGGGTTTTGGGACTGGAGTTAAACAAAGACAGAGATATTGAAAGAATCCATGGAAGTGGAGTTAACACCCTTGACATTGAACCTGTTGAAGGGAGATAGTAAGTTGATTATATGTACATTTCACTTTTCTAAATAAGATGCAGTAAAATCTTGCTTTTGCAGATTAATATGAAGAAGCTTCCTAAAAATAAGTAAAAATTCTAAATTGTAACATTTTTTCAATGGCATTATTAAATTTCAAATAAATACAGGTAAAGTGTTGCCAAATAGACATTTCTAAGTTATCTTAAATCAACAACCATTGAACTTCTTTGGATTCAGGGGGCTTTTAAGTGCTGGAATGTGTCTTTAGATATTGTTTTAAAACACAGTAAAACTGTATTTTGGAGAATTAAGTTTGAACAAACAGGATGTTTGAATTTCTCCTGGCTTTATCACTTATAATCTTTGTGACCTTGAGCAGTTTACCTAAACTCATTTGCCTTAGCTATGCAATGGAAACAATAATACTTATCGAACAAGTTTCTTGTGTGGATCAATTGAGGTAATATATAATCAAAAGCAGTATCACATATACTTTTATTCTTTTCAATACATCACCATATAATAGCTGAAGTCCTTTGAAAAATCCAAATCTGAGCATATTCTCCTGACAACTTACCATGACACAATCTTTCTCTTATACAAAAATTCAGGAGTTGGGAGTATAGGTCATTGGTAGAAAATGCAGAAACCTAAAATTCAATCTCCAGCACCAAAAAAGAAGGAAAAAAAAAGAGGCTAAAATACTTCCTGTGGTATATAATTAGACCATATATAAAAGTAAATAAAAATAGTTTGTTATGTTTAATATTTGCCCCATAATTTTTATTGTATAATGAAGTATTATTATTTATATTAAAATAATTCGGGATAGGTTTCATAAACTTCTGTTTTTTTTCTTCCAGCTTCTGCCATGGTTTCACTTCATAGTACATGAGAAACACATGCAAGGAACAGGATTCTCACTTTTACATGTGGTTAAATTTAAAACATAATCAGCAATAATTGTTTTCTTTTTCCTGGTTCTTTCAGGCTCACTATAACACTTCCTATTCAAGGACAGCTATGTGACACTAACTTATAAAATGTATACAGACATGGGAAGCAAGGGATAGCTGATTTCTTTTGGTTTGGGGTTCTAGTGGAAAGAATAAATATTCATTACTATTACTCCAGCCAGCCATTTGGCATCATGATTATTTATATGACCTATGAAGTGTATGAAGCCAGTTGGCAGTGGGAAATATGAGAAATTCTAGATTATATGTACATGAAATATGGTTGGGAAATACAGGCTAAGGAATCTTTTCATAGAACTTAGAGAAAAGTTTGAAGACTTGCTACAGTGTTGTTCCCCTTTATTATATAATAAAAATCTATAACTGTTTGTTTCATTGTTTACTGAGATTTGCATTTTGTCTTAAATACTTTTGGTAGCAAAAGATAAATAAAAAGGATTTTTTTTCTGAAATATTTTTTAGTTGTTGATGTACCTTTATTTTTTATTTATTTATATGTGGTGCTGAGAATCGAACTCAGTGCCTCACACATGCCAGGCAAGTGCTGTGCCACTGAGCCACAGCCCTATCCCCGAAAAGGATTTTTCTTAAGACAATGAATGTATATATAACTTGTCCAATATCTGTTAATATTTATCATCCACTATGAGCACTGTAGGGATAATCACTGAAAACCATAAAATACCAATAAATATTTTAAGGTGCTATTTAAAAAGACTATCCAAAAATTACATTTTGTTGGGTGCAGTGGCACATACCTGTAATCCCAGTGGCTCAGGAGGCTGAGACAGGAGGATCACAAGTTTAAAGCCAGCCTTAGCAATGCGAGGCACTTAGCACTCAGTGAGACCCTGTCTCTAAATAAAATACAAAATAGGACTGGGGATCTGGCTCAGTAGTGGAGTGCCCCTGAGTTCAATTCCTGGTACCCCCCCCCAAAAAAAAAAATCAAAAATTACATTTTAACAGCTTCAGCTGCAGAAGATATATTTGCATATTACTCTTACATTTGCATATTACTCCATTATATAGCGTTTATATCAAAACCTGTTCATGAAGTATCCCCATAAACCCAAAATATGAATATGTGGGAACAAACACTGATAACTATAAGACTATATGGTTTCACCATTTGTGCTAGGACTGACAATCAGTCAAAAGCTTAAATTTTATTTTATACCTTCTAAATTCTTCTAAATTGATTATATTCATCTAACAGTTAAGTAAATAATGTTAGTGCCATCAAATACTTCAATTATAAAGTCACTTAATGGTAATGGTTTAGTATTTTCATCCAAATAATAAAATCAAAGGAAAACTTCCAGACGCCATTCTAACAAAAGTAAAACAACTGACATAAAAGCCATTTAAATTCAGTTAAGTTCAACTTTAAAAATAATTGTTTTATATTGATGATACATGATACACTTGCAATGACATAGTTAAAAACTAAGTTTCACAAAGTTGAAATATTTCTGCTTCATACAGCAGAAATATTTTTGGAATTAGTTGTGACACACATTGTGGTAACTCTCTAGTTGTTTTTTTTTTTTTTTTTCTTCATATATGCCATTAGAGTAAGTGAATCACTCAGTGTTTCTTTTTTTTTTCAACATTTTATTTTTTTATTTTTTTTATTTTTATTTTATTTTTTTTATGCCTTAAGTGTCTCTTTTTTTATTGATCAAAACATTACAGAGCTCATGATATATCATCTTTCATACATTTGACTCAATTGGGTTTTGAACTCCCATTTTTACCCCAAATACAAATTGCAGAATCACATCGGTTACACACTCATATTTTTACATAATGGCATATTAGTGACTGTTGTATTCTGCTACCATTCCTATCCCCTACTATCCCCCCCCCTCCCATCTTCCCTCTCTACCTCCTCTGCTGTTGTTCTATTCTCTCCCCTTTTTTTTCCCTCCCCCTTGCCCCTCACAACTCAGTGTTTTCTAATAAAGTTAATAACATCAAATAGTTTTAAAGTTAAGCATGACACAATTTTTTGTCTTGCCATGATGCACATAATCAATTAGATTTGAGAACTCTTTGAACCTTTGAGGAACTACTTTTAAACCTAATTATTCTACAAATTGTTGAATTATTTTTAAACAAGTCTATAAATCAGTGCCTGCTGCTCGTTCATCATCTATTCATAACTGGTTTACAACAAGACACAAGGAGCTTATACCAGAATGTAAGTTTCCTACATCACTAAACAGTTTAAAAGAGATAAGTTTTATTGTTATTTGTTTGTTTTTCTTTTTTTAGCAAGACCTTCTCAGTGAAGAAAGCTATATATTTGTTTTATGAGAGCATATTAAGTAGCACTGCTCTGTATTTGTATTTTGTTCAAAATCAGATAATCTTTTAATTGACATATTCAGTGATAAAATGCCAAAAAACATTTATAATATTTGTATCAAAACCTGGTCATGAAGTATCCCTATAAATCCCAAAATGTGAATATGTGGGGGAAAAACCACTGGTAACTATACAAGACTGTGTGGTGTCAGCATTTATGCCATGGCTGGGTTGGGGGTCAGTAAAAAATAATGGGGCATGTTATAAGTCCAAATTAACTAGTGGGTAGGTTGAAAGCTTAGCAAGCCAATTCAGTTACAGTGCTGAATCTGGGAGAGCATGGCATACTTCATTTGTATGTAAATTGTGCGTAAATTCAGGGGATCCATAGTAAGACCAGAAGGAGGTAGAGCAGTCTGGGCTTTATAATTGCTCCAAAGAGCTAACAGGTCAAAAAACAGAACTCTCCAGAACAGAACCCTACACTGAGAAGTTTCTTCGAATAGAATCCAAATTGAACAGTACAGGGACAATAGAAATCAAGGGAAATGATGATCCAAATAAAATTTTTAAGTGAACAGAACCAAGAAGGCTCTGAAAATAACCTCCCATTTTTTAACATCTTACCAAAGGGGAGGGGGTAAAAGAGGATGTTACAAAATTTAAACATTATTCTAAACCAAACTTCCATTCTAAAGGCTTAAGAAAATTAATTTTATAAAATGAACAAAAGAATAGCATTAAAATCAAGTTTCGTGCAAAATTATTTAAGAGCAAAGAGAATAAGTAGAGTAGTGCCGTAACTGACAATGCCCGAAAAGTATTGTCATAACACAGACCATAATAATAAGTAAATATTTTAAAGCTGACCAAAAGTCATTTTAAAATCTATAATCTATGAGAGAATTACATCAATTAAAAAAACAGAAATGAGATGATCAAACTGAAGAAAAATTAGAAATAAAAGAATTTCAAAAATGAAGACGAAAGCATTGGAACACAAGCAAATGAATACATGAAATAAAGGAGGAAAGGAGAAAAAATTTAAAAAGAAATGAAATAAGGAAAAGGATTTAAAAGGTATCTTCATATGAGAATGCAGGCCAAGAAGATCCAGCATACATATAAGTTCCCAGAGAAGAAAACAAAATCAAGAGAATAGAATAAATATTAAAACTAAAATTCAAGTAAGCTAATACCCCCAAAATACAAAAACTGAATTTTCTCTCTGATATATGGATGCTAACTGACAATAAGCGGGGTGGGGGTAGGGAAGAATATAAGTATTTTGGAATACATGAAGGGGAAAGGAGGGGGAATGGGAATTGGAAAGATAGAATGAATTGGACATTACTATATGAATACATGGCCAATGTAATTCCACATCATGTACAACTAGAAGAATGGGAAATTATACTCTATAAACATATGTCAAAATACAGTCTGTCTTATATAAGAACAAATTTTTAAAAACCCTAAAATTCAAGAAAACTTTTTTTTACTTATAAATAAGATATGAAACTATATATAAGGGTATATATAAGGGGGAAAGATATAACTGGACTTTGACTTAGAATTTTATGCTAAAATAACAAGTTATTTTTATCTTAAGATGCTTAAGAAGTTTTTAATCTAGCAAAACTGATTTACAAGTACGAAAAGACATTATTAATAAGGACAAAGCACTTCTTTAGGAATCTGTCAGAGATGAAATCAGACAACCAGAATGACTAGTGGGGCAGCAACATAATGATTGATAATATTGATGAATAGCAAGACTTTATGTAAGCATATAAATTTGTGGATTTAGGTATTGGTTTGGTATCTAATATCATATCACAACAAAGATCAGTGACAGATAAAGATCATTTTCAATTCGTACCTAAATTCGGTCATCAAAATTTAGGCTAGAAATTGCAGGTAACTGATTTGGTTTATTCAATAAATTGCAAGAAAGGGCAAAAATAGATGGGAGGGAAGGTGAATTAGAGACCCATATTAAAGGTAAATATTTAATTTTTTTTAAAAAAGTAAAACTAGTATTAATGGGTATACTCTTGAGTGATGATATGCAGAAAAAAAAGCAACAAGTACTAGAATTCATCATAATGAGTTACTTTGGAAAGGAGAAAAAAGGATAGACTTGTGATTGGGAAAGATCTTTACTTTTTGGAAGTTTGAGAATAGTCTTTTGTAGTCTCCTGTTTCAGTTGGGTAAATTTATATTTTGAATAATAATAGATAAAATTCGGAATGTCTAAGATTTTGCAATATTTAGATTTGCTTCCAACGAGGCATAAAATAGAGAACTCCCTTGAAGAGAGTTTTATCTTGTTTTTTTTTTTTTTTTTTTTAATGCCACACACATTTGTAGAGGCAGGAGGTTTGCAAGTTTAAGCAGCCTGAACAACTTAGTAAGACCCTGTCTCAAAATAAAAAATTAGAAGGGCTGGGGATGTACTCAGTAGTGGAGTACCCTTGGGTTCAATCTCCAGTACTGGGAAAGAAAAAAAAAGGTACATGAAAAGATGTAAAAAGAGATATTTCAGTATATAAAAGAAGAATCAAGAATATTCTCCATTTTGCAGAATTTTCTCTGAATTTACCATATTCTACCTATTATTATTATCAAAATTGAAAATATTAAGCCTCAGGAAAGTTAATTAAAGGTAGCACAATTTCACATTCAAAGATGATTTCAGGCAGTGTTATAAAAGAAAACATAAGACTATACTGAAAAGTGCCTAATTCAAAAAATATGAAAGTAGCACATTTTTAAGGACAGGTAAAGGCAAGAAACTGATTAAAGTATATGAAGTATCAAGAATAATATTTTAAAAGTTATTTTAAAAGCTAAATTCAATCAATATAAAGGGTTTTAGTGTATATGTTTATATATTACTTTTACTTTTTTAGAAATTGTTTTACAAAGCTTTTGAATAGAATAGCTTTTAGGTTCTACCAATTTAATAAACCTGATTGAAAGAGGTAAATGTTTCCAGAAACATTTTGTCACTCTTTTACTCTCAAAAATAAGGCTCCAAGTTGTCTGCCCCCATTGACCTCTCATCTCATACCACTCTCCCACACTTCTCCAGTGGCACATCCTTCTTTCAGTTTCTGAATGAGCCTGAATTGTTATTTTCATATACCTGTCTGGCTAACTCTAATTTCTTCTTTAGATGCCAGTTGAAAATTACAATCAGATGGTCTGCAAACAGTCCTTGAATCCTCAAACTAGAATAAAAATAAGTTATTACCCCAGTGTCTTACAACTAATAATTTTTTTTTTTAAAGAGAGAGTGAGAGAGGAGAGAGAGAGAGAATTTTTTTTAATATTTATTTTTTGGTTCTCGGCGGACACAACATCTTTGTTGGTATGTGGTGCTGAGGATCGAACCTGGGTCGCACGCATGGCAGGCGAGCACGCTACCGCTTGAGCCACATCCCCAGCCCCTACAACTAATAATTTATGTGAGGATGTCTATTACCTGTCCTACTACATTGTAACTCCATGAGGACAGGAACCATGCCTGTCTTTATTTAATTGTATTAACAGGCTGCCTTACATAGTTACATTCATAAGAGAAGGAAGGAAACTACCACTGAGCTATATCCCCACTCCTTTTTGTTTTTTTTTTACTATGAAACAGGCTCTTGCTAAATCACTAAAGCTGGCCTCAGATTTGCTATTTTTCTTTCTCACCCTCCTGAGTCACTGAAATTACAGGCATGCATCACCACACAGAACCCAAATTTCTTTTATAGTAGTTTCCAAAAAGGATGAGGATATAGCTCAGTGGTAAAGTAACCTTGATTTAATTCCTGTAATCCCCCTTCAAATAAAAAAGAAGAAGAAAAGAAATTTGGTATTTTATCATTACATCAAATTTGTGATTTAGGTGAAATTCCCAGTGTTTTTACAAATGTTGAAAGATTTAGAAAGGTGATTTAATGTACCCAAGCTCCTATAGCTAGAATCGGTAATAAATGGTCTGTTTTGATACATTTTCATTTAGCACAGTTGTAATTAGGGCATTTGAAACAGCTTCATAATATTTTACTTTTTTAGTAAGAAATATCCTTTGCAATATTATTTCCACCATCTTTTCTTTTTTTTGGAATCCTGAAGATAAAGGTTAAATGATCACAAAATTGAATTTGTATTTATTCTTTTACACATTTTAAGAAAATTAAGTTTATTGAAGTCTTGAGTTAGTAAGAATAAAATATGATCTTAATACATTTAAGTATTTGCAGATCAATTTTCAGAGATATACAGTTCTCCTAAATAAAAGAAATACATAAAATAATTAATTAATATGAATTTTTTTGTTATCAGCATGTTATCAGGTGGTTCAGATGGTGTGATTGTACTTTATGACCTTGAGAACTCCAGCAGACAACTTTATTACACATGTAAAGCAGTATGTTCCATCGGCAGGTGTGTATTAAAAATCTGATACAAGAGTTTGTAAACAGTTGGGTATTTTTTGCACCAAATGTAAAGCATGAAAATAGTAGTCATATGAATGGCTCAAGTAAATTGTTCAAATGACATATTTATGTGGATATCCCTTGATATGTTCTTGAAAATAACTGAATTTTTTTTTTTTTTTTTTTTTTTTTTTGGTACTGGGAATTGAACTCAGGGGCACTCAACCACTAAGCCACATCCCCAACCATATTTTGTATTTTATTACAGACAGGGTCTCACTGAGTTGCTCAGCGCCTCGCCATTGCTGAGGCTGGCTTTGAACTAGGGATCCTCCTGTCTCAGCCTCCTGAGCTGCTGGGATTACAGGCATGTACCACCATGCCCAGCTTAAAAACATTTTGATTGTCTTTTTTTTTTCCCCTCTACTTACAGAGCACATCTGAATAACTACAGTTTTTAGTACCATTTAATGTAAGATTCAATTAGGAGTCTTTCAGCTAATTATAAACATAAAGTAGGCTTGTTTCAGCTGATACTAGTGAAATAAAAATATTAAGAACTAGATATAGGACTGAGGATATAGCTCAGTGGTAGAGCACTTGCATAGCATGTGTGAGGCCCTGGGTCCAATTTCCAATACTGCAAAAATGAGAAGGAATTTTTAAAAAAAAATGAAGAGCTAGACATAACAAATATGCATGTACTCCCTCACCAAACATACAGAGACACCTATACACCATTCCTTTGTCTCTACTTAAAAATGCTTAACATATAAACATATTTCTATTTGTCATCTCTAGTGAAAATTGTTTTTAAGAATCTCATAAACTTTTGTGGCTGTGTGGTAGTTTTTTCATAATGAGCATTTAATTTTGTCTCATAAAATTTATCTGAGCAGAACTTTGCATTAAAAGAAGGAATTGGTACTGAGAAAATGCTTCTGAGAGGACAAAGTTCAGATACATTAACATCAGCAACCCGTCTGTATTAAAGCTGTTTCAAATGCACTATTATAGGCTCTGAAATTCATGTATGTTTATGAGACTGACAGTTGTTTCTGTGTCTGGTGCTTCACTTTAGAAGTACACGCTTAAATGACTCAAAAGTCATCTCTCTCAGGTTCAGATTATTTTGGTTTAGAGCTAATTACACTTCCCTGTCATTTTTACAAAGTTTCTGTAATAAATGAAATATTTTTTGAAAAGCATGTTGAAAACTGTAAAAACAACTATAAGTGAAAAAGCAGTAAAAGAACAAGGTATCACTTCAAATACTCTGGAACTTGATTTTTAGGAGGCACAGGCATAGGCAACATTTACACTCACTCCCACCCTCACACTTAAACATACATATCTAAATTCCAAAGTGTATGATGTTATATTACTTTGATTTATTTTTATCTTTATCTTAGCTAACATTTTAACATTGTTATATAGCAAAATTGCATGAAATATAATATGCCATATAATATTTTTCTGTGGACTATGATCTGATTTTTTGGTATGTAACAAAAGTAAATGCTTTATGGGTCATTGTATTGTTTTATTATGACTTTATTCTTGGGTTCAAACCCTATCTTAAACATATGACTTTGAATTTGAGTATGGGCATATAATGAGCATCTTTACAAAATGAATTCATATTTCATCTTTACACTAGGAATGTTAACAATCTAATTATTAAAAAATGATTTAAATAAAACTCATCATATTTTATGTGGCTTAGACCATTTTCTGATATTATCTGTATGCTTAATGTTTGTTTTTCAGCACTAAAAAGATTCCTTTATCAAAGTTTTTATTAAATGTGAATAGCAAATCACACATAATAAGAGAATAATATGGTATTTTTTCTTATTTTAAAATTTACATTGAAAATATAAATTAGCTTTTATTTGTGATGTTATGTGTTATTATAGTAAAGATTTGTTTTATTTAAAACAGTTGGGCTGGGGATGTGGCTCAAGCAGTAACGCGCTCGCCTGGCATGCGTGCGGCCCAGGTTCGATCCTCAGAACCACATACAAACAAAGATGTTGTGTCCGCCGAAAACTAAAAAATAAATATTAAAAATTCTCTCCCCCCCCCCACTCTCTCTTAAAAAAAAAAATATCATACCAGAGGAACAAGTTAGTTTGGGTTTTGCTATGTGTTGCCAACACTGACTCAATTCCACAGATATTATTAATGGCTAACTCTCCTGGGGATTTGTATTAGTAATTTGAGTTTTAGAATCTCAAGTAGACTTGCTAAAACCCAGGACACATATCCTTGCCCTTGATGCCAACAGGAAGAAAACAGAAATCTGGAATCCTTTGCTTTCTGTAACAAAAGGCAAGACCTTGCTTTTCAACAAAACAGAGGGGTTCCCCCAAACAGGAAGAGTTTGAATGCTTAGAATCCATGGAAAAGGGTGCATATCTACTACCATTCACCTATTTGACTGCCCAACATCCATTTACATCTTTCTTCCCATACTTACCCTTTTTAAAAAGAAGTTCCACTTAACCCAATGCACTGTTCACTATAAAACCAAAGAATCATTCTCTTCCACAAAGAGTTATGATCCTGAATGTATTTAGTGTCGTATCCAGCTCCAGCTCAAGGTAATATCTGATTTTCCACTATCATTATATGGCCCTATATTAGTGTTATATATCCTATGGACTTGATTATATAGTTAACCTATGTAAAATAATGGAGGTAAAAGAAGCAAGGGGAAATTAGTTGAAATATATAAGTATATATATAACAGAGAATGTATGGAAATATGGGTAGATAGTACAGTCTTTGTATTTTTACAGCTGTTTTAAGGCCTGAGCTAGCATTTGTGACTTTGCTTTATGTTCTCTTTCCTTCAATTGGCACCACAGATGTTCAGTATTGGGATGCAGACCTTCACCTTAGAAATCAGAGCCCGCAGTGGTTCTGTCTGCATGAGGTTGCAGTAGTCTTCTGTTAACTTTTGTTTGTTTTGTTGTAAGAAATTTTTCATGTATACAAAAGTAGCAAATAATATAATGAATTGTGTCCCATAACCCAGCTCAACAACTATCATTAGGAAGCAATCTACCCCATACCTGTCCACCCTTGGGATTATTTTGAAGTAAATCCTAGAAAATTTTTCATCTATTTGTTTTCATGTATCTTTGAAACACAAAGATTTTTATGTAAGCATAACCTCAGTCTCACTCAGTAATTCCTGGTAGTAAATATCTAGTCAGTGTTTAGATTTCCTTCATTGTCTCATAAGTCTCTAACAGCCAGTTTGCTTGAATTAAGATTCAATAGGATAATACACATAGTGTGTTGATTACTAGTTCAGAGCATGGACTGACTTCTTCAGGCCAGCATTACCTGCTGTATTGTTGCATAACATCAATAACTGAATCTTTGATGATGCTTCTATGGGTAATGTGTTACATAAGTTATTAGTGAATCCTGTGGCCATCCACTAATTGCAGTCTTTTTATCATAAAGTAAGTTCCTTAATAAGAAGCAATATTGTGTGGGATACCATGCATGTGTATGAGGCATTCGATTCTAAAAATGGTAGTACTGATAGAAGGTAACTCGAGAAACGTAAATCCAAAACCAAAAGAGATCTCTTCTAGTAAGGACAAACCACTGCCTGTACCAAGATGGAAGAAGTCCAGTATAGCTAGCCGATCCCTCCAGACTGTACATAATACAACAATAGGAAGTTGCACATATTTTGAATGTTAGGAGGAGGCAGACCTCCATGTCATACCATGGAAGCTTGAATCTAGAGATGCCTGAACATTCTTCTTTCCTTCTGCTATACAGGCAGGTCACAGGCATATAGATGTGTAGCTGTAACAATTCATTTAATCTTACCTGAGACTGTTCCTTGTGGTTAATATAGTCTCAGTTTTGAAATTCATGTTATTTCTAAATGTTGATTACTGTTTTGTAGAAATCATCCTGATGTTCACAAGTACAGTGTGGAGACTGTTCAGTGGTATCCTCATGACACTGGAATGTTCACATCAAGCTCATTTGATAAAACTCTGAAAGTATGGGACACAAATACATTACAAGTAAGTACAATGAAACCTCTCTGAAGATGCTCTGTAGATGAAGAATTTAATCCTAAACCATTTTCATGTGACTGTGTGCTAAGCGGTCTTGCATGTTCTATGTAAAAGCAGTGGAGTGCTTAAAGGGAGCTAGACTACTTGAATTTATATCCTGGCTCTGCTGCTGACTAGCTGTATGACACTGGGCAAATGTCCAAACTTCTGTGTTTCTCAGTTTCCTCATCTGTAAATAGGAGTAATGATGGCACCTGATAGTATGGATTTAAGGATTCAATAAGCCAATGTATGTAAAGTATCTAGAACAGTGCCTAACATATGTAAATACTCAAAACCTGTTGGCTGTTATTTTTATTGTTTGAAAACTACTGTGTTCTTGTGATCTAAAGAAGAAAATTGGACTTTTTCAACTATCAATCTAAAAGCTTAAAAGAATTATTTATATTATAGCTTAGTAAAGGTAGATAGTGATAATCATTTCTGTGGTAAGCAAATTTAAATTTCTAGTGCTAATCTTCACTGAGTTCTAGACCCTTATTTCTCTACCTGTCTATAGAACTTTCTTTACTTAAATAGTGTCATCCCCTCAAACTTAACATGTTCCAAACTGAACATTATCTCTCACATCCATTTAATCATAAAATCTTGACAAGTCTTCCCTCAAACTCTCTCATACTTCACTGTACATCTATACTACTAAAAACTCCTTATTGGTTTCTTTGCCTTACTTTTCTTCCTTCATTAAAGCAGTAAGTTCTACCCCAGAAGTAATCTTATTACAAAGCAGTTTCATCATGTCCCTGCACAAACCCTCTCCTGGTTGCCATTGTCTAAACTCAGCCTGGTATTCTGTTACCCATAACTTCACCCCTTGTTCCATCAACTCTAACTTCTACCGTTCTTCAAAATAAATAGTTTGCTACAGCTAAATTGACTGCCTCTGTCCACTAATCACATCTAGATTATGTAATATTCCCTACCCTTAGTTCCTTCTCTATGCAGCTTTTTCCTTAATTTCACATTTCTTATTACAGTTATGGTGAACCAGGACTCGGGATGCCAGAGTTCTAGTCCTCTTCTGCTACTTATTAGATATGTTACTCTAAGTAAAGTCATTTAATTAATTAGCAAAGGTCTTTTCCACTAAAAAATTAAGCGCTATAACATCAATCTATATGATGTCTAAGGTTCCTCTAGTTCTGTCATGTAGTCAATGATTTCAGCTTCTGGAATCCATATTAATTATCTTCTATTTTAACTTCATAGCACTGTTTTCTGTATTCTTATTTCAAATATTATTGTACTATTTTGTATCATTTTCATACTCTTGTGTTTTTCTAGATTATTACTTCCACAAAGAAAGGATTATGTTTTATATACTACTAATTCCAATGCTGTGTGTAACTATTGAATAAATAATTTAAGGATAACCAATGAACTAAGTAACTAACCCCATATCAATAACTAATAAACTGTGAAGTATAAACATTATTCTAATCTGAATAACAAATATTGTTTTATAAATGAATACAGACTGAAAATACTTGTAATTACTCAAACTAAATAGTTGTTTTCTTTTTTGAATCTGTAATATTAGAAGAGAATACACCATTGATCATTTTGGATTTATTTATTTAGGTACCTGGGGTTGAACCAATTGGGTGCTTATCCACTGAGCCACATCCCCAGCTCTTTTTATTTTATTTTTTAAATTTTGAGACAGGATCTCACTAAGTTGCTTAGGGCCTCACTGAGTTGCCGAGACTGGCTTTGAATTCACAATCCTTCTGCCTCAGCCTCCCAAGTTGCTGGGATTAGAGACATGTGCTACCATGCAAGACTGGATTCATTTTTATAATAAATACATAGAATTGAAAATGAGAATATATTTTAAGGATTACATAAATGCCATGAACTTCCCCTTCTGACTAAAATGGAGTATGTTATAGCCAAAACAGCACCTCCATTGAGGAAAAAATAGATTTATGAGAGGGCTTTAGAAAAGCCCTGCTAAGAAATCTAGGACCTAGACAATAGATCCTAAAGAAAAAGAAAGCTAATAGAAATGAATTCATCTTTCTGCTGGGTTTTATTTTTGCCATTTACCATTTCTTAATGTGGGGCAAGACACTGAAAAGGTAGACATTTGATAGCTTTTAAGGGACAGAGAAGCCAGTGGTACTTCAATCAATTTCATAAGACTGGAGAGCCAGAAATTGGAGCAGAGAGCAGTCAACCAGATGTTGAGAGGTCAGTATCACATAAATAAGAGAGATATAGAGAAGTCAGCCTAATATTGGACACTGGTTTTTCCCCTTGAGTCATTGCCTATCATGCTACAGAAAACCACAAAGAAATAAAGCTAAAAATAGCAATTTCCCCCACTCACATGGTACTGAGGGAAAATGTTACTATATAGTACTTACTAAGTATGAGGAGTTCTATAGAAACCCAGGCTCTTAGGGCAACTGGAGGGATGTACCCTGAGAATGGGTACAAATAGAAGATAAATGGTGTCTGTGGAAGGCAGAATAAAACTCCTCCCTCCCAAGATTCTATGGCATAATCTGCAGACCCTATTAAATATGTTAGGGAAATTAAATTTGCTAATCACCTGACCATAAGATATGGAGATTTATCTGGATTATCCTGATGGGTCCACTATAATTACAAGGATTTTAAAAAGTAGAATAGGGAGGCAGTGGAAGAGCATTAGAGTATGGAATAGTATGAGAAATATAAAATTGCTGACTTTGAAGATAGATGATGGAACCATAAGCTAAAGTTGAAAAGGGGTTCTCTCTTGGAGTTTCCATAAAGGAAGGCAGCATTGCCAGCACCTTGATTATAGTCCAGTGGGACCCATATGATACTTCTAGCCTGTAAGCAGATAATAAATTTTGTGTTTGTGCAAGCAACTGAGATTATGGTGATTCCTTACCTCAACAGTAGAAAATTAAAAATTTACACAGATGGCAAATCAGGTTTATAAATTAACTCAGTTCCCTGATTGAATTGAGATAATCTGTACCTCTCCTCCTACCAAAGGTAGATTGAACCTTCTCTAAAGATGTTAGCATTATATAGAGTCTTTCATTTTTCACACATAATTTTTGGCACCCAATCAGAAACTACCAAAAATCAGACAATAGAGACAGACTGACATCTCCAAGTCATGATGCCTTTATCAATAAATTATTGTAAGCATTTTAAAAATAAGTAATACCAGTCCTATACTGAAGCTTGAAGGGGAAAAAGAAAACAACCTCAAGATGATAAAGGAGGGGGGTGGGGGGAAAGAACATTTATTTGCAAACTCATTTTATGAAGTGAGCACATCCTTGATTTCAAAACTTCAGTGGATATCATATGGGAAATTGACTGGTATGGCTTATAAATACACACACAAAAATCCTAAACAGACTGTTAGTAAATATACTCTAGCAACATACAAAATGAATAATATATCACAATTGAATGGTATTTATTTTAAGAAACAAAGTTGTTTTAGCATCCAAAAACAAATTAATGTAATTTACCATGTTATTAGAATGAAAGTAAAAAATTACATGATCACCTAAAAACATCCAAATATTTTAAAGTCTTAATGAGGAAAAGGGACATCTTTTAATTTGATTTTAAAAAGAGAGAGAAACTTTTTAACAATGTAAGCAAATTTTTCTGTGGTAAAAATTTGAAAACTTTCCTATTGAATTATCATGTTATTGTCTCTGTTCAGCATTGTACTGGAAGTCTTAGCCAGTTAAATAAGGCAAACAAAGGAAATAAAAGGCAAAAGAATCAATAAGGAGACGTTGAAACTGTCATTCAAAGAAAATATGATTATGAACATAAAAAATGCAAAAGAATCTATAGCCAAACTATTAGAATTTGTATGGATACATTTAGCTGAGTTGTTGGATATAAGATCAATTGTTTCTGAATTCCAGGCACAAACAATTATAAAATGAAATGTCAAAACTAATACCATTCACAATTACATAAAAAAATCATTATATATCTACTAGTAGATTGAATAGAAATTTACAAGACCACTTCAACTCTACACAGAAAGTTATAAAATATTATTGAGAGATATTAAGACCCAAATAAATGGTAAACTATGCTACATTCAAGAATTAGAAAGTTAATAATTGTGAAAATACCAGTTCTACCCAAAGTGATCTTTAGAATCACTCATTCCAATCAAAATCTTGGAAACTGAGTAGCTAATTCTAATGTTTATATGAAAATGCAGAGATAAGGCTTTCTTTTAAAGAAATGAAGTTGGAAGAGCTCACAACCAGAAGTCAGAATTAATAGGACAAAAAAAGGAACAACAAAGCCTGCAAAAGCAATGAAAGGAAGAGCCAAAGAGTAAAGTTAACAGCTTATGAGCATATGACACCAGTGAAAGAGATTTTTATATATATATATTTCTTTTATTTTACGTGGTGCTGAGGATGGAACCCAGTGGCTCACATATGCTAGGAGAGCGCTCTACCACTGAACCACAACCCTAGCCCAAGAGATTGTTTTAAAGACTGTGGAGTAATCAGTTGTGTTGAATGTTGCAGACAAATTAGATAAAATAAAATAAAGATATTGTGTCTATGTATAACCCATGATATTGGAAGAGTAGTGTGAATACAGTAGTGAAACTTCTACTATTGAAAATAAGATTTCAGTGAATTGAGAAGTACATAAAAGGTAAGGAATTAAAGATAGCCAAAGTTTAGATGTTGCAGAGGAGGAAAGAAGACTAAGGGAAATGTAAGGTGAAAGGTATTTGGGGTTTTAATTTTTTTTTTTTTATCTTGGGGAAGTGTGAAAATAAGAGATTTGAACTTTCAGTGCTATTTGGAGTGAGCCAGTAAGGAGAGAATTCATAGCTATGTGGGAGGTAATCTGTAGAGTGAGATTTCTGTCTGCTGAAGAGGGTCTGAACAGAAGTAGGGAAATTAACTTTTGGAATGGAGAGGAATCATTTTTGCATAATGAGTGAAAAGGTAAAAGGGTAAGTAGAAGCAGGGTTATTGTTTTGTAGTTTTGTTGGTAAGCCATTAAAGGAATTCTGATTGAGTGGCTCCTATTTTCTATTTGCATTGAAAAATCAGATCACCTGCAGTGAATGAGTGGGGAGTGAATCGAGTTTGAAATAGCTGCAGAATATTATGGCGAATACTACTGAAATAGTGACTAGTAGGACTTACAGTCATGATTGAAAGTCCTGCTGAAATGAATGGTCTTATATAGTGATAACCAGTTTGCTAACTATAAGATATTCTTCATCTTACCAAGGTAGAACAGTGATTGGCCAAGTCTGTGACTGTAGCAAGTCTTACTAGTGGCCTCTTTTTATAAATAAAATATTACTGGAACACAAACATTCCCATTAGTTGTCTGTAGATGCTTTACCATAACTATGGCCCAGATAACTATGTGGTCCTCAAAGCCTAAAATTTTTACTGTCTTATCCTTTACCGAAAACGTTTGTCAACCCCTTTGTAGGATTATCTTGGATGTAGGTTCAGAAAAGGTTAACATTTGGAATTATTCAGAGGCATCTTGACAAATGGAAAGCTAATGGCAAAGAATGAAAGATACTGGTAGGGTGATGTGTTACACTTTGGAATCCAAGCTGGAAAGGAAAACAAGGGGACAGGATGAGCTGCTGATAAGAGTCCTAGTGTTAATTAAAATGTAAGAGTTAAGGAAAAAATTCAAAGTGATTATTGTCATAGATAACTGAAATAAATGATTTCAGAGGAGGAGAAATTATAGAACAGCATGTCCTGAGGTGGCTAAGGCCATAGGGTACTGAAAGGCAGATGGCTGGCGAGGTCATCCATGTGGATAGATACCGAAAGTCCTTAGAGTGAGTAGAGACGAAGATGGTGAGCCAGGTAGCTGTCTTTTTTTAATTTCTAGGATTTATTGTATGTTTAAGCTAAATAAATTGCTAATAGTCAATTTAAAAATTGCTGAAAAGTGGAAAAAAGAAAATTTGTTCCTTTGATTTTTGAAAAAAATTTTTTTTTAGTTTTAAATGAACAGAAGGCCTTTTTTTTATTATTATTTATTTGTATATGGTGCTGAGGATTGAACCCAATGCCTCATACATGCAAGACAAGCACTCCACCACTGAGCTGCAACCCCATCCCTCTTCCTTAGATTTTATCATTACAACTTACACTTTTTAAATGTCCTTTTTTTTTTTATCAGACTGCAGATGTATTTAATTTTGAAGAAACAGTTTATAGTCATCATATGTCTCCAGTTGCGACCAAGCACTGTTTGGTAGCAGGTTTGTATGTATGTTCTTTTGTCTTTTAACATACTTAGTTTTCTCCCTTTTTTATCTACTTAGCCATGATAGACATTTTAACCCAGATGATGACAGTTCTTTTTTTTTCCCCACTGCACTATTGGGGATTGAACTAGGGGTATAGTACTACTGAGGTATATCCCCAGCCCTTTTTATTTTTATGTTTTGAGACAGGGCCTCCCTAAATTGCAGAGGCTGGCCTAAAACTTGCCAGTCTACCTCAGCTTCCTGAGTTGCTGAAATCATAGGCATGTGTCACAGTTCCCAGCCACACAGTTTTGTTTTTTTTTAAAGTATGTTACTATTTATGTTCGGTTCAATAGATAATGTGAAGTCAAGCACTTGCTAATGGCCAGATGCAAAGATTAAGAAAGCCTATTTCTGAATGGGCACAGTGTTGTATGACTGTAATCCCAAGATCTAGGGAGGCTAAGGCAGGAGGATCACAAATTCAAGGCCAGCCTTGGCAGCTTAGGAAGACCCTGTCTCAAAATAAAAAGGGCTGGGGTTGCAGCTCAGTGCTAGAATGTTCCTGGGTTCTATTCCCAGTACTACCAAAAAAAAAAAAAAAAAAGTCATATTTTTTTGTTCCCTAAAAGATGCTGCGGTTGTGGCTCAGAGGTAGAGTGCTTGCCTAGCATGCATGAGGCACTAGGTTTGATCCTCAGTACCACATAAAAATAAAATAAAGATATTGTGTCCACCTGTAACTAAAAAATAAATATTTAAAAAAGTTGCTTTTAAGTCATTAAATTCTCAAATTATTTTTTTAGTTGTATATGAACATAATGCCTTTATTTATTTATTTTTTTATGGTGCTAAGGATTGAACCCAGTGCCTCATATGTGCAAGGCAAATGCTCTACCACTGAGCTATAGCCCCAGCCCAAAGATTTTTTTTTTTTTTCCTAATTTTTTTGGTACTGGAGAATGGGCCCCCGGGTGTTTTCCTACTCAGCCACATCTCCAGCCATTTCTAATTTTTTTTTTTTTTTTTTCAGTTTTGAGACAGGGTTTCACTAAATTGCTAAGGGCCCCACTGGGTTGCTAAGGGTGGTTTCAAACTTGAGATCTTCCTGTCTCACCCTCCCAACTTGCAGGGATTATAGGCATGTGCCACCATGCCCAGCTCAAAAATTTTACATGAACAAAATTTGACAACTTTTTCAATTTGACATTTAAAAACAAGGAAATTAAAATTTTAAATCCATTTATATGAAAGCACGTGCTATACGTTTTCATATGTATAGAAGAAAAACAGGTTTCCTAGTGTTGGATATCTGTTTACTATGATTCAGTTATTTCTATGGAAAGTCTCTTCGCCTCTAGACATTCAGATGCTTCATCTATAAAGAAGAGCTAGGCACTAATTTGTCTTTGAGGTTCAGTCTCTGTCCACATTTTTTGTGAATCTGTTACAATTCAAAGTATATCGTTAACTTGGAAAAACTAAGCTATTAAAATAAATGATCTGATGTGGGAAATATGGGATAGAATTATACACACACATTTAAATTTCCAGATAAATTTTCTGATTTTGACATTGTACTTTGGTCAACTAAGTGATTTGAGGAATCTGGATAAAGGGTATACAGGCCTCTTTATAATAGTTTTGCAGCTTCCTGCAAATCTGTAATTAGTTTAAACTTTAAAATGATGCACTAATAGAGTTCTCTTTCTACTAAAGTATAACTATAAAATATTTTTTTTAATTACAAGCATTCGAGATGATTTGAAATGTATATTTGGCATACATTTTTATATCTATGCATGGATACAGTGAAAATGTCATGATTCCTGTTAATGTGTTGTTTCCTTTTGATGATGATTTATAATAGCATTATATTAAACCATTTTTTTGTTTGTTTTTACAGTTGGTACTAGAGGACCCAAAGTAAAACTTTGTGACTTAAAGTCTGGATCCTGTTCTCATATTCTACAGGGTATTTTTTTTTCTTAATTTGAAACAACTATTACTTTGAGTAAACCATTCAGTAAAAAGAAACATTACTAACAATGTATTCTTTGTAAGTGACATGAGTGATGTATTTTGTACTAGTTGTGAAGAGTCAACAGTGAAATAAGGATCCTTCTGTGCATTGTTCTTATAAAACTGAACTATTGACAAGTGGCCATAGGGGAAGCTCAAAGGATAGGGAAAATAGGTCTAACTCAAAACCTTATGTTACTTCTACATTTAAAACAATAAACTGCTGATGAAACTTAAGTCAGTAATTTGTGTCATTAGCATTGCCTAATATTGTTTCATCTAATGAGTAAACATTGTTCTTAATTAGTGTATTTTTTCTTCAAAAATATTTTAGAAAAAATTAAACTTCTTTGAAAAAAGTATATTGATTGAAATTTTTTGCTACTTTTTCATCAGTATTAGATTTGAATTCTAAACAATGAAAACATGAAATATAATCCAGAAATGTACATTTTTATTCATCTCTGAGGAAAGGATACTAAATATATCAAGAAAATTTGGTGGGATGTTTAGCATTTTTTATATTATTATGAATTTCTATGGAGGTAAGCTTGGCAGATGAATATGTCAGATTTGAATAATTCATTTAGGTGATAATAGCGAGCTAAAATGTTGAAATCGCCCTGTGAACCTAGAAAAAAATTGTGCTTTCTGGAAAAAAAATTTATACACTTGCTTGCTTACAATCACATTTTTTTTTGTTACAACTTTATGAGCAATTAGGAAATATTTGTATTCCTTTGAAATGTTTGTCTTATGTTTTATTGTGTGGCTTTTTATCATAGAACTAAGTAATTAAGCTTGAGTTGTATGAATTGACTGACATAGGCTAACAACTGTATTTTTTTTTATAAAATATTCACTTGCTTTGTTCTTTCCAAAGCAAAACCAGTCCTTTTATATTAAATAATATATAGCATTTAAACATAGATTATTATAAATGTGAAAACTAATCAGAGTATCCATTCACTCCTAATATTTATGATTACTTTCTTCAGAATCAGGCAGTTATTGATACTTTATCTTCTGATTTTTGAATATTGTATAAGACTTTTCATATAGTTATGTTTGCAGGTCACAGACAGGAAATCTTGGCAGTTTCCTGGTCACCACGTTATGAGTATATCTTGGCTACTGCAAGGTAAAATGCAACTTATTTGATTTTGGTGTTTATGTTAGTAATTAATAATAAGCATTTTAAAAAATATACTTATGTAGGATACACATTTTATTTAGCATATGTACTCATTAATTAGCCCTTAAAAAATGAAATGCTTTTTCAGATTTTTAATTCATATCAGTAAAGAAATTTTTGCATTGTAATCCTAATCCTAACTAACCATCTTGAGGGTATTTGTCTTTTAGAATAGAGAAAACACAAACTATATAGTAATCTAAATCAACTAACACTACTAATGAAATAGTTGTGTGGTATCATTTTTGCACACAAAAGTGCAACACTATATTAATTTAATAGTGGCATTTTTATTCATCTTCTTTAACCTAGAATTATTTCAACTCTAATACAAAACATGTATTTATTCATTGATTCAACTTACCAGCATTTGATGGCTACCTACCATGTGCCAAACATAGTTCTAGTGCCACAGAGGTAACTAAGACTTTCTGGAGCTAAGAATCTAACTAGGGGAAAATAAGTGATCATAGGACATTTGGAAAGATGCTTTAGTACAGGTACATCTTTGGTAGGTGTAATATAGGAAAGGAAAGCAGAAACTTTTGACTGTGAAAGGGTCAAAAGATTTAGTGGGTTGTTTGTTGAAGGGAAGAATATTGAATATTTAATATTATGGGAAGAAAGTACCAGCAGAAAGAAATAGGTAGAAATAGAAATGAAGGGATTTGGGCGGGGAGGGAGGGCATGTACTAGGGATTGAACTCAGGGGCACTCTGTCCACTGAGCCACAACCCTATTTTGTATTTTATATAACAGGGTCTCACTGAATTGCTTAGTGCCTAGCCTTTGCTGAAGATGGCTTTGAACTCACAATCCTCCTGTTCCAGCCTCTAGGTGTGCCCCTTTCTGGCTAGAAGGGATATTTTGAAAGGAAGGGAGAGAGGAAGGGCGGAAGGAAGGAATAGCAGAAAGATCAGTAGAGTAAAGGGAAGGGAAGGCGGGGGAGGGAAGAGAAAGGGCAGTACTGGGGACTGAATTAGAACAAATTATATTCCCTGCTTTTATAATTTTGTCAAAATGAATCCTAGTGTTATATATAACTAAAAAAAAATGAAAATACATTGTTCTCATTATTCACCTTATTCTCAAGTTTTATATAAAAAGGAAAATCACCTAATTTATGCCACATAGATTCTGAAAGTGAAATTAATTAACTGCTTTATTGTCTAGGTAGTATTTGAATAACAATAATAGAAAAGATGTAGTAACAAACTTGCAAGGACCTTGTAGGGAAGATGCTCCTATAGTTAAAAACAGCATAAAAGCACAATTTTTGTCCTTTCTTTTGCTGTGTTTCTCATCTTCATGCTACTATTATGTATTGATTATTTGCTAAAAAGGCAAAAGAATAACAATCCAATTGTACAAATACATTCATGTTAATATAATGAAAACTATGTGTCAGTGCTAGAAATGTGCATGAGGTGTACAATTACTATTCTAGCTGCGTGTATTCAGTAACGTTTATTTCTTTCCAGTGCTGACAGTAGAGTAAAATTATGGGATGTGAGGAGAGCTTCAGGATGTTTGATTAATCTTGATCAGCATAATGGGAAAAAGTCACAAGCTGCTGAATCAGGTAATTAAGATTATAATAATATAGAAATAAGATAATAGTAATTTTTATACTAAGATTTTAAATTGAAGCCAAATAATAAATATATGTTGGTAAATATATGATATATATATCATAAACTTTATGATTTTTTTGGAAGATATTTACCATGAATCATGTTTTAAATTACTTAAACTAAATTATGGTTGTCCATTGTCTTTCTCAAAAATAAAATAATTATGGCATTTTCTCTTGCCTCCAAACTTTCAAACAGAAGCTTTTCTAGATTAATTTGCTTTACTGATTTTTACCCCCAATGAGACTAGCTATACAAATTAAATGGCAAGTAGGAAACTACAATAAATTACAGAATCAGTAGTATTTGTGCCATTGTGTCAACATAAAAACTGCAAGTTGTATTAAATGTGAGTCAGCTGCAATCCCTGTGACAATGTATCTCAGCTATATTTTTTCTTTTAATTTTTTTTTTGTAGTTGTAGTTGGACAGAATGCTTTTATTTATTTTTATATGGTGCTAAGGCTCAAACCCAGTGCTTCACACATGCTAGACAAGGGCGCTGCCTCTGAGCTACAGGCTTAGCCCTCAACTGTATTTTTATATTAGAATTTAAATCTATATAAAAACTTTCACTCAGAATTAATTCTGGACTAGAAGTATATTAGGATGAAGTACATGAAACATTGTGGTAACAGACTATTAGGAATTGTGCTTTCTCAAACTAATTTTGAAAATGGTAATAAATTTTGATTTGAAATGATCAGTTATTCTTTCTATTGAACTTTTTTTTTCTTATTTTTTGTAGCAGGATTGAGCCCTGAGGCAGCTCTTAACTACTGAATCACATCCAAGTTCCTTTTATTTTTATTTTTTATTTTGAGACAGAATCTCTTTTAGGCCCTTGCTAAGTTTCTGAGGCTGGCTTTGAACTTGCAGTCCTCTTGCCTCAGCTTCCAAGCTGGATTAAATGTGGGTGCCACCATGCCCAGCTGTTTCCATTAAACTTTTCTTTTTAATGATTTTTAAGAGTCTATGAATGATTTTTTGATTAGAAATGAAAATAATATGTAAGAGGGATGAAAGGTGATTAAAGTTTTAGTGTTAAGCTATGCATTTAGTTGAATTTGATAGCATAGTTTACTTGCTGAAAATAATTATATTTGGCAAGATCTTTCTCCCTTTGATTTTCCTGTATTTTTATCATTCTGATTCATATGGCCTATCATATTCAAATAATCTGAAGGGTTAGTTAATTTTAAATGTAATCAATTTATATATAGTTTAAGTAACTCAGGTAGTGTTCCTTAATATGTTTAAATAATTTTATCTTTCACATTAAACATATGCCAAATACAGGAAAAGAACCGAACTGTGTTTTTCATTGCAGCAAACACTGCTCATAATGGGAAAGTTAATGGCTTATGTTTTACAAGTGATGGGCTTCACCTCCTCACTGTTGGTACAGATAATCGAATGAGGCTCTGGAATAGTTCCAATGGAGAAAACACACTAGTAAGAGATTTTTATATATCTTTTTGGATATAAATTAAAAATGGATCTGTGAGATATACTTTATATTTTTCTATAGATTTACCTCCATTTCTTGAGTTTGAAAAATAGCTGTTTTTTAGACAAATATATTTTCCCACTCTGCAAACTCGTAATTTTCAAATCCTGAAAACCCACCTTTACCCAACCGTTGCTATTCTCCCCCTACTTAGAGAATGATTGTTCTGCTGTGACACTGCTCCTAATGGGAGTGTGCTGTATTTCTCATGTATGTTGGAGAATAAAAGATTGAGAATTATTGGTAAAAGTAAAAGGTATGAAGTTAAATATTTCTGTTTTATACTATAAATGACTTGTAAATAAAACTCAAAGTGAGTATTATACCAGAATATATAGTACTTTAGTTAATACTAGAAAATAGTGGAATAAATGTGTTTTGTAAGTCCTAGATTCTCATGTAGCAGTTAATTTGTTGTACTTGTTTTTATGTGTTATAGTCTTTATCAGATAAGCCGATGGTTTAATACCTTTCAGAATAAAGTATGAAAAGTTTATACTTTCATTGAGTTTATATGCCAGATTTACAGTGCTGATAATAATTAGCATTTAATACATATGCAGGAATATATATTTAACATTGTATCAATATTGTAATGATAGGAACTGTTACAATACCCGTTTACACTTGAGGAAAATGATGCATATAATGGTTATGTAACTTGCCTAGGTTTGCATACCTAGAAAGGAACAGTTTGACTCTAAATTCTACACTTAACATAATCCCTATTCTATCTAGACTCCTTAATGCATGTGTGTAGGTATTACTCATAGTCCTTTCTTTACTCATTCTTTCTAGCTAATAATTCTCTTTAAAATACTCTGGGTGTCACTTTGATTATTAATACTAAAACTACTAAAAGATCAAAAGTGTGTCTAGAATATTTCAGGATTTGCTAGTCTTTTTATCCCCCATGCTGGGAATGAAACTCGGGGCCTTATGTATGAAGGGCATGTGCTCTTATCTCTGAGTGCCACCCCCAACTCCTCTCTCCGCTTTATGATTCTCTTTATAGAAACCCAAGCCTTGTGATTTGTAAGTAGGAAAAAAAAAGTTAGAATCTTCCATTTATAAGTAGAAAAAAAAAAAACTTATTTGCCAGGCAGTATTATATAGTAGTGGATAAAACAGAAAAGGCCTATTCTCAGAGAGAAGATGAAAGACATCAATCAATTAGTAGATGGGAGAGATGGATAAACTATTTAAATAGTGTGAGCACCGTAAAGAAAAGCAAAATAAGGAAAGGAGCATAGGAAATATTGGGAAGTTGAAGTTGCTATATTTCATAGGACAACCAGGGTAGGTCTCACTGAGAAGGTGACATTTGACCTAGAGAAAATAACCCATCAGTTACATGGGATAGAGGGTATTCTAGGCAGAGGAACAAGGAAAGTAACAAAGTCTGAGGTGAAATCATGCATGAGAAGCTCAGGGAATAGCTAAGAGGCTCTTTTGTTGCAATGGAGGAAGAATAACAGGAAAAAAAGGAACAAAAAAAGAACAGGATGTCTGAGGCCTTAGAGGCCTGTATAAGAGCATAGGTTTTTCTCTGGGTGAGATGGAAAGCCACTAAAGGCTTTTGATTCAAATAGTGACAAGATAATTCTAGAAAAGTATCCTGGCATGTGTGTCAGTGTTTAATGTGAATAAATATAAATGTTACTGAATGTATTTACATTGTTAATGCAGATGTATTCCATTTTTCTCTCCTTGAAGGTGATATTTGTATACTGCAGGGGTTTTGCCAATAAGTACACATCTAGAATAGTGTGTTTGGACTAAGCAATACATTTTTTTTTTTTGAAATACAGAATTTTATTTAGAAACTGTTTAAAAGTAGAAAAAAACCCTGTCAAGAAAGACCAGGTGGAAAATGGGTTCCCGACAAAATGGAATTTTAGGGCAACAAAAGTCTAAAAGGCCACAAAAGAGAAATAGCACCACTGTCATTTGAACAACGGCTAGTTACTTGCATTTTTTGGCATTGTTAATCAATGAGTCTGGGTTTTCCACTGAATTCCACACAGAGCATGCACTACACAGCAATTTTATCATAAAATACCTGTTTTCTACACACATTTTAGGACAAGCTACCACCATAAACAAACCAATACAAACACATCAGGGGCTGAACAATCTCAGTAGTGGGTAACATACATTTTGCAGAATTCTGCCAAACAAGGGATTGAATAGGCCATGGGCAAAGCAAATAAAGAAGAGTTAAGGAATGAAATATTTTAAATATTAATAATTAATTCAGACATGGTACTGTATTTTCTGCAAAAGAAATTAACATTTAGTAACATACTAGTGAATTTTATCTCCAAAGAGATTAGTGCACTGGCAAAGTATTCGGGTAACAGTGGAGAGCCATGGACAGCAGATACCGAAAACACCCCAGCCTTGTAGATCCCAAGTTAACGATGGCCTTCACTGATCACTCCCTTTGCTAGAGATCCAGCAAGAGCTTGCAGCATGATCATCTGCCTGCTGTACTTCCAATGCTAAGCAGCAAACTTAAGGAGCCAAAGAGGAGTCCCCAGGGGGCAAGGGGACAGAGAAGAGAAACATGTTAAATGTAAACTTAAGTAAAACAGGACACAACCCCCATCCAAATCCCAAGGATGTGGGTAATTCTCCAATAGTAGTTATTAGATTAAAAACTGGACACACCTCATTTTCCTCAACCCATAGAAATTTCAGGAATAAATGGAAAAATCATCAGAAATTTCAGGAATAAATGGAAAAATCATCAGAGAAACACTCAATGAAACACTCTTCACCTCAAACATTTCAGGGCTGAATTACCTTCTATTCATCCAGGCAACCAAGCTGTTTGCTTTTAGCAGGGATGCAACTGGTCAATGACACAAAATGTTTTTACAGAGCAATTGCTTAAACTTTCCTTTTGGGACAAAGCCTAGGCCTGCAGGGATTCAAGCAACCCCACAAGGCCTGTGACAGCAGGTTCCAAATGTTCTGAGGTCTGGACCTTCCTTCCCAGATACAATTTGTCAGACACATAAAATCTCTTGTCATGTTACATTTTATATTTTGAAATATGGAAGCATATTTTAAATACTCTTAAGGCATTTCTTTATTAAAACGTTCTCTGCCAAGACTTCACATTAGGTTAAAACTCAATTCAGTCTTTACTGAAGTCACCACCTCAGTGTATTACATAAAAACACATTCTCCAGCAATCAGTGTGACCAGCATTCCACATCGTGAGCCCCATAGTCAGCCTCTTTGATCCCCAGGTGAACGAACTAGATGTTAATACTGCTCTGCTACAAGGTAAAAGCTCCTAACTCAAACTTATTGGAAAAGGAGTGAAACTTCTGCAAAGTGCACTTTTAAAAAGAGGTACTTTTTGCTTATGAAAAGAAACCAGTGAATCCTCTAAAAATAATAAAAGGGAGTATTTTACAGTTAAGCACATCATTTGGAGTGAAGAATTCAGATGTTGCTTTGCTGGTCCAGGCTGTTAATACTCTTCTTGTTCCTCCTGTGGGCCCCCTTCATCAGGTATCACAAAGCCTTCGTCTGTGGCATAGAGAATGTCTACAATCCTCTGTAATACAGGGTCGTTCTCCCCCTCATTCTCCTGGCAAATCAATTCAATGTTCATTAGCTTTCCAAAATAGAAATCTCTCTCCTTCTCCAAGTCTTCAACAGTAAGTTTCAACACGTTGACCTGCTGCATCAATTCGGCTGCTTCATCATCGCCATTGCCTACACCAGGATTCTTTCGCACCACCCCTGGGCCAGCCTTAGGAGCCGCAGTAGTTCTCTGTGTTGAAATGGGTCTCTGTGGGGCTGCACTGCTGGAGCTGAGAGGTTTCTTCGGTTTATTAAGAGCTGGAGCAACAAGAGAGGGAGCAACTGCGGTTTCTTGACCTTGTCTGGCAGCTACAGGGTCATAGTCTTTTCCATCATAGTTTGCATCAAAAAACTTCTTGAACCACTGCACGAACTCAAAATTATCCTGAAATTTTCCTTTTACTAATTTATCCACAGGAATTATTTTGTCAACTCCCATCCTCTTAAAACCTGCTTGTAGTATTTTGAAGTTCTGGATATACTCATGTTCTAGCTTAGCTTGGAATTTCACTTTCTTCAAAGCAACAGAGCCAGGGAATAGCATGTCCATAAACTGACAATAGGCAGCTCCTGAGCATAATTGTTCAATCTTTGTCAGATTCAACTGCAGAGACTCATTGATCCAGGCCAGCATGTCATGTCGACTTTGGTTATCACTGGTGACTGACGTGGAGTATACGTTCACTGCCATCTTCAGCTCTCGGCGAACCGCGTCCACTGCCCGCGCCCGGCTCCGGTTCCGTCTTCGTCTCTTTCAAACCGCCCGACCCCGCCCTAAGCAATACATTTTTAAATGGACTTGATCAAAGCAGATGATCAGGGCCCAAAAACTCACCTATAGAGGGCATTTAGAGAAACTTGGAACATTGATCTCAGAAAAAGTAACTCTAGGGGGATACATGCTGCCTTAAAGTTTTTGAAGGGATATCAGAACAAATACCAAATTTTAGTCCTACTACTTAGTAATTGAGGACGTTAGGCAATTGTTTGAGACTATTGTCAGGGTTTTAGTGTCCTCATTTTGTAAATTGAGAATATCATCAGCCTAAAAAAGCAATGATAAGGGGAAAACAGAAGTATGCAAAAAAGTAGTATCTACCTGCCAAATAAAGGCATATATCATAAATATTAACTATTTTTATTGTGTGTTTTTGCCTTATTAGTTGTACCCTTTTTAGTTTAGAGAACTAAGTGTAAATACACACTTCCAATGTATATATAATTATAAATTATATTAAAATGCTAGTATGTCTATATATTAAACTTGATAAAACTTAATTTCTTATTTTTTGGATAAAAGTGAAGTAGAAATAGAAATTTTTCACACCTTAATGGATCATATTGCACACTCCCTGAGATTTGTGAACTGCACTCTGGAGACCATTGCCAAAGAGTTTAGAACAAGTATTGCAGGGAAAGTTCACAGGGAAGCAGCTTTTGCCAAAACAAGAGAAAAAATTCCAAGTAGATCTTCTGATATTTCTCTTGCTTTAGTTACTAGCATTATCATTCATTTTGTGATTGATAACACCAGGAAACTAGAAACCCATCTAATATTCTTCCCTGTCAGTGGATCAGCTATTAAATCAAACACAAATTTTACGCCTCCTTTTATATATATATATATATTTTTTTTTCCATATCTGTCTCTCTTTCCAGTCTCACTACTGGGCTAGTCTTTCTAATTACTCTAATGTCCTTCTAACTATTCCTAAATTCATCTCCCAGTGGAAGTCTGTCTTTGAAACCTCTGTTTTCAGATTATTAAAACTGAATGACTTTACCTTTTGTGTACAAGGCCTTCATAAGCTGTGCCTTCTAGCTCAATAGCTTCACTTTCCCGTTTTTCCTGGTCCTTAGCCATACTAAATCACTTTAAATAAATATACCATACTCTTTCACCCTTACATTCTGCTGTAGGGACTGCTGCCTTTGCTTTAGAATACCCCTTCTCCTTCCTGTTCTAGCTGCTCCTCAGCTTTTAAGATTCATCTCTCTCTTTTTTTTTTAATATTTACTTTTTAGTTTTAGGTGAACACAGTATTTTTATTTTGTTTCTATGTGGTGCTGAGTATCGAACCCAGTGCCTCACGCATGCTAGGCAAGCGTGTTACCACTTAAGCCACATCCCCAGCCCAAGAGATTCATCTCTTTAACTCTCCTATTCGAGCTTAATGCCCCCAAAATTACCTTATGCTCACTTGTATTACAGTGTACCATCATCATCACTTCATGGAATCAAAGAAAAATAATGCACAGGGCATAGTTGTTTTTGATGGGTGTAGTCTAGATCGAGCTTCTGATTCTATCTATCATTTTCTAGCCAAGAGATCTTGATCATATTACTTAGCCTTTTTAAGAATTTTCTTTTTGTATAATAATGCCACCCATCTTGTAGCATTGTTTTGAAAACTGTGTGAAATAATACATGTAAAACACTTAGCACATTATCTGGTACAGCAGATATTGACATTGAGTAAATGCTATCTGTGATTATTATTAATTATGCTGTTATTTGACAATAAAATGAGCTGCCTTGTGATAGAATCTACATTGCTTTAGGTTTTCCCTTATTAAATAGATGGATCTCTTTCTTGGTGCAACAAAAGGGATTCATATTTTCTATCCCAAATCTACGAAATCTATCAAGATCTTTTCAATTCTGCCTTAAATATCACCTTTAAGACATCATAGCCCAAAGTAGCCTTCTTTGATACTTTCATATTATAACATGCCATTTACTACACATTACTTTTATGGTTAGCATTTATATTTATTGAGGATCTTAGATAATTACCTAGCCCGATATATTACACATAGTAAACACTTAATAAATGGTTAATCCCTCCCTTCCTTACTCTGTAATTTGAACTTCATTCTATAGACATTGAAAAGATAGTGATAGTTTTTGAGTTCACAGATGATTTGATTACAGCAGTGATTTAGAAGGATTAATGTGATGTTAAAGTGAAGGATAAGTTGGAGTAGGAAGGCCTAAAGACAAAGACAAAATTTAATAAGCTAGTTCTATATTCATAACTTATTCAACAAGTTTCAATTAAAATTTGGGAAGAAATGTGGTATAATTGAAAGAGTATAGGTTTTGTAACTAGGTATTCTCATAAATAAATAAAGCCATTGTAGTCTAACAGTTGATAATTTTTCCAGTGTTCACTAGTTGAGAAGTAGTGTTTTTTAAATCTTGTCTCCATATCATTCTACAAATTTTTGCACATGGTTGCCCAACAATGTGAATATGCAAGTGAGAGAATGTTATACTTTTAAACATTTATAGGAGTTAATAAGTCCAGGCACTTACTGACTACTTTTATGCCTCAGGTACTCTCATATGCATTATTTCACTTGCTCTTTCATAACAACTCTGTGGTAAATTGTGTTATTTCCACTTGACCAATTAGAAGAATAAAACTCAAAGGCTAAATCATTACTGATAAGGGATCAAAAAAATGATGGACTTTAAAGCTCAAGTCTGCTGAATACAAGTTTAATGTTTAACCCAGTTATAAAACTGCTGCCTTGGGGTATCTAAATGCATATGCTCACTTACTTAGATGTTATTCTAAAGGGACAATAAGCTGTTAGATCCACAGCTTATCAGCATGTATCCATTTGAGCCTGGGTATTTCTGTTTTTATGTACACACATATTCACACAGACAAGCACGTACATGCGCACACATGCACAACACACGCATACACACTTCTACCCAAACTTTAGAGAAAGAGAAAAGAGTAAATTACCATTTAAATTTCCTATTACCCATGACGAAGAAGGGAGATTTTGATGATCTGCATACTCATAATTCCCAAATGATTAGATATTGGTTTTAATTATCAGCAGAAAGTGAACCTGTCAGACTTCTTTAGCCCAAGGCATCTCAGGCACCTGGAGGATTTGTTAAAATGAAAATTCTTCAGTAAGGTTGGGATGGGGCCTGGAAGACTGTAAGTCTAACTGCTCAGGTGATTCTTGTGCCACTGAGCTTGCAGACTACCCCTTTTGAGTACAAGAACAGAATTTAAATTTTTATCGCAAATACATATTGGTTGTACAAAGCTGAAATTATAATTATACATACTATTTGTGTTCTGTGGTTTTATGTATTTAGCCTTTACCCTTATTTCCGATATAGTATTCATAATTATGATTTACATAAGCTGTAGAGTTAATATTATATTAGTAATATACATCATTCTCAGTTATTTCACCATTGTAGATAATTCTGCATTCAATTCCCTTGGCCATATTATTTTTTGCTTTTTAATTATTTCCTTAAGATAAATTCCCAGGAGCGATTACTAGGTCAAGGAGTAAACATATCTTTGTTGTTTAATAGGTAGTTTTGCAAGATGGGAAAAGTTTTAAAGATGGACATTGGGGATGGTTGCCCAACAATGTGAATATATTTAATGCCATTAACTGTATGCTTAAAATGATTGAGATAGCAAATTCTTTATTTTTGTTTGACCACAATTTAAGTTCTTTTAAAATGAAAACAGTAGAAGGTTATATATAACCCATCCCTCCCAAAAAACAAAGAATATCTTTTTATTTTGTTGCATAATAAACCCTTGACTTTTTAAAAGGAAAACCAAATTATAATGTTATCAGTATGTTTACCTCATTTGTGCCAGTATTGTGTGTCTGTTTCTTAAAATTTTTGCTAAACCAGGGTCTGAGGATGTAGCTCAGTGGTAGAGAACTTACCTAGCATGCACAAGGTCCTGGGTTCAGTCTCCAGCACCACAAAAAGAAAAAACAAATTGCCAAATAGTGTAATTCTTCAAGTTTGCCTTAATTTGCCTTTTTATTTTTGTCAAGACTAAAATGTGAACATTTGCCCTTATGGATTTTTTTCACTATTTATAGTCCTCTTATGTGAAATATACATTCATGTCATTGGCCCTCATTTCTCTAATATTAAGCATTTTTAAATTTAAGAACTCATTCTATATACAGTGTTATAATGTTATGTCATAGTATTTGGAGAAAGTATTTCTCCCAGTCTCCATTGTCCTTATTAATTTAGATTTAAGAAATAATTAACTTTATGATTTTAATCCATCCTGCAGGTGAATTATGGAAAAGTTTGTAACGACAGCAGAAAAGGATTGAAATTCACTGTCTCCTGCGGCTGCAGTTCAGAATTTGTTTTTGTGCCATATGGTAGCACCATTGCTGTTTATACAGTTTACTCAGGAGAACAGATAACTATGCTTAAGGGACATTATAAAAATGTTGACTGCTGTGTATTTCAATCTAATTTCCAGGTAAGAATGATACTTAAGGGAATTTAAGATGTTCAAGTGGCTAGCTTGCTAGAGTAGTAGCATATGAAAGTTACATTGTGATTTCATTCTGAAGGTTTGTATTTATAATCCACATTTGAGCTAAGATTTATTTAATAGAAAATAATTAAAGCCTAGATTTTTAGGTGGTATTATTAGGTGACATTAAATCAATATAATACTATGCAATTAATTGGGACAAATTGTCTTTCTTTTGCATATGGGCTCCATTTAGCTATTGAAAATCTCTGATGAAACAAAATATTTTCTTTCAATCTTTTTTGTAAAATAAATGAATAAGTATAGGTATTTAACTTAAATTGTAGTGTATCTTGGTTTATGTGCGTGTGGGTATGTCTGAAATTTTATTTCTTCCTTATTTTCTACCAATGGCTAATAACAGCCTGCCTTTAAGTTAGCGTAGCTTACATAATTTCTTAAATACCTGTGGATTTTGTTTAAAATCCTGATCTTTCTCTTTTGTATAACCAATGCAACATATGTTTTGCATTCGTTAAGATATTTTGACTACAAATTATAACATTCTACCAAATTGTTTCTTCATCATAGTTTTATCTAGAATGAATTAAAAGTATGCTAAAATATTGATTCTTGGGCTGGGGATGTGGCTCAAGCAGTAGCGCGCTCGCCTGGCATGCGTGCGGCCCGGGTTCGATCCTCAGCACCACATACAAACAAAGATGTTGTGTCTGCCGAAAACTAAAAAATAAATATTAAAAATTAAAAAAAATATTGATTCTTCCCAGTTCCTGGAATAACTAAGAGAACCAGAGACTAGGCCAGTTGTCTCCTGTCAAATATGATTTCTATGTAAGCTATGAACTCAGAAAGATTTTAATCAGTATACTACACCAGAGTTGGAGTTGTAGCTCAGTGGTAGAGCGATTGCCTAATATGTGTGAGACACTGAGTTTGATTCTCATCTCCACATATAAATAAGCAAAGTAGGGCTGGGGTTGTGGCTGAGCAGTGGGTAGAGTGCTTGCCTAGCACGTGCGAGGCCCTGGGTTCGATCCTCAGCACCAAAGAAAAATAAATAGAATAAAAGGTGTTGTGTACAACTACAACTAAAAAATAAAATATTAAGTAAATAAATAAGCAAAATAAAGATCCATTGACAATAAAGAAAAATAAAAAACACTATATCAGGAAGCTCCCCACTTTTTATTCCAAATCACCTACTATTATGCTGAAAATGAAAATAATTATAAATCTTAAAAACAAAGAGGGTAGTACTTTTGCATCCATTTAGCAGCAGAATTCCTTTTGGCAAATTAAATATGTAAAACTTACTATCTGGAAAAAGTTATATTAATTCTACCATAAACATACAAATCTGACAAGATAAACTTAACATTAAAATGAATAATTATAGCAATGGATTATAACCTATTGGCAAAAATGGAAATCTCTGAAGTTATGCTGATATCAACAAGTAGATTAGGTTGAAAATTTGGTAAGGAAAGGGATATTTACATAGCCTAAGTGCTAGCCTACAAAATATTATGTACAAAGGTAAAATGTAATTTTACTTTGAAGAAGCCTGGAATATTTTTCCTTAATCAAATGATCAAAGTTAACATTCTAATTATGAGTCATCACATCTATGAAATTCCTGGCAAACTTGCATCATTCAGTTTTAACCATGAGGAAACATTAACACAATCCAAATTTGAAGGACATTCTACTAAGTAACTAGTTTGTGTTTTCAAAATTGTCTAGGTCAGGAAAGCCAAAGAAATCAAAGAACTATTCCAGATTGAAAACTTGAGACCAAGTGCAGCACTTGATTTTTAACTGGATCCTTTTACTAAAAAGGACATTATTAATACAAATGGTAACACTTAAATGGGACTTAAGAATTAGATACTAGTAAAATAGCAATGTTGATTTTCTGATTTTATGGGTTACATTGTAACTATATATAAACGTCCTTTTTCACAGAAAATATATACTAAATTATTCAAAATCAACAGAAACTTATGTTAACAATTATGGTTTTGGAAAAAAATTACTTGTCCTGAACTTGTAACATAATTTTTGATATTTTTAAATCAAATTTCCCAAATGAATCTTTACATTTATCCTAAAAACCTTAGGGCTCAATTCTGATCTCTCCATCCAAGTGCTCTTTATTAACCATTCATAAGTGCTGTCTTTTCCAAGCTGGTTTTTTTTTTTTTTTTTGGAACATATATGGGATATCTTATTTATTTATTTATTTATTTATTTATTTATTATTTATTCTTTTTAGTTATACATGACAGTTGAATGTATTTTGACATACTATACATGCATGGAATATAACTTCTCATTCTGTGGTTGTACATGATGTGGAATTATACTGGTCATGTATTTATATATGAACATAGGAAAATTGTGTGCAGTTTGTTCTTCTGTCTTTCCTATCCCATTCCCTCTCTTTCCTTCATTCCCCTTTGTCTGATCCAATGAACTTCTATTTTCCCCTGCCCCTTATTGTGTGTTAGCATCTACGTATCAGAGAGAATGTTTGGCCTTTGGTTTTTGGGGTTTGGATTATTTCATTTAGCATCATAGTCTCCAGATCCATCTTTACTGGCAATTGCCATAATTTCATTCTTCTTTATGGCTGAGTAATATTTCACTTTGAAAATATATATAAACCACGTTTGGAGGGCACCTAGGTTGGTTCCATAGCTTAGCTAATGTGAATTGAGCTACTGTAAACATTGATGTGGCTGCATCACTATAGCATGCTGATTTTTATCTATTTATTTTAGTTGTAAATGTACACAATGTACCTTTATTTATTTATTTTTATGTGGTGCTGAGGATCGAACCCAGTGCCTCACACATGCTAGGCAAGCACTTTACCACTGAGCCACAACCCTAGCCCTATAGTATGCTGATTTTAAAGTCCTTTGTGGGATTTCTTTTATGTCTCAGTCTGTAATTTTATTTAGGAAATTTGATATTGTTTAACTGATTTGATATTTTATATGTCTACATTTCTCATTTAAAAACTTCATATTATTTTTTTTCTTTACTCAAAATCTTCTCTTAAACAATACTAATTATATGATGCTTCAAATGTTTTTAAGATGTGGAATAATAAATAATTGCATTCTAAAGCAAGGGAAAATGCCTGTTGTTAGGATTATTTATTCCGATCTACAGAAACACAGTTGTGAGGGGAGAAAAAGGCCCATTTAGTCATTAAGCGTTTTGTAACCACCTACATTTTGTTGCCTTTTTAGCCATTTTTTTAAGCCCATTCTCCTTTGCACAGTAATTTTTATTATTATTGACCTACTGTTTTATATCCTGATTTTTCCCCTTTACATTTTGAGTATTTGGTTTAAATCCTTTTCTCTTGATGAATATTTTCCAATGTCATTAAATGTTCTTTGACAACAAATAATATTTCCTCATATAAATGCAATGTTAATTTACTAATAATCATTCTTCTGTTCCTTCATAAATATTTCTATTTCTGTTATAAGTTTTATTTGGATGATAGCCTTAGATTTTTTTTATTTTTTTATTATTTTTTTGAGTTTTTTTTATTGGTTGTTCAAAATATTACAAAGCTCTTGACATATCATATTTCATACATTAGATTCAAGTGGGTTATGAACTCCCATTTTTACCCCAAATACAGATTACAGAATCACATCAATTACACATCCACATTTTTTACATAATGCCATATTAGTAACTGTTGTATTCTGCTACCTTTCCTATCCTCTACTACAATTTCCCTTTACTCTCCCTTTCCCTCCCACCTCATGTCTCTGTTTAATGTTAATCTTTTCCTCCTGCTCTTCCTCCCTGCTCTGTTCTTAGTTGCTCTCATTATATCAAAGAAGACATTTGGCATTTGTTTTTTAGGGATTGGCTAGCTTCACTTAGCATAATCTGCTCTAGTGCCATCCATTTCCCTGCAAATTCCATGATTTGTCATTTTTTAGTGCTGCGTAATACTCCATTGTGTATAAATGCCACATTTTTTTTTATCTATTCATCTATTGAAGGGCATCTAGGTTGGTTCCACAGTCTAGCTATTGTGAATTGTGCTGCTATGAACATCGATGTGGCAGTATCCCTGTAGTACGCTCTTTTAAGGTCTTCAGGGAATAGTCCGAGAAGGGCAATAGCAGGGTCAAATGGTGGTTCCATTCCCAGCTTTCCCAGGAATCTCCATACTGCTTTCCAAATTGGCCTCACCAATTTGCAGTCCCACCAGCAATGTACAAGTGTACCCTTTTCCCCACATCCTCGCCAGCACTTGTTGTTTGACTTCATAATTGGATGATAGCCTTAAATTTTATTTGTGACTCTGGCATAACCTCAGAAATGCACACAAAAGCTTGGCCTATATACTGAGACTCCATTCTCTCAATTACTGTACCAGTTTATATCCTCTGTATAGAAAGTATTTATTTCACTACCCCATTGGAATGTTTTCAGTAATAGCCAATGCAACATTTCTTCAGTTTTGTTAGGGAAGGGAGTGATCATTGTTCAGAGAAGAGCTAATAACTTGTCCATAAAGACATTAACATAGACTATACATCAAGCCAAGCTTCCTTTTATGAAGTAATCATCTCAACAGGCAAGGTATGGGTCTTTAAGCTGTTGTGTTGAATAGCAGGCAACCAGACTGAAAGAAGCTACACAAAACTTTTTTGTAAACTCTTGGTCTATTTTAGTAGAAATTCTTATGGTTTCTTCATTGAAATCGTTATTAAAGTGCAGTTATTATTGAGAATTTGGTTAAGTGATAGAACACTTGCCTAGCATATACAAGGCCCTGGGTTCATTCCCCAGTACTGGAAAAAACAAACAGAACAACAACAACAAGAACAACAGCAAAACACCTGCTTTTGACAGAGAAAGTCAAGCCCTTTATTCTATTTTTTTCTTTCTCTGTTATGACACTTGAAATATATGGATACTATGATTAATAAAACTGCTAAGACATTGAATGTACTTGTAAAATTTTCACCCCATTAATAAGCTCAAACAAAACTTGATAGTATTTTTTTTCTTTTTAAAAAAATTTTTTGGGTATAGCATACCTTTATTTTATTTATTTATTTTTATATAGTGCTGAGGATCAAACCCAGTGCCGCACACACGCTAGGCATGTGCTCTGTCCCTGTGCCAAAACTCCAGCCCCTGATAGTATTTTAAATACAAAACAAAACTTTACTGCATCTTAAAAAGAAAAAGAAAAAAAAAAGGGCATCAGCATAGTTTAAGACGTAGAAATAGAAATGATCTGATTAGTTTAAGAATTAATCATTTTTAAAACTGATATCGTTAATTTCAAATTGGTACGTCTTTGCTTTCTTTGCTGTAGGAACTTTATAGTGGTAGCAGAGACTGCAATATTCTTGCTTGGGTACCATCCTTATATGAACCAGTTCCCGATGATGATGAGGTAAATATTATTTGTACAAATGGTATATAGTTATTCCTAAATCATAAGAAATAAAGTTTTATTAGTTAATACAAGAGAGCTTTTTTAAAGTATTTCTTGCTGTTTTCTGATTATAAAAATAACTTGATATAACACATTTGAAAAATTTAGGAAAAAAATATCATAAGAAGAATATTAAATTTCTCAGGATGGATTAAATAATAGTATTTTTTTATTTACTTCATTCTTGGTTTTTTCCTATGCATATATTTCTTTCTTCTTATTTTTAGCCAAGGACCCCAAGCTTTCCAGGCAACTAACTGTTCTACCACTGAGATACCCTCCTAGACACTGCTTTTTTTTTTTTTTAAACACAGTTAATATCATTATTGGACATATAACTTGGTATCTATTTTAAACTATATCTTTAATGATATAGTGTTGCATCATCTGTATACCACAAATTTAAATATTTATATCTATTGTTTATAAACAGCATCAAGATAAATATCTATTCACAAATTTTTTATTCTTTCTTCTTTTCTTTCTTCCTTATATTGGGGGTTGAACCTAGGGGTACTTTACCACTGAGCAATATCCCCAGCCCTTTCATCCTTTTATTTTCATTTTGAGATAGGTCCCACTAAGTTGCCCAGACTCGCCTCAAACTTGCAATTGTCCTCTCTCAGCCTCTACTACAGATATTTATGATTATTTCTTAGGCTAACATTCCTGGAACCTCTTGAGTTACCATGTATGACATAATTAAGTCTCAATTTCATGCTGCTAGATTTTACCAATTTACACTTCTAATATTTTATAATCTAACTGTACCTATCTTAGAGTGTAAATTAGAATAAATAGGACAGCATGAATAAAGAGCCTTAAAAGTGTAATGGGTAAACAAAGATGAGGAAGACATGATCCCTACCCTTTAGTAGCTTCTTTTTTCAAAATTATTATTATTTTTACTGTATGTCAAGCTGTAGTAAAATAAAAGTTGTCTAAAGATGCTTTCTCTTTCTTCAAGGATTATTCTATTCAATACTATTAATAATTTCCATTTATAGTAATTTCTAGGATATAAAAAGTTTGGTGTCTAGGGGCTGGGGTTATGGCTCAGTAGTAGACCACTTGTCTAGCACGTGTGAGGCCCTGGGTTCGATCCTCAGCACCACATAAAAACAAAATAAAGGTATTGACAACTAAAAAATAAATATTTTTTAAAAAGTTTGGTGTCTAAAAGAATGCTTATATATATTTTTAAACTGGCAGTGCAAATACATTTAGAAATACGTTAAGGTAATCTTAACCCAAATGATAGTAAAAACAAAGTATCTTAAATAGAGGTGGAAGGAAGTTATTGATAAAACCATTTGATATTCTAAAAACATTTTTCATATGTTTAGTTCCTTTATGAATATAGGACTATGTCAAAAGCCACATGAAATAAAAATTTAACAGGGATAGTTAATAGCATCTAGCTAACAGCTGTTGACAAAATTTATTTCATGCCTAAATTTGTAGTTGCTATGGTTTACTGTGGCATAAAGCCTCTGAACTGTGAATTGTTTTCTTTTGGCCTAATCCAAATGAAAGGGAGAAAAAAATACATGTTGATAAATCTTTGAGCATCTGGCCAAATGCCATATGAATGTTTCCAGAATTCATCACATGTCTAATTTGGTTCATTGTGGCTTGATTGATTTTAGCAACAACTGTTTTTGATGGCTGAATATTCTGTAGAAAGCTTAATATGGTCAAAAAATTTAGTTAGCCATTTATTTTTTATTATTAAGTGTTGTATCTGCTCTGTGGGAATTACAGTACACATTAAATCAAAATTATAACACTACAGGCCATGTTAGGAAGTATATAATCACCAAATCAAAATAATAAAAATAAATTTAAAGAAAATATATTATGACATATAAATAAAAGAATATTAAAGTAAATCTAAATTGCTTATTATAAAGATAATTTGTAACTTTGATGGCTTCTTCATTTCCTTGTTTTGTAGTTATACTGACAATTTAAGCTCATCTAAAAGACTTGCTTTTATGTGTGAAAATTAAGCAAAACAATTAGAAGAACACTGAAAACAAGCTGAGCTTTATATTTAAGTCTTAGAGCTGTACAGCCTTATTTGTTTTTGGCGAGGGTGGGGTGGGGTGGGGATCCAGGGTTTGAACTTAGGGGCACTCATTTAGAGATAGGGTCTTAATGAGTTGCTTAGCAACTTGATTTTGCTGAGGCTGGCTTTAGACTCGTGATCCTCCTGCCTTAGCCTCCCAAACCGCTGAGATTACAGGCGTATGCTGCTGTGCCTGGCTAAGCCTTATCTTTTAAAATATCTATTTGTATGCTTTCACTTTAGAATAGCAATCATTCTCATATTAGTATAAAGTGGTATGTGCTAAGGTTATTTCCATAAAAATGTAGTTTGAAAGATTCCTGTGAATGTAGGTAGAATATGAATATGACCATGATGCAAATTCCAGTAGAAAAGTTGGTCTACACAAGAACCTTTTTCTTACCATTTAACTCATATTCAAAAGTGTTTTCATCTTGACTATCAAATAAATGAGTATTGTAGATTCACAGGGGAGCAGTGTAGTATAATACAAAACAATTCACACCGATACATATGCACATATGTACTAGGTTTTTAGTTTTAGGTAAACCTGGGTTTGAATTCCAGTTTTGCCATTTGTTTCCGAGTTCTGCCAGTGTATTATGGGACAAGTTTATGACATTTAAAAAAAATTTAGCTGTACATAACACAACACCTTCATTTTATGTATGTATGTATGTATGTATGTGGTGCTGAGGATCTGACCCAGTGCCTCACACATGCAATGCAAGCGCTCTTACCACTGAGCCACAACCCCAGCCCCAAGTTTATGACATTTTCAAATATCAGAATTGCCAAAGTTGTTCTTAGGTTTCCTTTCAAATTTTATACTTCTGATGAGATTTTATTTCTTCATTAACCAAAATATAATCCCTTGGGGTACTTCTCCCAATATCCAAAATAGAGGAGGACTTTAATTGTATTTAAAGAAACTGAAGGATATTGAATGATAGGGTCAGTCAGGTTTTATGGTCTTCAAGCATAATTTTTGTTACTTAATTGTCAGGCTGTTTTATTAAATCCTAGGAATCTGCTCCTCCCCCACTTCCTACTTGGTTATGGTCAAGTTAAGCTTATCTGAACTCCTAATCACTTTTTCCTTCTGGAGATTCATAGGACAGGTACAGCTTAAATCTGACTTTTCATCAAGACTCCTACTTTAGTTTGACAGTCACATAATATATAACTGTTTCACATCTATCTTATGTAGATACATAATACTTACTGACACAGAAAACCCTGAAATTTTCCAGTAATTATCACTCACAAATTTGAAAGTATCAAGATATAATCCTGACAAATGTTTATTTTGGTCTCATTTATCCTTTCCATTATTTGGACTCTAGAGTAGATGCCCCTTTCTTCATTCCCATAGCACTAACAACTCTGACAAGTACATCAACCAACCTGGTGAGATAGAGATGACTATGTTCAAGCATAGATTGGATGTCCACTAGGAGGAGATGTTGTAGAGAAAACTGAAGAAATTGAAGGTGGTTACACATAAAGTTGTAGTAAAATAAAATATGTAATAAAACATGTAATAAAAATGTGGGTGGATTTAATATACATATTACTCTTTGGGAACTCAAATGGTAATGTGTACTAAGTCCATCTACATTTTTATTGGAGCTTTTAACTGCAAGTATGACATCTTATTTGTGATTTTTTTAGTAATAAAATGTATTTCTCGTGTTCTTTTGTTTACCATAGCAAAATAGGGTTAGCAATGCAGTCTGATTGCTGTAACAACTAAAAAAGAATAGCTAAGTTAATATATTGCTTTCAAGCCATCCTGGAAATTTACTTGGACTATTGGTTTTTTCTATTCTTTTCATTATAAGATTCTAAGTCGTCTTGTTCGCCAAACATAAGTTGTTAAATTAACAGTACTCTTGGCACTAATATGTTATTGGAATTTGGATCTGAACAAACCATAGCAAATGTAAAAGCTGCAGAATAAGCAGCAGATCTGACTCATATGCCAAGAAACTTAAAAAAAAAAAAATTTTAAAGTCTTCTAGTTATCTGCTAGATAATAAGAAGGTAGCTACACTAGTTTCCCAAAGGATTGATTTGATAATTCACAGATAATTAAAATTTCTCAATATGCTGATTACCTTTATTAGGTATGGCACTAAACTTATGAGAATACTGTAATGTTTTCTTGTTATTTTAAGTAAAGACTTTTCAAATGCTTGTTACTCTTTAGAGAAATCTTCCAGGAAATCCTATGTGATAATTACAGACATGTTACCATTTTTGATGAATGTTGCATGTGCTTCTAACCATATACAAATAAACAAACCTCACCATTTAATAACCTTTGGACTAAAAATGGTATTATTCAGCTTGATGAACAGCTTATTCCTCATATGTGGATGTTTGTTTATTTATGAATGTCAAGCCCATCCAAACAGTAAAAAGTTGGCAGTATTAATATATAGTAATGTCAAGATAAACTGTAGACCTGGAGTCCAGTCTTCACCCCATGGAAGTCAATGTTCAACTTTCTGCAGATAATTCTTAAGAGTTGCAGAAATACCTTGAATAATAGCATCATTATAATATATATATGTATATATATTATAATGCATATATGTGTATATATATTATAATGCATATATATATATGTATATATATTATAATGCATATATATATGTATTTTGAGGAGATCACTTTCAGAGAAATTCAGATTATTTGGATAATGTTCCATATATCAGTTTTTTAGGGGGTGGGTACTCGGGATTGAACTCAGGGGCACTCAACCACTGGACCACATCCTCAGCCCTATTTTGTATTTTATTTAGAGACAGGGCCTCACTTTTACTGAGGATGACTTTGAACAAGTGATCCTCCTGCCTCAGCTTTCCGAGTTGCTGGAATTACAGGCATAAAGCACCACACCTGGCTGATATATCTGTTTTAAATGGAGTTACATTATCTTATTGTATTGGGGGGCATTTCATATATTACTTTTGTTTTGAAATTAGCAATTATATAGTTTCTTTCAAAATAATCTAATTGCTGTTCATCTGAGCCTAAAATTATGCAGTGGAAAAAACAATATCTTCCTCTTTCTTTTTCTTTGTTTAGACTACAACCAAATCGCAGTTAAATCCAGCTTTTGAAGATGCCTGGAGCAGCAGTGATGAGGAAGGATGAATATCAACCTTTTTGTTTCTACTGATGAAACTTTTAAAACACCACTGTTTGTGTGAGATTTTTGTTAAACTGTTCAGTTACTGACAATTAAATTAGCTTCAAATTTGGATGATAGTTTTTCCTCATTTTTTAAAATGAGTTTACTATTTGTATAAAGTCCCGAGGCCAGGAGCAGCCACTGTTGCTACAATACAATAGCAGAAGTTGTATCTCAGGTGAGATTGTAACAGATTGTCAAACCTGTGTAAAATTCTTTCTTATTGATATATTCATATTTTGCTATGATTTTATTTAACTGTGGATCATCCAGCTTTATGTTAAACAGTTTTGGACTTATTATCTCCTGCCATCCAAACAGTACATCACAGTAGGCTTTTAACTGGTGACATCTCATGTTTGCTTGAAGTCAGAAGCAGCTTGTACGCTCAAGCTTAAACTCCTTTCTATGAAACTAGCTAAGATTTACCATGTCCTGCCTCATTCATCCAAGCAAAAAATGTCCCAGGAGGGAATCTGGCTTAAACATAAAATGTCATCATAAAATTTCTATTTTATTCTCCCTTCTTCCTGTGTCAACCCACAAATGATTATTATGAAGCTAACTTTTCTTTTTTAAAAAAAATTTTGCTGGGGATTAAACCCAAGGACTCACACATGTTGGTCAAGTTCTTTATCAATGACCATCCCTAGCCTCTAAGAAGCTAATCTTATATTTTCTTTCTTCCTGATTCTTTAACCAGAAGGAGACTAGAAAAAGAGGTTTTTGTGAACTTGGATACTAAGTTCATGATTATTTTTCAGTGTGTTGAGTTTTTAAAGTATATAACTGTTAGACCTCATGTCAGACCTTTCTGGTCAAATATTTTCCATACAAGAGTTTTCTGAAACCCAGAGTATTCTACTCTCACTTTTTTCCCCTCCTGATGGGGATGCTTTTGACCTTTGAGAAAGGTATTAAAATAGGATTTTTTTTTAAATTTTAAGAAAAAAATAAGTCTTCTAAACTGTAAAGAATTGTATTGCTTCTTTCTAGTTATCTAAATATATGTATTCATTGTAAATAATTCAGACAACATAAAAACCAAAAAAAGAATGTAATGGGGGCCTGGGGTAAAGTACTTGCGAGGCACTGGGTTTGATTCTCAACACCACATATTAATAAAATAAAGATTCATTGATAACAACAAAAAAAGAAAGAAAGAAAGAAAGTAATGGCCACCTAGAATCAATACTCTAAGGTAACAACATCACTAACATTTTGATAGCTATTCTCTATGCATCTCTCTATGACAGTTTTACATAGTCAGATGTTCAGCATGCCAGTGTTATCATAGAAACTCCTTTCTTCTAACTAGAGTACTTCTTTCTTCATCTCTTACCCCTCTTGCCACAATCCAGGTTATTAACCTGGTGTGTGTTCTTTCATATTACAATCTTATATAGACCTAAAGAGAAATGTGGGTTTGTATTTTTAATTTTATAAAAATGAGATAGACATAGTTCTTTTTCTTTTTTTTTTTTTTTTTGGATACAACTCATACATCCCTCCATGCCATATTTGTATAAGAAGCCATTCTTGTTACTAACTGCATAATGTTCCATCTTGTGATTATGCCAGTTTTTTTCCAGTCATTCTTGAGAACAGTATAGATTATGAACTGCACCATATTTTCCTTAGGTGGTGTTGTGGTTTGGGTATAAACTGTCCCCCAGAGACTCATGTGTTGAAGGCTTGGTCCCTGGCGCAGCATTGTTCACAGGTGGGGCTTTTGAGAATTGATTGGATTGTGAGGGCTCTGGCCTCATCTGTGATTAAGCCACTGATTCATATTTGATGGAAGGAATAAAAACTTTAGATGGTGGCACCTCATTGAGGAAAGAAGATCCCAGGGGTCATGTCCTTAGGGAGTATATCTTATCCCTTTAGTCCCACCTCTTTGTGCTTCCTGGCTGGTCACCATCAGCTTTCATCTCCTACACTCTCCCACTATGATGTTCTGCCTCACCTTAGTCCCAAAGCAGCAGAACCATCTTACCATAGACAGATCTCTGAAACTGTGAACCAAAATAAATCTTTCTTCCTTCAAGTTGCTTTTCTCTAATATTTGTCACAGTAGAGAAAAGGTAACTACCACAGGTGGTCTATTTGGGCAGTACAGTTTACTTACTGAATATTATCTTTTCCTCTGGTAGCGGAAATGGTACTTTTGCTATGTGTAGGATTCTTGGGTTGTAGTCCTTTTCTTTCCTTAGTTTATAAATATTGTGTACTCTTTCTTCTAACTTCTCATGTTGCAGATGAGAATTCCAAAGCCAGTTTTATTTATTTATTTCCCCCTTTGTAGGGAACTCATTCTTTATAGTGGAAGCTTGTAAAATGTGAGGGGTTTTTTTTTTTCCTTATTCTTACAATCTTTCAATTTTGTCAGAATATCTGATCCTTTATCCCTCTCCCTTCCTCCTCCCATCACTTTTTGGACTACTGAGCTCTTTCATCTTTCAGTCTAAAGGCTCAAACTGTTTCTTGGCTTAGGCTATTTTCTTCTAATACTTGTCTGATTAAATTGCTTCTCCTTGTAGTTATCATTGTTATCATCCTCTTCTCCATTTTTTTTCTGCCTCTTCTTCCTCTTCCTTTTCCTCCTCCTCCATAATAATTACATGTAACATCTACATTAACCTTTAATAGTCTTTTCCTTCCTGCTTGTCTTTTGTGGTATTATTGTTGTGACTAGAGTACCCCACATATAATAGGTGCTCAGTGAGTACTTGTTTTGTTATTTCTGTTCTTTACTTGAATGTTTATGCTTGATTTTAAAAGTCATTAATTTGGGCTTGACTAGTCATCAGGAGAGACTTCAATTATTGTTTTGTTCCCTTCTCTACCCTAAACACTTATTTTTTTAAAGCACTTATAGAGAAATATGGGAGGTCTACAGAAGCTTCTACTTGAAACTTTAAATAGTATTTGTTCAGTTGATATTTTCCAAGGCCTATTCACAGTAGATATCAAGGAACTATCGTGAAAGCAGTATTTGCTTAAAACTTGTCTGCAGTGTCTTGAACATTTTACATATTTTTCTTCCACACTGTCTTACTAACAGTATGCATCTTTTAGTCACATAAAATATTTTTATCCTGTTGTATGTCAAAGAATACTCATGCTAGTTTTTTTACATCACCTCAACTTGACCCTGGTTTTAACTAAAGCCGTTCATGCTACAACTATGAAACACTTAGTTTTCAAAAACATAGAAATAATAAATGTACATGTTGTATTGACATAGCCCTAAACCTGTTAATTAGCAAACCTAAAAGTAACATCATTGAAAATTTTGACCTCTCTGACACTTGCTATCAAGCCTTTACTTTATAATTGATTAAAAAAACATTAATAGAGAAAAACTGTTTGCTTCAAGTTAAGCTTTCCTTTTGCATTGGTTATACTAAAAGGTTCCATTAAACTAGATTTTAAAAAAAAGAGAGAAAGCTTTGAAAACAAACCCATGAGATACAAATAACTTTAAAATGATGACTTTTCATTAAGGCAGAAAAAAGTATATAGAATTCACTATTGATGAGACACCAGAAAACAAAAACCTTTCGCTATCTTATTTTAAAATTTGAATAAGACAGTGATAGAAAAAGTTTATATCAACAGACTAGTCCAAATTATCTTTCAAAGATAAATTACTGCCTCAAAATGGAAAAAAAAAATCTCCAATTATATGTTGAAATAAGGGTTGCATAGTTTTAACTTAAAAATATTTAATTACTGTTCAGTAATATATTAGTACTCAGTTATTCCTATTAAATGATACAAGTAGAGAAGACTAGAAAAGCTAAATATATTTCTGTATATTATATGATTTTATAAACAAATACTTTGAAATTAGTCATACAATGCCAGAAATGGAATGGTGAAGAGTCTGGCTCACTTGAGATTTTGCCTTTCAAAAAGTATAACAGGGAGAACCAATTACAAAACGAGAACAGTCACTTGCTTTCTATTATGATAAACGTTCTAGACATCTGGAGGTGAAATCTGTTGCTCATGCTAGAGAGTTGGTTCTTCTTTCCCTGCCCCATTCTGCACATTATCTAACAAAGTTCAATGGTGAATATGACTTTTCTTCCTTGCAAAGAATATGTGAAGTCCTTCTGTGCTGCCTAGACTCTCTGAAGTAAACCTTAGAGTCTAAAAGCATTATAGGTCATGTATTATATTACAAACTTATGTATCTTACTAGTTCTGACAGCAACATCCTCAGATACAGGAGGCATAGTTCTTTTGCTGTTATCTAGTTGTTTTCTGGGTCCCCCTCCCCTTTTTAAATTAGACAATTGAAAATTCAAAACAAGGCGATGGAAAGGCATAAGACAATATGCATTGTGACCTATCTTAGTGCTCCATGAGTAAGAGCCTGCAAATGAATGGCCTTTAGGACTAGCCACTCCTCACAGAGATAATAGTTTTGAACCTGTCAATTTACCTGTCAATTTTGTACTTATAGGTAGATACAGTTCACCTAGTTTATGATCTCCTAAAGTTTGGGAAGAAATGGGTTTTATATTCCTAAACTGATTTATTATTCTGTCACTAAAACTACAATGAAATCAACGTGTGAAGTCCAAATTCCCCAAGCTTCTCCTGTTTTTAGTGCCCTGTCAGGTTATCAGTGGTTATTGCATAAGATTTACAGAACTTCTTGGCCCTGGACCTGGCCAGTGACTGTTTCCTTGGCATTGGTGGTCAACTCTTGAAGGTAGCAAATGTTTTTTGGCTCAAGTGATTTGCCCAAGCCATTTCTCTTTTGTTCATTTCATCTTTTGCAACAAGCTTAGCAACAGTGCTAAATCAGGATTTATTAACGTCTTCTTGGACAAGCACCAGCAGGACCATGGAACATGCCATTTAAACTCACCTCTCCAGCTTCTCTCTACACCCTGCATGTTGGTTTCATCCACTGTATGTAAAATATGTATATTTTCTAAATAAATACATTTTTCAAAGTTGTGTTAAAATAAGGAAATAACATTCTTAATTTGAGAATTGAGTTAGCTGTTTTATTATACAATTGCAGTGTTCTCATTTATATGCAAAATTTTGTCCAAGTTTCAGTCAGTACTATGGGAAAAAAGTTATTAAAAATAACTCAGTGGGCTGGGGTTGTGGCTCAGTGCTAGAGCACTTGCCTCACATTTGTGAGGCACTGGGTTTTATTCTCAGCACCACATATAAATAAATGAAGAAAATAAAGGTCCATCTAAAACTAAAAAAATATTTTAAAAATTCAGTGGTGGTAACTATGAACATTAAAAAATGGCAATATTATTTTTCAATTATCTTGGTTTCATTAAAAGTAAATGATAAATAAGAGACTGGAAATCAGAAGACTTGAGATGTAATCTTTTTTTTTAATTAGTTGTTCAAGACAATACAATGATCTTGACATATCATACATTTGATTCAAATAGGGTATGAATTCTCATTTTTCCACGTGTACAGATTGCAGGATCACATTGGTTATACACCCATGTGTACACATACAGCAATCCTAGTGTCAGTTGTATTCTGCTGCCCTCCCTATCTCCCCTCCCCTCCCATCCCTATTGTCTACCCATACTACTGTGACACTTATCTCTTTTTTTTCCCTTCCCTTCGCCCTCACACCATCGTATATGTATTTTGTGAACCCATGAGGGTCCCCTTCCATCTTCCGTGCATTTCTCCTTTTCCCTCCCTTTCCCTCCTTCCTCTTTTCCTTATTTTGTGGTAATCTTCTTCTCATGCTCTTCCTTCCTACTCTGTTTTGAGTCACCTCCCTTATATCAGCGAAGACATTCGGCATTTGTTTTTTAGGGATTGGCTAACTTCGCTTACATAATTTGCTCTAGTGCCATCCATTTCCCTGCAAATGCCATGATTTTGTTATTTTTTACTGCTGAGTAATATTCCATTGTGTATAAATGCTGTGGTGGATTACATTTATTGATTTCCGTATATTGAACCAGCCTTGCATCCCAGGGATAAATCCTACTTGATCATGGTGCACAATTTTTTAAATATATTTTTGTATCCGATTTGCCAGAATTTTATTGAGGATTTTTGCATCTATGTTCATTAGAGATATTGGTCTGTAGTTTTCTTTCTTTGAAGTGTCCTTATCTGGTTTCGGAATCAGGATGATGTTGGCCTCTTAGAAAGAATTTAGAAGTACTCCCTCTTTTTCTATTTCACGAAATAGCTTGAGAAGTATTGGTGTTAGTTCTTCTTTAAAGGTATTGTAAAACTCTGCTGTACACCCATCCGGTCCTGGGCTTTTCTTGGTTGGTATTCTTTTGATGGCTTCTTCTATTTCCTCAATTGATATTGGTCTGTTTAAGTTGTGTATATCCTCTTGACTCAATCTGGGCAGATCATATGACTTAAGAAATTTATCGATGCCTTCACTATCTTCTATTTTATTGGAGTATAAGGTTTCAAAATAATTTCTAATTATCTTCTGTATTTCTGTAGTGTCTGTTGTGATATTGCCTTTTTCATCCTTATGCTAGTAATTTGAGTTCTCTCTCTTCTTCTCTTCGTTAGCATGGCTAAGGGGCTGTTGATCTTATTTATTTTTTCGAAGAACCAACTTTTTTTTTGTAAATTTTTTCAATTGTTTCTTTTACTTTAATTTCATTGATTTCAGCTCTGATTTTAATTATTTCTTGCCTTCTACTGCATTTGCTGTTGTTTTGCTCTTCTTTTTAAGGGCTTTGAGATGAAGTGTGAGATCATTTATTTGTTGGTTTTTCCTTTTTTTGAGGAATGAGCTCCAAGCAATGAATTTCCCTCTTAGAACAGCTTTCATTGTGTCCCATAGATTCTGATATGTTGTGTCTGTGTTTTTATTTATCTCAATAAATTTTTAAATTTCCTCCTTGATGTCATCTGTAACCCATTGATCGTTCAGTAACATATTGTTCATTCTCCAAATGATGTAGGGTTTTTCCCTTCTTCTTTTATTATTGATTTCCGTTTCATTCCATTATGATCAGATAAGATTCATGGTATTATCTCTACTCCTTTGTAATTGCTAAGAGTTGCCCTATGGCATAATATATGGTCTATTTTTGAGAAGGATCCATGTGCTGCTGAGAAAAAAGTATATCCACTTGTTGATGGTTGATATATCCTATATATGTCGGTTAAGTCTAGGTTATTAATTGTGTTATTGAGTTCTATAGTTTCTTTATTCAGCTTTTGTTTGGAAGATCTGTCCAGTGGTGAGAGAGGTGTATTGAAGTCACCTGTAATTATTGTGTTGTGGTCAATTTGTCCCTTGAACTTGAGGAGGGTTTGTTTTATGAACATAGCAGCACCATTGTTTGGGGCATATAAATTGATAACTGTTATGTCTTGTTGGTGAATGGTTCCTTTTAGCGGTATATAATGTCCTTTTTTATCCCTTTTGATTAATTTTGGCTTGAAGTCGATTTTATTTGATATGAGTATAGCCACCCCTGCTTGCTTCCGAGGCCCATGTGCGTGGTATGATTTTTCCCAGCCTTTCACCTTCAGCCTGTGTGTGTCTTTTCCTATCAGATGAGTCTCCTGAAGGCAGTATATTGTTGGATTTGCTTTTTTAATCCAGGTTGCTAGCCTATGTCGTTTAATTGGTAAGTTTAAGCCATTAACATTTAGGGTTACTATTGATATATGGTTTGTACTTCCAGTCATGTCTGTTTATTCATTTAATTATTTTTAAGATTTGGTTTGTTTTTCCTCTTTGTTTAGTTTTTCATCCCCCCCTCCTTTACTGAGGTACTGCCCACTGTTGTTTTTTGTTGTTGTTTTTCATATCATCTTCATGTAGTGTTTTGCCCAAAATGCTTCGCAATGCTGGTTTTCTGGCTGCGAATTCTTTTAACTTTTGTTTATCATGGAAGATTTTTATTTTATTGTCAAACCTGAAGCTTAGTTTTGCTGGATACAAAACTCTTGGTTCACACCCATTATCTTTTAGTGTTTAGTGTTTAGTTGTTCCAAGAGATGTAATCTTAAACATTTAGATGATACTTAGGTATTATTTAGGTAATATCTTTTTATCTTGTTTTTCATTAGTTAAAATACAAAAAATGAAGAGGACAGAAAATTAGAATAGGAAATAAGTGCATTCCTACTCTAAAATAAGACACTAAGATTTTTAAAGCATTTTAAAATGGTGTTCACTGTATAAAATGTATAAATACAAGGGTTTATTTGAGACAAATGTTATTGAAGGTAAAAGTAGAGTGAGTGTCATTATAAGTTTCTTGAATTGCCTTATACTAAATGAATACTCGAAATCTAGTGGAATGAAAATTAAATTTTGCCTAAACTAAATGATTAAAGTTTCCATCCAAATTATTATTGGGGTCATCACTGATTAGCTGTTGGATTTTGCAAGTTAACATCCTGAGTTAATTTCTTCATTCTGTAGAAGGAAGTTTACAATGTTTAAGAATAAGTGAAAAATAAAGTTCTGATACATAAGAATCATACAGCTAGTAGAACTCTTATTTAAAATCTCAAAATTTGGGGATTATGAGCTTCTGTTGAAATTCACTCACATTTTACCTCAAGGACATGATCTGCTTGTCCTTACTTTGTCTTTCCCTTCTAGAAAGTATTAAAAGGGCAGAGAGTTTGTCTGTTTCATTTATTACTGTATCTTAAGCACTGAGAATACTGCTTAACAAATAGTTGGTGCCAAAATCATTGAATTAATTGGTGAACAACACCATTACCAAGCCTTTAACTGCACTACAATAACTAATCACAACTAATTATTTTTGTAATTTAAAGTGTTTTTAAATATCAGTTGATAATCTGGGTGTTTCATTAACCTTGTAAGTCCTCTCACAAAATGGCAGATGGTCCTTTTCTCAGAGTTGCTATTGGCATTTACACCCAACATAGATCCTCTCTGAATCTTTCAAAGTGGATTCTTTGCTTATTAGTTATATCCTAACTATAGGTTATATTGGGGGACTTGCCTTGTGAATCTCAAAAAATCTTTAAAAAGTAAGGGAATTTTATGAAGTTCTGAGTTCAGATTTCCCTGTGGGTTCTTCTCCACTTCTGATGGGACTACATATTTCTTTTGACTCTAAAGATTTCATATTGCATTTGACTCTTAAGATCTAGGTGGTGTTCTTGTGTCCCACAATATAGAAAAATAACAAATTTTCTGAAATGTTTACATATATGGGTCATTGATTTATCTTTCTTCCTAAAATGAATGTAGGCAAAGTAAGATGTAGGCTCACAATGTCAAATGTTCACAAAAGGCAGGGAAATACAGTAAATGATGAAAAAGTAGAGGTACCTAGAATCAGATTTAACAATTATAATTATATTCTTTTTAATATTCTGGTTTAAGCATATAATTTAATAAATGTATGATATTGGAGATTAAATTCCCTGATATAAAATTCAAATATCCAATGTATAAGTAGGGGTTTTGATTTTATTTTTCCTCTATAATTCATTATTTTTTAATTTTCAACCAGAGAAATGTGACATCTTTCTTCTATACCATCTGGGAGCAACATTAATTTTATTTAGATAAATAGTGCAAAAGTTTTTCATAGATATGGTTCTTCTAAAACCGATTCTTTGCTCAATATCCTTTTTTGTACATTTGAAATATCAGCCCAACTAATTTATAGAATTTAGATCAAGGTTTGTTTTTAAAAGTATACTTCAGTATACTACCGTTTTTTTTTTAATAAAAAGGAAAATTCACATGCTTTGTGACCTGCCAGAAATCACTGCTTTCTTAAAAAAAAAAAAAAAAAGGAAAATTGAGCTAAGTTTGTTCATTTTCAAGGATTTTGAAATCAAATAACTTAAGAATTTGCTATGTTCCCCAAAGGATATGTTTTAAAGTCTTGGTCTTTATGTTGGTGATTTTGGTACATGGTAGAACCTTTAAGAAATTGGGTCCAGTAAAAGGAAGTTAGGGCATTGAGTTCATGCCCTTGAAGGGTCTATTTGGATTCCAGCCGCTTTCTCTCTTTGCTTCCCAGCTACCATGAGGTGAGCAACCTCCTCCACCACATGCTGTTACCATGATGTACTGTGCTGCCACAGGCTCAAGCTACCATGAAATAAAATCTCTGAAACCATGAGCCTTCATTAAGTTGATATGCTGAGGTATTTTGTTACATTACAGAAAGCTAGCACAGAATTCAGTTCTTAGCTCCATAAGGGTAATCCTCAGTTAAATTTATGAAAAATGACTTGTGTATATTAAAGTAAGCCATATTTTTCCTGGTTGAGTTTCCCAAAGTTATAGTTTAGCTAGAAATTACAGGAATAAAGTGATTGACTCATTTATGTAACTAGTTTAAAAGTATATGAGGTTAACCAAAGTTGCAATCTTTTGACTAAATCTTTACTAATGAGATCAGTTGATACTTCCTTTATGTTATATAAACCAGTTTCTTACAATCATCCCCTCCAAAAATCTTAGTCTCATACCACATAGGTTGTGCATACAATTCGAGTAAAGAAATCACTGACAATTGTCTATGGTTCAAACCATCATAGCACATCTAATTCATAATATAAATTACCACATTCATGACATGCTTTTTTTCAATAAAATGTGACTTATTGAATCATAAGAGTCACATGTCGTATGATTGTGCAAACTGCCACTGTGAATTTACATTTTGTAAAACAAGTGTAATGTTAGCATTGCCTTACTGAAGTGCCTTCTGCAGTCTACTTTATAGGAACTTCACTTATCACACAAAAATCATTTCCTGATATGTCCATTACTGGCACGGTGTTCAAAAATTATTCAAACAAATCCTTTTGGATCCCACAAATGACTAATACCTAATTGGGTGGTGTTTATATCCTTTATATCTGTATTCTCATTGGCTGAAAAAAAGCTACAAATAATTTAACCCATTCATGCAACTTTGTAATATGAGTCCCTTTACCCCAACTTTAACATACTAGGAAATATTGTATATAGTTAAATTTCTATTTGCAAACATTAATTTATGTTCAGGACACAATTTCCACCTTCTTATAACCCATCATTAGCAAAAGGTTTTCATGCCAAGAAAAAAAATTCACTTAATGTATTTTACTATCACTTTCTGTGTTTTCGTGGGGAAAAATACTAGCATTCCTTATTTTTAGTTTATTAAGATTGTCATTAAAGTAAGTTTGTCATTACATGTGTGTGCTATTCTGGTCAGTATTCTTATCTGTTTCATAATAGTTTCTTAAGTCATGTATATTTAGTACAGTGTTCACTAATAGTTGGGGCACAGTAGTAGTCACATAAGGAATAGTTTCCACTTTCATGACATATTCTTCTCTTGGAACACTTGGCTTTGCCAGTTTTTAATTTTGTCATTTTTTATTAATTTTAAATTTGTTTTAATTAGTTATACATGACATGTATAATTAGTTATACATGACATGAATGTATTTTACACTATGATATACATAGATGGGATATAATTTCTCATTTTTTCTGAGTATACATATTATAGAATCATATTGGTCAAGGAGTCACCCTATATATAAAGTAATAATGTCTGTTTCATTCTACTATCTTTCCTATCTCCACATTCCCCCCTCCCCTCCATGCACTTCCCTCTACCTAATCAAAGGTAACACTGTTCTTCCATAGTGTCTTCACCTTATTGTGAAGTAGCATTTGCATATTAGAGAAAATATTCAGCCTTTGGTTTTTTGGGATTGGTTTATTTTGCTTAGCATGATATTCTCCAACTCCATCCATTTACTGGCAAATGCCATAATTTCATTCTTCTTTAAAGCTGAGTAATATTCCATTGAGTATATATACCACATTTTCTTTATTCACTCATCTATTGAAGGGCACCTAGGTTGGTTCCATCATTTAGCTGTTATGAATTGAGCTGCTGTAACCATTGATGTGGCTGCATTACTGTAGTATGCTGATTTTAAGCCCTTTGGGTATAAACTGAGGAGTAGGATAGCTGGGTCAAATGGTAGTTCCATTCCAAGTTTTCTGAGGAATCTCCATACTGTTTTCCATAATGGTTGCACCAATTTGCAGTCCCACCAGAAATGTATGAGTGTACCTTTTTCCCCACATCCTTGCCAACATTTATTGTTGCCTGGATTTTTGATGATTGCCATTCTGACAGGCGTTAGATGAAATCTTAGTTTTGATTTGCATTTCTCTATTTGCTAGAGATTTTTAACACTTTTTCATATATTTATTGTTCGATTCTATTTCTTCTGTGAAATACCTGTTCAGTTCCTTAACCCATTTATTGATTTGGTTGTTTGGTTTTTTGGCGTTAAGTTTTTTGAGTTCTTTATATATCCTAGAGATTAATGCTTTATCAGAGGTACATGTGGTAAAGATTTTCTCCCAGTCTGTAGACTCTCTCCTCATGTTATTGATTGTTTCCTTTTCTGAGAAGAAGCTTTTTAATTTGAATCCATCCTATTTATTGATTCTTGATTTTACTTCTTGTGCTTTAGGAGTCTTGTTAATGAAGTCAGATTCTAGGACTACATGGTAAAGATTTGCGCCTATTTTTTCTTCTGTTAGGCTCAGAGTCTCTGTTCTAGTGCCTAAGACATTGATCCATTTTGAGATGATTTTTGTGCAGGGTGAGAGATAGAGGTTTAATTTCATTTTACTACATATGGATTTCCAGTTTTGCCAGCACCATTTGTTGAGTAAGCTATCTTTTCTCCAGAGAATGTTTTTGGAACTTTTGTCTAGTATGACATAACTATATTTATGTGGGTTTGTCTCTGTGTCCTCTATTCTGTATCATTGGTCTACAGTCTATTTTGGTGCCGATACCATGGCATTTTTGTAACTATAGCTCTGCAGTATAGTTTAAGGTCTAGTGTTGTGATGCCTCCTGTTTCACTTTTCTTGCTAAGGATTGCTTTAGCTATTCTGTGTCTCTTGTTTTTCCAAATAAATTTCATGATTGCTTTTTCTATTTCTATGAAGTATGTCATTGAGATTTTAATGGAAATTGCATTAAATCTATATAACACTTTTGGTACTATGGCTGTTTTGACAATATTAATTCTACCTGTCCAGGAGCATGGAAGGTCTTTCCATCTTCTGAGGTTTTCTTTAATTTCTTTCTTTAGTATTCTGTAGTTGTCATGGTGCAGGTCTTTCACCTCTTTTTTTAGATTGATTCCCGGGTGGGTTTTTTTTTTTTTTGAGCCTATTATGAATGGGGTAGTTTTCCTAATTTTTCTTTCAATGGATTCATCGCTGATATATAGGAATGTGTTTGATTTATGGATGTTAATTTTATATCCTACTGCTTTACTGAATTCATTTATTAGTTCTAGACGTTTTCTGGTGGAATTTTTTTGGTTTTCTAGATATAGAATCATGCCATCAACAAATAGTGATAATTTGAGTTCTTCTTTACCTATTTGTATCCCTTTAATTTTTTTCTTTTGTCTAATTGCTCAGGCTAGAGTTTCAAGGATGATATTGAACAGAAGTAGTAAAAGAGGACATCCTTGTCTTGTTTCAGTTTTTAAAGGGAATACTTTCAATTTTTCTCATTTAGAATGATGCTGGCCTTGGGTTTAGTATATATAACTTTTAAAATGTTGAGGTGTATTCCTACTATCCTAGTTTTTCTAGTGTTTTGAACATTAAGGTGTGCTATATTTTGTCAAATACTTTTTATGCATTGATTGAAATGATATGAATCTTGTTTTTAAGTCTATTAATATGATGAATTATGTTTATTGATTTCTGTATGTTGAAACAACCCAGCATCCCTGGGATGAACCCCACTTGATCATGGTACACTATCTTTTTAATATGTTTTTGTATGCAATTTGCCAGAATTTTTTGAGAATTTTTGCATCTATGTTCATCAGGGATATTGGTGTGAAGTTTTCTTTCCTTGATGTGTCTTTGTCTGGTTTTGGTATCAGGGTGATATTAGCCTTGTAGAATCAGTTTGGAAGGTTCCTTCCTTTTCTATGTCATGGAATGCCTTGTGGTCCTGGGCTTTTCTTGGTTGGTAGGCTGTTGACGGTGTTTTCTATTTCATTACTTAAAATTGAGTTTTTTAAATTCTGTATGATCTCCTCAGTTTAGGTAGGTTATATGTCTCTGGAAAATTTTCAATGTCTTTGATATTTTCTATTTTATTGGAATATAAATTTTCAAAATAGTTTCTGATTCTCTTCTGTATTTCAGACATGTATGTTGTGATATTTCCTTCTTCATCTTATATTTTAGTAATTTGGATTTTCTCTTGAACATCTATTTTATTTATTTTTGCAAAGAACCCACTTTTTGTTTTGTCAATTTTTTAATCGTTTGTTTTGATTTCATTGATTTCAGCTCTGATTTTAATTGTTTTCTGTCTTCTACTCCTTTGATGTTAATTTATTCTTATTTTTCTAGGGCTTTGAGATGTAGTGTTAGGTCATTTATCTATCTCTTTACCTTTTTTTTTTTTTTTTTTTTTTTTTAGTGAATGTGCTCAATGCAATTAACTTTCCTCTTTGTCCCAGAGATTTTGATATTTGTATCAGTGTTCTCATTTACCTCTAAGAATTTCTTTATTTCATTTTTTATTTCTTCTACTATCCATTCATCATTTAATAGTCTATTATTTAGTCTCCACTTGTTACCATAGCTTGTATTTTTTTTTTATTGGTCGTTCATAACATTACATAGTTCTTAATACATCATATTACACGGTTGATTCACGTGGATTATGAACTCCCGCTTTTACCCCGTATACAAATTGCTGTATCACATCAGTTTCCCTTCCATTGATTGACATATTGCCTTTCTAGTGTCTGATGTATTCTGCTGTCTGTCCTATTCTCTACTATCCCCCCTCCCCTCCCCTCCCCTCCCCTCCCCTTTTCTCTCTCTACCCCTTCTACTGTAAATCATTTCTTCCATTTGTATTATCTTGTCTTGCCCCTCCTTTCCTCTTATATGACATTTTGTATAACCCTGAGGATCGCCTTCCATTTCCATGCAATTTCCCTTCTCACTCCCTTTCCCTCCCACCTCTCATCCCTGTTTAATGTAAATCTTCTTCTCAAGCTCTTCGTCCCTACCCTGTCCTTGTTTACTCCCCTTATATCAAAGGAGTCATTTGGTATTTGTTTTTTAAAGATTGACTAGCTTCACTTAGCATAATCTGCTCTAATGCCATCCATTTCCCTCCAAATTCTATGATTTTGTCATTTTTTAATGCAGAGTAATACTCCATAGTATATAAATGCCACATTTTTTTTATCCATTCATCTATTGAAGGGCATCTAGGCTGGTTCCACAGTCTTGCTATCGTGAATTGAGCTGCTATGAACATCGATGTAGCAGTGTCCCTGTAGCATGCTCTTGTTAGGGCTTTAGGGAATAGACCGAGAAGGGGAATAGCTGGGTCAAATGGTGGTTCCATTCCCAGCTTTCCAAGAAATCTCCATACTGCTTTCCAAATTGGCTGCACCAATTTGCAGTCCCACCAGCAATGAACAAGAGTGCCCTTTTCCCCGCATCCTCTCCAGCACTTATTGTTGTTTGACTTCCTAATGGCTGCCTGTCTTACTGGAGTGAGATGGTATCTTAGGGTAGTTTTGATTTGCATTTCTCTGACTCATAGCTTGTATTTTTTATTTTGCTAAGAAATAAGACGAGAGAGGAAGAATACAAACAAAAGAAAAAATTAATGACATAAGAATAATGACATGAGAATACAACAAAAATGCAAAGCACCACTCATTGTCCTCCACACATTGATGCATAAAAAACATACTGTTCCAAATATGGTAGAGATATTAGTAAATCAAAAAATAAATTAAGATAAATCTTGCTGGAAAGTTGAACTATCTTTGTCAGTGTTCAACAGTTTATCGGCCCTGTTTCTGACATCTCTTTGGATCACCAAACCCAGATCAGCCCCCCCAAACCCAGTCACTATCCCACCAATCTAGTCAGATACCTCAGGCTCACCATGCTGCACCAGTCCCAAGATCTCAATGCTGCTCCTACTTGCAGGGAGACCACCAGGGATACACTCATGAAAAGGAGCAACCCCGAGATGCAGCAGCAAGACAAGAGCCACCAGCACTCTCACTCAGCAGGAAGACCCTAGGATCCTCTAAACCCCCAGGCACTCCCACACTGGACCTATAGGTCCCGGCAGGAGTCCCTAGACAGAAGCTCTTGCAGTGATAAACCTGCTGGCACCTGGGCTCCAGGCCCTGGCTTCTGTCCCCAAATGGGTGCAACCCGAGCAACCAAACCTGGAGCCTTCCCCCACAGCAGTCTTTAGGCTGTGGTAGCAGCAGTAGTGGTGGTGGTTGTTGGCAGTAGGCAGCGGGGTCAGCAGGAACAGCAGCTATAATTGCAGCTGTGTGGGCAGCGTCATCAAGCAATTTCTGGGGTGAGCAGCTGTGTCCACCTCAATTGCATCCAAGGCAGTGGTGTTTTCTGTGGCAGCAGCAGGTGTTTGCAGTTGCAGAGGCAGCAGCACCCAGAAGGAATATCTTCAGGCAACCTCAGACTGGCAGCAGTGGAATCAGAGGCAGCAGTGTTGGCAGTAGTGGTGCAGGCAGCAGTTGATTGACAGGAGACTTCCAATTCAGCAGCAGTGATTACAGAGGTAGTGTCAGAAGTAGCATCGGAGGTAGCCAAGGCCTTGCCCAGAAAAGAGACCTCATGGCATGGCAGTGGCGTCTGCCTCATTTTCTCATTTTTTTAAAACTTTATTTTATTTATTTGTTTGTTTATTTATTTATTTATTTTTATGTGGTGCTGAGGATTGAACCCAGGGCCTTTATGTATGAGGCAAGGGCTCTACCACTGAGTCATAACCCCAGCCCCTCATTTTCTCAGTTTTAATGAAGAGAAAAACAGTAGTATGGTGCTATGATAAATGCCAACCCTCAACATTAGGGAGACATTAGATAGTGGTGGCGGTTGTGATAAACCCAAAAATGCTTGCCCAATAGCAGTGGCTTTTGTGAATTAGGATTTGGTTCGTCTGAAAACCAAAAATAGAATAGCTTAAATAAAAACTAAGCAAATTTCTTCTGATAGAGTATAGAAAGGCAGTCTTCTCAGCTGGTATGCTCATTCCAAAATCATCAGGAACCTATGTTCTTTCTGTCTTTTGCACCGTCTATTAGTAGTGTCCCTTGTGATACGAGATGATTGCTCTAGCCATTTATCCACATTCTAGATAGAAAGAAAAGGGAAAAGGAAGGCATAGTCCTTCTCTCTCGTTGGCCAGATCTTTTGGTCACACCTCACACAAAAGGAAGCTCAGTCTTATGCACTCAGCCAAAGAATGGGAGTTCAATTACTGTTCACACACACACTCCAAATACTTAGGAACAACTAACAGTCTATGCCTGATAACATTTGTATTATCAGGGAATAGTAGGGAAATTTGTAGTTATATCAGTGTAAAGAGAAAAGTAGAATATTAGATAAGGACAAAAAGTAATGGAGACAGATGGGAGATTGTAAAAGATCCTAGAGGCCTTTGAAAAGACTTTGGTTTATTCTCTGAAATGTGATATGCTGTAGGGTTTTGAACAGAATGACATGAGATTCTGGTCACTGTATTGATACAGATGCTATTGTAATAATGAAGGTGAAGTTAAGAAAACTAGTCTATTAAGAAAAAAATCCAAAGTTTCCAGGTCTTATCTAGCAAATATCAAAGACAGATGGAAGGAAGACCTATCCATTTCTTGATTTATGCAAAGTAAAATTTTAAATCCTTTATTGAGAGCACAACCTTACCAGTCAAGGCATGCTCACTATTGTAACAGATAAACTAAAAAAAATCAGAGGCTTAATGTAATATAAATCTGTCCATAATTCACACAAGATCCTTCTCCAAATGCTGATTTGAGACTAATTTAATACTAATTTAATACCTTCCATCTTGTGGCTCCACCACATTCAGCATACAGGTTTCTTTCAGGTTGATGCTGGGAAAAGAGCTTAAAGGACCTTACTTGGTATTCACTTGATAAACAAACCAGGCCTGCAAGTGCCAAGCAACACTTTGCTCAAATTCCACTGGGCAGACCTCAGTCACATAACAGTTAAAGTGTAAGAAAGGCTGGGAAGTGGAGTATACCCAGGAGAAAAAGGAAACAGATGTCATGAATAGTTTGCCATCATAAGCTCAAGCTATGAATGGGCATACCCTTTGTTTCTACCCATGGCTGTCACCAAAACAGTCTGGGTCCCCTTTGTTCAATATACCAAGAGCTAATTCCTTTATGCATTAGCAGTTATAAAGAACTGCCTACTTGTATGCCCACTGCGGAAATACTTCTGAAGCCTTCTGAACAAATTTTATTCTTTGACATCAGCCTAGAAGAAAGAAGATGAAACAAGTGAGCTGTAACTGAATGACTAACAAATTTTGCTTTTGGAGATTATAAATCACACCTCCTCTATCCTCATTTCCTAGAGTGTTTTATCTGTACAATTGCTTTATCATTTAGAAATAGATAGGAAACTCATTTTAAATGTATTAAAATGATTATGCAAAATCAAGAACAACAGATGAATGATAATGCCTTTTAAATTGTATCCATGTTCAGAGTCAGCTCCTGATGATCTGTGCCAAAGAAACAGAAATGTGGCCAACATAAAGCAATTTATAATTTCCTTTCTTTGTTTAGGAATGCAGTCAACTAGCATATATACTCCCATCTCCACTAAGTCTGATTTTCAGAGCAGGCCTCCATTGTCACTTGTGCCAAATGATCTATAAACACTGATTAACTGAATACAGATTACACCCAGAAGACACATAATTAGGAAACTATACCTTGAATTATAACAGTTTAAAATGTGCACTTCAATCTAAGGCTGCTTTTTTTTTTTTTTCCTAATACTGAGAACTGACATTAGGATTGCTTTGCCATGGAGCTACATTCTCAGACCTTTTTTATTTATTTTTTACTTTGCACTAAGTTGCGTAGGGCCTGTAATCCTGGACTTGAAGTCCAACTGCTTCAGCCTCCTGAATCACCAGGATTACAGGTATGTGCCACTCTACCCAACCAAAGCCTCCATTCTTTCTACAAGTAAAGACAATTTGACTAATTTGGTGTTTTTGTTCACAATTATAGTTCACACATATTGTTTAATGAACAATAATCCCTGGTGCCTCTTTCAGCTTACAGTAGCAGTGCTTTGATTCTAAATGTGTCCTTTTAAATCAGTATGTTGAAAGCTATTCAGCAATGTGATAACAGTAGGAGGTGGAGCATCTAAGAGGTGATTAGATCATGAGTGCTGGAGAGCTGGCTGCTTTCCACCAGGCAAGGACACAGAAGGTGCTGTCTAAAGACCAGGAATAGAACTTCACCAGACACCTAATCTGCTGGAAACCGCGCCCTGGACTTCTCAGCCTCCAGAACTGTAAGAAATAAATTTCTGTCATTTCTAAGCTGCCCAGTTTATGACATTTTGTTATAGCAGTTCAAATGGACTAAGATAAGTAGTTTTTTGGAAATATCTACAAACCACAAAAATATTAAAAGTATCATATAATATATAGAATCCAATGGATAAATCTAATACTTTTACAAAATTTTATGTGATAGCCTATTAATAAAATTATCCATAGGTTTCTTTTACCCCTAATTGATATCTTTTCTCCAAAATGTGATTATTCAAGGGAGTAATCTTCCAAACAGGTTATTTCTTCAATTGCAGGTGTATCTAGAGGAAAAGCAGATATATAATGTTAAAAAAAAAAAAAGACGAAACTGATCAAGATTCGTTCCTTTGGTTATTTCATAGCCATCCAATATAGGGCTAGACCATTACTGGAATAGCTAAAAATCTGTATTTTTTAACATTTATCCTCAGTGATTTATTAAAATCAGTCAACTTTGGGAAATACTGACCTAATGCAAATGAAATTCTAAGAAGATAGAGTATCTGTTTGCTGAATTGTTATGTGAATCTATGAGATACACTGGATATCAATCAGTTAGCTATCATTACATAGGACCTTATCATAAGTGGAAAAAAAAGTATATCATAAGTGGAAAAAAGACTTGGAGCAATATACAATGCAGAAAACATAGTATATGGTAATAAATTACAAAACATCATGAGAGCTAAATAATGTTTTAAAGTATAAATATTTGATCATGCATAGTGGTGTATACCTGTAATCCCAGAAGCGTGGGAGGCTGATGCAAGAGAATCGTGAATTCAAAACCAGCCTCAGCAACTTAGTAAGGCCCTTAGCAACTCAGTGAGACCCTTGTCTCTAAATAAAATACAAAATAGGGCTGGGGATGTAGCTCAGAGGCTAAGTGCTCTTGAGTTCAATTCCCAGTAAAAAAAAAATAAAATAGATAAATAAATAAATAAATTTAAAGAGTGCAATTATGATCTCCTCTGATAATATCAAAGCTATAATTATATATTTTAAAAATTCATATGAAGAAATTTTTGAACATTTAAATAAGTTCACACAAGTACTTCCCACAATTTTTCTAAGTTCCTTTACACCATCTACACACTCATCTACTATGTGTAGGCTACTATCTTAGGGACCCAGGATGCAAAAAAGATGTTAGACAAAATCTCTGACCAGCTGAACTCAGTGGTACACACCTGTAATCCCAGTGACTACAGAGGCTGAGGCAGGAAGATCACAAGTTTGAGGCCAGCCTCAGCAATTTAACAAGGTTCTAAGCAATTTAGTAAGATCCTGTCTCAAATAAAAAGGTCTGGGAATGTGGCTCAGTGGTAAAGTAGCCCTGGGTTAAATCCACAGTAACCCCCTCAAAAACCAAACAACAACATAAAAGAAAATTGTCCACAAGGGTTTATAATTTAGTTGGATAGTCAATGATAAATATCAGAACATACAGGTTACATCTAAGATGTCTTCCAAAGTGCAGTTCCCTCAACAACTATATCAGAATTATATTGGATATACACCCACAGGAATAGCATCCTAATTAGAATAAGTTGTACTCTGTATATAACATGCCAAAATATACTCTATTGTCATGTATATCTAAAAAGAACACATTTTTAAAAGGAATTATATTGGATATGTTAAGATATAAATTCCTTGGCTCACTCCAAACCTACCAAGTCAGCATCTTTGAAAATATATTTCCAGGAGCCCTCGTTTTAACATCCCAGTGATTCTGACTAAAGTTTGAGAATCAGTGACAAAAGTAAATCCATAAGAGACAGACATAGAGTAACAAGTAGCTGGTAAGGACTCAGTCTTCTCTAAAAGAATGGAAACTATTAAAAAGAAATAAAATGGTAATTATTCACAGGGTTATCATCTCAAGAGAAATCAAACTCAAGACATAACTGCTAAAAGGAGAGTTCAGTAAAGACAAAGGATACACTACACAAAAATTAGAAACATTTTAATATTTGTAATTATGAAATGTAACCTTAAAAATACATATACAATTGATAGCAGTAGAAATAATTATGAGATTCCTAAGAATAATCTTAATAAAATATGAGAAATATACAGATAAAATTTAAATTTTATTGAAGAAGACAATTTACATAAATATAGAAGTAATGTGTTTATTATAAAAAAGTGGCAAATTATCCCTAGATGACTTTATTTTATTATTATTATTATTTATTTTTTTGGAACTGAGGATGGAACTCAGAGGCAGTTAATCACCAAACCACATCCCTGGCCCTTTTTTTTTTAGCTGTAGTTGAACACAATACCTTTATTTATTTTTATGTGGTGCTGAGGATCGAACCCAGGGTGCGTACATGCTAGGTGAGTGTTCTGCCGCTGAGCCACAACCCCAGCCCATCCCTGGCCTTTTTTATTTTTTATTTTGAGACAGGGTCTTGCTCAGTTGCTGAGGCTGGCCTCAAACTTCTGATCTTCCTGCGTCATTGGGATTACAGGCATGTTCCCAGGCATGCCCAGCTCTTAGATAACTTTAAGGCAATTCAAATCAAAATTCTACCTTAGTTTTATGTAGAAAAAAGGAAATAAAACTGGTTTGTAAAAAAGTTGTATGTAGAAGGCCTTATGCTATAGCTCAGCGGTACAGCACTTGCTTAGAATGTGCGGCATCCTGAGTTTCATCCCCAGGATTGCAACATCAAAAAATCAAAAAGAAAGAAAAAGTAGGTAGAAGCTGGGCATGCTGGTGCACACCTGTGATCTCAGCAACTTGGTAGGCTGAGGTAAGAGGATCACAAGTTCAAAGCCAGTCTCAGCAATTTAGTGAGACCCTGTCTCAAAAAGTAAAAGGGGCTGGGGATGTAACTCAGTGTTAAAGAGCCACTGGGTTCAATCCCTCGTAGTAAATTATTTTAATTAAATAAATTAATTAATAAACTGTACATAGAATAGTAAAAGAGAATGGAAACTCAAGACAAGAAAAACAGAGAAAGGAATGAATTCAAGAGCTTAGACACAGAGGCACTTGTGTGGGGATCTTTTTTTTTTTTTAATTGCTTTTTTAACCATAATGGAATTTTTCTTTCTTTTTTTTTCTTTTTTCTTGAAAGAGGAGGGACACCTGAAACTCATCACAGCAAAGGGCCAACTCCCCTATGACCTTCATTGAGGCCTCTCAGAATTTGACAGAAAATAAACAGAGGATAGAAATAGTTTACTGAAATGCAAATACAAATGACTTTTAAACTTACAAGACAGCAACTAATCTCACCATTATGTTTTATTATAATGCACCAATAAAATGTGGAAAAAAAGCATATAGGACAGATGTTTAGTCTCATTTACTTTAAGGTGAATGCAAATGGAAGCTACTGAAACATTCTGTATTTATTAAGATGACAAACATCCAAACACTTGATAACACACTGTGTTGGTAAGGCTTTGGGGGAAAATGACACTTTTGAATATTGTTGGCAGAAGTGTAAATTAATGCAACTCTATATGGAAGGCACTTTTTTGCAATAGCTATCAAAAATCACAAATTTCCTGTGAACAAACAGATATCAGTGTGCAAAGTTATTCATTGTAGCACTGTGTCTAGTTAAGAGTTTGCATACTAGAATCTAATAGCCTGGTTTTCAATCCCAGTTCTAATGCTAACATTGTGTCCTTGGATAAATTATAAAATCATCTGTGCCTCAATTCCTTTATCAGCAAAATGGAGGCAAAAATATCATCCACCTCTTTGAGTTGGAGGGAGAATTAAATGAGTTAATCTTTGTAAGCAGTATTTACGAAATTACCTGGCCCTTCGATGCCTGTTTTAGCTATTGTTTTTAACATCAAAAGACTAATGTAAATATTTACCAACAGGGAACTGATTAAATAATATGGCAGATTTATACGATATAGACGTAAAAGATGAATAAATATAGTTTTTATGAAAGTACCTCTAAGATATATTTAGTGGGGGAAAAAGCGAGGAATATGGACAATATGTAAAGTATTATAGTATTTGTTTGGGAGTTTTGTTTGTTTGTTTGTTTCATTTTATTTTAATTGGTATTAGTGTGTGAACCCAGGGGCACTTTATCACTGAGCTACATCCCAGAACTTTTTAGTTTTTGAGTCAGGGTCTCACTGAATTGCTCAGGTGGCCTCAAACTTGTGATTCTCCTGTCTCAGTCTCAGGGGTTTCTGGGAGTATAGGCATGTGCCATGAGCCATACATATTCTGTTTGTATGAAAAAAAGAAAAAGAGAGAGACTAGCAGAATATGTTGTTTTATATATGCATTACAGAAAACTCTGGAAGGATATTGGAAAGGCCTGATAGGACAAAAGACAGAAGGGAGATTTTTCACTATATACATTTTTATATGAAAGGCATGTGCATATATTACCTGTTTAAAAACTATATATACCCCCACTCCCACACACACACACAGAGTGGGGATTTAACCCAGGAGCACTTTACCACTGAGCCACATTCCCAGCTCCTCCCCTTTTTAATTTTTATTATTATTTTTAAATTATGAGACTGGGCTGGACTCAAACTTGGGGTCCTCCTGTCTCAACCTCCAGAGTTTCTAGGATTATAGAGGCCTGTGTCACCATGCCCAGCTAAAAACAATAATTTTAAAACAGTTTAGATGCACTAAAGATCTGTATATCAGAGAATCTACAAAGTCTGAAAACATCAAATGTCAAGGATTTATGGAAATATGGGCTAGTATATATTGTAGTGGAAGTGTAAATTGATATTATTAAGAAAGCAAGGCAGTTAGTGTTTTGGACTAAATGTCAGTCCTCCGCAAATTCATTTAGTTTACTGAAATGCAAATACAAATGACTTTTGGTGGGCCTTTTAGAGATAATTAGGCTTAGATTAGGTCAGGAAAGTAAACCTCACTTCCTGTCAAATGCAGAGACATAAGAAGAAGAATAAAGGGCCATGGGAAGACACAGTGAGAAAACAGCTATCTGCAAGCCAAGAAAAGTGTTCTATCCAAAATTTGACCATGGAAGCACCCTAACCTTGGATTTCCAGCCCCCAGAACTATAAGAAAATAAATGTGTATTGTTTAAGTCACCTAGTATATGGCATTTTTTTTCTTTTTTTAATTTTTATTGGTTGTTCACAACATTACAAAGCTCTTAACATATCATATTTCATACATTAGATTGAAGTGGGTTATGAACTCCCAATTTTACCCCAAATGCAGATTGCAGAATCACGTCGGTTACACATCCACAATTTTACATAATGCCCAATGAATGGGAAAATAAACAAGGAGAGAAATGAATTATAGTAGATGGGGTAGAGAGAGAAGATGGGAGGGGAGGGGAGGGGGGATAGTAGGGGATAGGAAAGGTAGCAGAATACAACAATTAGTATATGGCATTTTGTTGTAGTATCCAAGCTGAGTCTGGGGCCTTAGTCATAAGCAGTAGAAAATAACTCTGGTTGGTTGTTTTTAAACAGAAAAGGAGCTTAGTGAAAAAAATATTAAGATGATTACAGAATCTCCAGAAGGGCTGGGTAACAACCTTGGGAACTTAGGAGAAAATGGACTCTGTGTTGACAAACCAAAGCAAGCTTTAATGCCACTAAACTAGTCTGGGGAGCCATCTCTACCACAGGAAAACACAGCTTTTTTTCTCTCTTTTTTAATTGATTTTTTTAAAAAATAAATGACAGTGGAATGCATTACAATTTTTATTACACATATAGGGCACAATTTTTCATACCTTTCTATAAAGTATGTTCACACCAATTCCTGTATTTATATATGTACTTTTTTTTGCGTTACAATTCTTATTACACATATATAGGACAATTTTTCATACCTCTGGTTGTATATAAAGTATGTTGACTCCAATTCGTGTCTTCATACGTGTACTTTGGATAATGATGTTTATCACATTCCACCATCCTTACTAACCCCCTACACCCTCCTTTTCCCTCCCACCCCTCTGCCCTATCTAGAGTTCATCTATCCCTCCCATGCTCCCCCTCCCTACCCCACTATGAACCAGCCTCCTTATATCATAGAAAACATTCAGCATTTGTTTTTTGGGGATTGGCTAATTTCACTTAGCATTATTTTCTCCAATGCCATCATTTACCTGCAAAAGCCATGATTTTATTCTCTTTTATTGCTGAGTAAAATTACATTGTGTATATGTGTATATATGCCACATTTTTTTATCCATTCATCTACTGAAGGGCTCCAAAGTTTAACTATTGTGAATTGTACTGCTATAAACATTAAGGTAGCTGTGTCCCTGTAGTATGCTGTTTTTAAGTCCTTTGGATATAGTCTGAGTAGAGTCATAGCTGGGTCAAATGGTGGTTCCATTCCCAGATTTCCAAGAAATCTCCATACTGCTTTCCTTGGCTCCAATTTGCAGCCCTGCCAGCAGTATATGAGTGTACCTCCCCCCCCCCCATCCTCTCCAACACTTACTGTTGTTTTTCTTCATAATAGCTGCCATTCTGACTGGAGTGAGATGATATCTTAGAGTAATTTGATTTGCATTTCTCTAATTGCTAGAGATGATGAACATTTTTTAATATATTTGTTGATTGATTGTATATCCTCTTCTGAGAAGTGTCTGTTCAGGTCCCTGGCCCATTTATTGATTGGGTTATTTGGTAGGTTTTTGTTTTGTTTGTGCTTAGCATTTTGAGTTCTTTATATACCCTGGGGTTTGTGCTCTATCTGATGTGTGAGGGGTAAAAATTTGCCCCCAGGATGTAGGCTCTCTGTTCACCTCACAGATTGTTTCTTTTGCTGAGAAGAAACTTTTTAGTTTGAATCCATCTCATTTATTGATTCTTGGTTTTAATTCTTGCGCTATAGGAGTCTTATTAAGGAAGTTGGGGCTTAATCCCATATTATGACGATTAGGGACTACTTTTCCTCTATTAGACACAGAGTCTCTGGTTTAATTCCTAGGCCCTTGACCCACTTTGAGTTGAGTTTTGTGCATGGTGAGAGATAGGGGTTTAATTTCATTTTGTTGCATATGGATTTCCAGTTTTCCCATCATCATTTGTTGAAGATGATATCTTTTCTCCAATGCATGTTTTTGGCACCTTTGCCTAATATAAGATAATTGTAATTTTGTGGGTTAGTCTCCATGTTCTCTATTCTGTACCATTGGTCTACCAGTCTGTTTTGGTGCCAATACCATGCTGTTTTTGTTACTATTGTTCTGTAGTATAAAGAACTGGTATAGCAATGAAACCTGCTTCACTCTTCTTGCTAAAGATTGCTTTAGCTATTCTGGGTCTCTTATTTTTCCAGATGAATTTCATGATTGCTTTTTCTATTTCTATGAGGAATGCCTTTGGGAATTTGATCAGAATTCCATTAAATCTGTACAGTGCTTTTGGTAGTATAGTCATTTTGATAATATTAATTATGCCTATCCAAGAGCAAGGTAGATCTTTCCGTCTTCTAAGGTCTTCTTTAATTTCTTTCTTTAGGGTTCTATAGTTTTCATTGTATAGATCTTCCACTTCTTTCGTTGATTCCCAAGGTTTTTTTTTTTTTTCCCTGAGGTTACTGTAAATGGGGTAGTTTTCCTCATTTCCTTCTCAGAGGATTTGTCACTGATATACAGAAATGCCTTTGATTTATGGGTGTTGGTTTTATATCCTGCTGCTTTGTTGAATTTATTTACTAGTTCCAGAAGTTTTCTGGTGGAGCTTTTTGGGTCTTCCAGGTATAGAATCATATAATCAGTGAATAGTGCTAATTTAAGTTCTTCTTTTCCTATACATATCCCTTTAATTTAATTGCTCTGGCCAGTGTTTCAAGAACTATGTTGACTAGAAGTGGTGAAAGAGGGCATCCTTGTCTTGTTCCAGTTTTTAGAGGGAATGCCTTTAATTTTTCTCCATTTAGAATGGTATTTGCCTGAGGCTTAGCATAGATAGCCTTTATGATGTTGAGACATGTTCCTGTTATCCCTAGTTTTTCTAGTGTTTTCAACATGTAAAGGTGCTGTATTTTGTCAAATGCTTTTTCTGCATCTATTGAGATGATCATAGGATTCTTTTTTTTAAGAGAGAGAGAGAGAGAGAGAGAGAGAGAGAGAGTTTTTAATATTTATTTGTTAGTTTTCAGCAGACACAACATCTTTGTTTGTATGTGGTACTGAGGATTGAACCTGGACCGCACGCATGCCAGGCGAATGCGCTACCGCTTGAGCCACATCCCAGCCCGGATCATAGGATTCTTAAAGTCTATTGATGTGATGAAATTACATTTATTGATTTCTGTATGTTGAACCAACCTTGCATCCCTGGGATGAATCCCACTTAATCATGGTGCACAATCTTTTTGATATGTTTTTGTATTTGATTTATCAGAATTTTATTGAGAATTTCTACATCTATGTTCATAAGAAATATTGGTCTAAAATTTTCTTTCTTTGATGTGTCTTTGCCTGGTTTGGGGATCAGGGTGATATTGGCCTCGGAATGAATTTGGAAGTGCTCCCTCTTTTTCTATTTCCTGAAATAAATTGAAAAGTATTAGTATTAGTTCTTCTTTAAAGGTCTTTCTTGTAGAACTCGGTTGTGTATCCATCTGGTCCTGGGCTTTTCTTGGTTGGTAAGCTTCTGATGGCATCTTCTATTTCCTCACCTGATATTGGTCTGTTTAAATTGTGTATATCTTCCTGATTCAATCTGGGCAAATCATATGATTTAAGAAATCTTTCGATGTCTTCAATGTCTTCTATTTTATTAGAGTATAAATTCTCAAAATAATTTCTATTTGTCCTCTGTATTTCTATAGTGTCTGTTGTCTGTTGTACCTTTTACATCATGTATTCTGATAATTTGAGTTTTCTCTCTCCTCTTTGTTAGTGTAGCTAAGGGTCTATCAATTTTATTTATTTTTTTCAAAGAACCAACTTTTTGTTTTGTCATTTTTTTCAATTGTTTTGATTTCATTGATTTCAGCTCTAATTTTAATTATTTCTTGCCTTCTGCTTTTGCTGCTGATTTGTTCTTCTTTTTCTAGGGCTTTGAGATGTAATGTGAGGTCATTTATTTGTTGACTTTTTCTTCTTTTAAGGAATGAAATCCATATGCAATGAACTTTCCTCTTAGTACTGCTTTATAGTGTCCCAGAGATTTTGATATGTTGTGTCTATGTTCTCATTTACCTCTAAGAATCTTTTAATCTCCTCCTTGATGTCTTCTGCAACCCATTTTCATTCAGTAGCATATTTTTTGGTCTCCAGGTGTTGGAGAAATTTTTATTTTTTATTTTGTCATTGATATCCAGTTTCATTCCATTATGGTCTGATAAAATGCATGGTAGTATCTCTACTTTTTTGTATTTGCTAAGAGTTGCTTTATGGCATATTATATGGTCTATTTTAAGAAGGATCTGTGGCAAACACAACTTCTTTATGGCACTAACTTCAACTTCAGAATCGTGGTTGGGGAATGGGAGTGGAGGGCTGTCTACCTGAGTAGGATTCAGCCACAACCATGTTCTTTGGCTTCCAAAATGTTTGGCAAAGAAAATAGCACACATTTGTATCTTCTGTAATGAGAGATGAGTTTTGCCATCCACTGCCTTATAAATAGGAACTTCTTCAAACAGAGTAAGAAGACTCAGATACAGGGCAGCTGAAAAATAATAAATGTCCCCGTAAGAGGACAATCTGTTTTATGATGAGCAATTTTACTTCTAAGTATAAACCCAATAAATTTTTCTATATGTATACAAAAAATTATTACCTATATTCATTGTCTCTAAAAAGATAGAACTGGAAATAACTCCATTTTGTTCATTAGCAGGAAAATGGATAAATGGTTTAGTCATGCAATAGAATATGGGATAGTAATGAAATCAATGAAAAAGAACTATGGGTATCCATAGGAAAAAATCTTTACAAAGATTGAAAACAAAGTTGTATGCTACTAATTATATAAAAATGTAACCATATGCAAAATTCCAGTGTATATTGAGATAGACTTATGTGTCATGAAAGTATGAAAACATGCATGGAAAATGTAGATGACTTTGAGGGAATGAAAGAGATTAAGGTAGTTTGGAACTTTAGCTGTCATATTTCTTAAAAAAAAAAAAAGCCAAATTTAGAAAACATTAGTAGTTGCACGGTGAACAATATCATTGTTTTAGACCTAACTAAAGACAGCTATTAATGCAAACTCCCTTTTCCCCCAATAAGTGCCTGTAACTCTTAAGTTCCCTCCTGTTACTTATGAGTGAATGTGTTTTTCTAGATTTAAGGCCAAATTCTCTTAACTGTGCACTAAATCCAGCCCCTCTCACCTACTCTTTTCAACATCATCAGCTTTTCTTTCTCTACCAAATTTTCCCCAAATACAAACATAGTATAAAAGTCACATCTTTAGCTGGGCGTGGTGGCACACACCTGTAATCCCAGCAGCTTGGGAGGCTAAGGCAAGGAATTCAAAGCCAGCCTCAGCAAAAGCAAGGTGCTAAGCACTAAGTGAGACCCTGTCTCTAAATAAAATACAAAATAGGTCAGGGGATGTGGCTCAGTGTTTGAATGCCCACAAAGGAGGAGGGTACAAGGAATTTCTTATTTCCTATTTCTTACCATTTCCTATTTTCCCCTTTTTTTAAAAATATATTTTTTTAGTTATAGATGGACACAATACTTTTATTTTTTTAAAAAAATATGTTGCTGAGGATTGAACCCAGTGCCTCACATGCCAGATGACTGCACTACCACTGACCCACAACCTCAGCCCCCCTATTTCCCCTTTTTACCATTAGCTCATTCCTTTGCTTCTTTTTACCACAAAATCCTTAGAACTATCTAAACTTCTCTTCTCCAGTTTCTCTCTTCCAATTTATTCTTGAAACTCATTCCACTCAGGTTTTCACTCCATTTCTCCAAAACTACTCAAGGGCAACCAATGAATTTCATATTGTTAAATCAGTTGTCACTTTCTAGTCCTCTGCTTTTGATACATTTGATATAGGTGATCACTTCCTTCACCTTGTAACACTTTGGTCTTTTGTTGTGATAAGAGTCTGGATTATTGTTCATTTTGGATTATTCATTCTATTTACCCTTCTTCTGTGGGCTGAATATATTTCCTACTCCACTGATATTGGACGTGGCTAAGTGACTTACTCTAGTCAATGGAATATAAGCCAACATGATGTGAACAGAGGCCTTCAATATACTCTGGGATGTCCATATATGAATACATGACCAGTGTAATTCCACATTATATACAAACACAAGAATGGGAAGTTATACTCTATGTATTACTCCATTTATGTATAATATGTCAAAATATACTCTACCATCATGTATAACTAAAAACCATACAAATAAAAATTTTAAAATGTATGTTCTGGGCTTTACATTGGCTTTTGTACTTCGGTGATCTATTTACTATTAGATCTCCAAACTGGATGCTACCTTTTCATTCTGGGCTCCAAAAAGAGCACACATGGAACAGACTGAAATTCAACCTACAACCTTAAGCTGGACCACTCATTTGAGCACAGCCCAGAACAGCTGAACCAACCCTGAACAAACCCACAGACCTGTGGGCATGAGAACAAATATATGGCTATAGGTGACTGAGCTCTGGTGTTATTTGTTATGCAGCATTATTTCAGCATCACCCACTTAGGCATCCACCTTCTGAGACAAAATCACTCTCCTGATTTTCCTCCAGTTTCACTGATTGTTTCTCCTCATTATTCCTGACCATTTACTGCTAACGTACCCCCAGGACCCAACTTTCAAACCTCTTCCTTTTCCTTATTCTTGATCCTCTTAACCACTTTCATGTCTTTAAATATTATCCAGTTGACAACTCCCAAATGTCTATTGCCAGCCTGGGCCTCTTTCTTGAATTTCAGAATGGTATAACCAACTGCCTACTTGACATGCCTACTTGAATATCTAATAGGATTCTCACATTAGATCAGTCCCCTTCAAAATCTCAGCTCCTTTCAACCTTTTTTCTCTTTTAGTAAATGCCAAATTGCTCCTTCCATGTGCCTTAGGCAGATGCCCTGGAGTCATTCTTGATTCCCCACATCACATCCCATCAGATCCCTGAAAAATTCTGTTGGTTCTACCTTCATAATATATTTTAAAAATCTGATCCTTTAGTGACTACCAACCTGGTTCATGCAAACTTTATCTCTTATCTGCAATGAACAAGAGGCTCCTACTCATCTCCTTGCTTCTGCTGTTCCTCTCCTCTCCTTACTCATACTCCATTTTCAAAAATGTTGCCAGAAACACTCCTTTTGAAATGTCAGTCTGATGATGTCAATTTTTGGCTTGATTCCTTCATCTTTAACCTTATTTATTTTTACTATCCTCACTCACTATAATTTGGCTTGATTCCTTCATCTTTAACCTTATTTATTTTTACTATCCTCACTCACTATAATTCAGCCACTGGCCTCCTTGCCATTCTGTGAACTTGAACGTGTCAGGCAAGCTCATTTCCATTGATTGCTGGTCCCACTGATTGGAATGTTGTTGCCTAGACTGATACACATGCTTGCCTGTCTCTTCAAAGTCTTGACTCAAAAATCTCCTTTCATTGAGGCCTTTCCTAACCATTTTAACATTGCAACTCCCCACCTCCCATAGTCCCTAAAACCTTTCCTTCTTTATATCTATTTATAGCACTTATTACAACCTGAACACTACCTATTTTTACTTGGTTATTCATTAATGTCATGAATTGTCATTCACAACTAGAATAAATGTTCAGTCCCTGAGAATAGGGAATGTTTTTTATTTCTTTTGTTGTCTGTTGAATCATCAGATCCTGGAATATAGAAGCACTCAAATATTTGCTGAATGAATCTATTGAACCTTCTGCATATTTAAAATATCATATAGATAGATGTAGACCACAGGCAAGTGTAATTAAATAATTGTCTTTAATTCCCAAAGGATTCTCCAAATCTACTTAATGATCTATTTGCAATAGGATAGAGAAGTTTATCCAAAAGGAAGGATAAACTTTTTTAAATAGTTTCTTTGGCTTTAGGATTCTCTGAAATTTGAGCTTTCATGATTTTTGGCTTTCCTCTCAATGGCTACTAAGTGAGCCCTAAAAGTTTTAAATAAAACATTAAAACCTTATTCACAAGGAAAATGTGTTTCTGTCCCATTGATTGTTAATCTCCCTACCATCCTAATTATCCTGAATCTTTTTTAAAAATCCTGATTACATGTTGAGAATTCAAAGGTCAACCCGATAGCCCATCTTAGCGAGATGCTTGGATCAGGACAGCCACTCTCAGGTTATTTGGGGGGTTTCTGGGTGACTGATCAATTCTAGCTCTTGTTTTTGCCTTTTCAGCAAGCACTTTGTCTAGACTTCTATTTGCCCTTCCCAGCCATTGACAATGATGCCATGATTCCAATCCTAACAACTGTTAACACATTCATAACCAGACTCAAGATAAAAGTAAATATTTTAAAACTTACTTACCAGGCAGGTGAGATTAAAAAATAAATAAATCAAGTGCATATACATGGGTCTGACATTCCCTATCCACTCTGCTTCCCAATCCAACAGTGGATAAGGAGAAAAGAGTATGTGAGACTGTTTTTGGAAGCAGTTGCTATTACTAAAAAAAAAAAAAAAAAAAAAAAAAAAAGCTACTATATACAATCTGCTCTTCATTGCTCTAATACCCCTCTCTACCCTCAAATATTTGCAGAAATTCACTAGTTTCTTAATAATAAGCAGGGGATGAAGCTGGCCCAAATCAGGTCTGTTTTTTTTTTTGGGGGGGGGGGGTGTAGCGGTGGATCCTTGGTCTGGCTTCCATTTTAGATGTGAACCAATATTCTGAATTTCAACTAGAGCTCCCCATTTTTCCTCTGCCTCCAGACTCCCCCTCAGGCAAATTTTTCCTCATTTCAGATTTTCCTACAACACATTCCCAGACGAGTCATGCATGACGACAGTTTACACACCATTTATGTTCAGCTTTGGGATGACCCTAGGTGATGGCATTTGTGCTCAGGAAGAAATGGAATTAGTACAAAGACCAGAACTGATAATCCCAGAGCGGTCAGGAGTTCCTGGTCGGGCCTGGCTCTGCGCATCCGGCGCCCAGGGAACTGGGGAGTCTGGCGCCGCGTGCCTCCGCGGCGGCTCCCAGGACGGCCGACCGGCTCCTCCTCCCGCCCCTCCGCCCGCACCTGGTGGCGGTGGCTGCCGGAGGGCGGGCGAGGGGCGGCGCTGCGCCGCGTGACGCAGTGGGGTGGGAGCATGGGCAGGTGACACCCGGAGGCCTCCTCCCTCTTATAGCCTAGTCGGCGGCCGGGGCAGCAGAGGCCGCTGTGAGGAGCTCCGCGCTCTAGCCGCCGCCCGCCGTCGCCCTCGCTCCCGGCGCGGTGAGTGCGGGGCTGTGGGAGCAGAGGGCTGGGGCTAAACTTTTCTGAGGCGCGAAGAATAGCATCGGGAGAAGGAAGGAGCCGTGGGGAAAGGTGCTGGGAGCAGCCGATGGAGGAACTTAGGCGCAGCGCACGGGGAGTGGGAGCCGGGTTCGGGGCTCTCGGGGCGCCCGGCCAGGCCGTCTTTGGGCTTGGGGAGGCTCTTCCGAAGTTCTTTCCTTACAGCCTGCGCTTGTGGAGGCCGAAGGACCTTGGCCAGAGCGCGGCGCCGCCGCGCTCACCTGAGCCTTTCTGGGTAGTCCCCTGTCGTCCAGCATCCCAAAGGGAAGGTCGCAGTCAGGGAGCGCGCGGCGGAGCGGAGCTGGGACGGTGGGTCCCAAGCTGCTAAACCCTGCTGTGCCGGGAGGGAGGGACCGAGGTGCTCGAGGGTGGGACTGGGAGAGACGAGGACCTTCTCGACCTTGGTGGCCGAGGTCACTTTTCCGGTTTTGGCATCTGGCCTCATCAGCCATCCCCCCAAAATCCCCGCGCCCATTTCTTTCTGCTTCCTTCCCCTCTTGGGCGCTTGTGTGTTCTCGCGGCCGGAATGAACTCTGGGCGCTGCTCTTGGAAAGGGGCGCTGTTTCTTTGGCTCTCGGAGCAGCATCCTGTCCCAGTGGCTGCTGCTGGCCAGGGAGGGAGGATGAGTACAGAGCTGTGGAACAGGTCGTTCTGGAGATGGAAGAAGAAAGCCCGACTTTTTATCATTGGAGGTGTCCTTGGTTGGGAAATGGGTCTTTCCCTCTCATTAACCAGTCAGCGCTGATTCAAACTTACCGGATGCGGAGAGAGCGCCTTTTGGAGCTCCCTGGGGAATGCGAAACAGGAAAGATCGGGGTTCTGTCCCTGTATGGTTGGGTAAACAGATCCCACACCAACTGAGGAATAGTTTTAGCGATCGAGTTCCTCGCTACTGTTGTTTCCCTTCTAGGTGAGAATGCCCCTCGGAAAGCATTTTCACTTAACCCTGTGCTTTCAGGTTACCCTTTATCACACCCCTCCCCTTTATTGCTTAATTGCTCTAAAGGAGTCATAGATACTGTGGGTGCTTCCGCCTTACCGCACACTTGCTTATTAATTCCCTTAATTTGTAGCTTCTGCTCCTACAGAAATTGTTCTCCCCAAGGTCACCGAGGACTAAATAAAATCCACCCCCACTCCATAGCAGACATTTATCAAGTGCTTGTGTGCCCTGCACTGATCTAAGTAGGAGCGTTAATGCTGTTATCTTCAACTGTCCTGTAAATTATATGATATTGTTCTCATTTTGTTAATGAGGAAATTGAGGGGCAAAGAGTCTATACCTATAAGAGCAGTAGTGACTCCAGCTTTTTTTCCTTTTTGTATGCCTTTGCATTGGCTTAGGTCCCCTCACTCTAGTTCGTTCGTTCTCTCTCTCTCTCTCTCTCTCTCTCTCTCTCTCTCTCTCTCTCTCTCTCTCTCTCTCTCTTTCCTGAGACTTGATCCAGGGCCTGGAGCTTACTAAGTGTGCACTATTCCACAGAACTACATTCCTAGCCCTCTTTTCTTAAAATATACATTTCATGAAACTTCACTTTCTGGTCACTTCTAGCTTCCAGCAGTTTCAACCTCCATCCCCATTCCATCCTTTCCTCACCAGATTCCCTCTTACCCATCTCGAATACTCGTTTATCACTTATTATATACCAGTTTCTACTATGGTCATCTTCTTTGGTAGGTGCTCCTTTTTCCCAAGAAGGTCATAAACAACTAAGGACATTACATCTTCAGATCTTACACTTTGTAGTTACTTGATAAATATTTGTAGAATCTGATACAATATGAATTCAGGTAGCATAGTTGGAGATAATGATGGTAGAAATTAAGCCTGGTTTTATAGGATGATAAGGAGCTAGCATTGGTAGACATGGGGGGAGATTTCAGACAGTGTAAAGGAAGGGGAAAGACACCTATGTGACCAGCATTGCTACAGCTGGCACCCAATTATCCTAGCTAAATATTATAATTAGAGGTGCCATGAAGTAGGACCAAATAGCATGGAACCAGGAAGCTTTCCTTAAAAAAACAAAATATAAAATTAAATATGAAACCACAGTATTTTTTAATAAAATACTTTTTATTGAAGAATATAGCACAAGCATAAAAGTGCATAAAACACAAATGAGCAAGTTAACTTGATAGCAGTAAAATGCCCTTTTGTGGAAGAAGATATTATAGTTGGGTGAAGCTGCAGTCAGGTCAAATAGGAATCTTTTCACAAAGCCTGTGTTAGATGATGTAGGCCTGAACTAAGCTCAAGAAGCATTGCCAAGAAAGAATTGGCTATTTGAGGGGAAGTTTGAGGTGGGGAGTAAAAAGACTACACAGTGGTGTGAAAATGGTGAGACTGGGGAGACAAGAAGAGACTTCCAACCTGCTGAGCATAATTCTTTTTTTAAAAATTATTATTAGTTTTTTTTCGAAAGAGAGAGAGAGAGAATTTTAATATTTATTTATTTATTAGTTTTTGGTGGACATAACATCTTTGTTTTTTTGTATGTGTTGCTGAAGATTGAACCCAGGCCGGCCGCACGCATGCCAGGCAAGCGTGCTACCACTTGAGCCACATCCCCAGCCCCTGCTGAGCATAATTCTACCACCAGGAATAGTATGCCTTTTTGCTTTTGTCTGTCTCTCTTTTTCCTATCAATGTTTTTCTACATTATATTCCATATACAATTTTAGTATTCTGTGTTTTCATGTGACACATAGACAACATTTTTCAACTTCATCTTACATAATTTTTGACTCTTATTATTGCATTATATTCCAGTAATTATAATTTTCTTTACTTAACCAATACTCCATTGTTGGACAGGTAGATTAGCAAGAAATTATAAACAACCTAAATTATGGTAATTCTTATCTTTGAAGATATATCATTTTGTTAATCGGGAGTTGCTTCTTTAAAGTAGTGTTCCAGAAGTGGACTTGCTTTGTCAACAAGTGTGGCATATTTTATGGTTCTTAATATACATTGTCAGATTTTTGAAAGTAATTACAAAAAGTAGGTTGGATACATTGTACCTACCTTTCCTCTCTAGGAAATAACTCAGTTCAATATGAATAGTACTTTTTTTGTGTGTTGGTCTCCTAGGGCTGCTGTAACAAAGAACCACAAAAAGGGTGGCTTGAAACAACAGAAATTTATTGTCTTACAGTTCTGGAGGCTCTAAGGCTAAATTCAGAATGTCCTCATTGTTGATCCCTTCCAGGAGCTCTGCAGGAGAATCTGTTCCATGCCTTTCTCAAGCTTCTGGTACAACAGCAGTCCTTGGTTTGTAGAGGCCATTAATCCCTGTCTCTGTCTTCACATGGCTCTGTGAAGACATCTTCTTGTAATTACACTGATTATAGTGGATTCAGGGTTCACCCAATTCCAGTCTGACCTCATCTTAACTAATTCCATCTGCGAAGATTCTATTTCCAATTAATATTGTCACATTCTGAAGACTTCATCATAATTTTTTTGGGGGGGACACAATTCAAGCTGTAATATAATAGCTTGTGGAACACAGTGGAATGTGCATTAAAGCAAGTCCCTATCCTTAATAATTTCTGGTTAAGTTGAGAATGTAGAACTTTTCCTGACTTAATTGTTTATTCTCCATGATTTGCCTCTTGGGCAAACATCAGTTTTAGGCTAGGGAAGGCTGATAATTGACCAAATAATTTTAGAACCATTGTAAATGTGATAGAATATAAAACTGAGAAATTACTTGGAATTTTAATAATGCAAATCATATAGTATGTAAAAACATGCGATAAAAATACATTTTTAGAGAGAAATATATGTTTCTGTGATTCATTCATTTTAAAAAATATATTTATTTTGGCTGTATTTGGATACCTTCATTTTATGTATTTATTTTATGTGGTTCTGAGGATCGAACCCACCACCCTGCACACTGAGCCACAACCCCAGCCATGTGATTTATTCATTTTTGACCATTCAAAAGTTGTGGAAAAGTTGAAAACTCATGTAAATTGGGCAGTTTATAAGACTGGTCTTTAAAAAAAAAAGCACACAAAATTTTCCATTACTCTCTTTAACAGATTTAGATATATTTAAAGCATATATTTTTACTTTGGCAAGTAAATTATCATTTCTGTAAATGATAGAAGTAGACATGGCATCTTACGTATTTCTTGACTATTATTCAAATGAATTAATTTTTATATAATTTACAAGTTTTCCAGCTTAAGACTAATGAGTCATTCTGGAGAAGTAGCCACTCAGGCTATAAACACTCAGTAGCACAGTTTCTGATCATTTGTAATACAAGACAAAATTTAAGAGTTTCAGAAGTTGCACACTCAAATATTTGAGCATCAGCTTTGTGTCAAGTACAGAGGCTGGCAGGTCTGTGAATTAGAGGGAGTCAAACAATTATAGGATAGAGTAATAGACTGTATTATGGTATACACAAACAGGGCACTGGGGAGGCAGAACAGAGGCAGGCAGAACAGGTAGCTTCCCTGAGCTTCAAGGAAGAAGAGTGGGGAGTTGGGTAGCTGAGAAATGAGGTGAGGAACAGGAAATAAATCCAGGCAGAGAATACAGGCATGATCAGAGAATCAGAAATATCTCAATGTGACTACTGAAGAGGGTGTGAGATGGAGTTGCCTAGGCATGCAAGGCCAGGTGTACTGAGAACCTTGTTTGACCTACTAAAGATTTTGGATTTTATCTTTAAGTCTGTGGGGGAAGCATTGGAGACTTATAAAGGAAGGGACCATTTAAGATGTGTATTTTTACACATCTGGTGTTTGCCGCTTTATCTTTGTGAAACCTCTTTCAGTACAGGCTCTATCTCATTTCTCTATCTGATCTGGAAAGGACAGCAACCTTCATTGTTCATTTAGATACCTTGTTTAAGCATGTGAATTTTGGAATAGAAAATAAACTGTCCTTTATGTGTATAGGATGCTTAAGTCTACATTTAAATTTTAAATCTCTTATTGACTATTAGAAGGTAGAAATTTTTGGCATTTTTTAAGGCACCAGTAACAGTTGCAGTGAAGCCCTTTACCTGCATTCTCTCATAAACAGTCTAAAGTCAGCAAGGTTGGTACCACAGTCCTCCTCACCCATCTGGGACGGAAAGGAGGAAAAATTAGGAAGGGTGCTTGGGCTACACTGGGAGAAGCACATAGCCAGAACTTTAGTCCAGGTCTAATTATGAGGTTTGGGCTCTTCTGACTCTGGATATTAATTCCGTGGGTTGATATAAGAGTGCACATAGGAGGTGCTAGAGCTGTAATCTTGTATGATAGTTTTGTAAGGAAATAAGAGCAATCATAAAAATAAACCTGACTTGGACTTTTTAGGATCAGTGGTACTAATGTAAAATCTAGAAAATCTGTCTAATAATCCTTAACCTAAACATAGTCCCTAATTCTACTTCCTTTCTGTTACAAGTTTCTGTGGTTTATTCTAAGCGCATTTATGATTTGTTTGTTTGTTAGAGTTAAATGACATAATAAGCACAGAACAAAAATAAAGGGTGCCTGCTACTTAAGGGTGACTTATTTTAGGTCTGTCCAGGAGCTTTTCAGCCCCATGTCTTACCTGTCTTTATGGTGCCTTCTTTAGGCAGACTGTTGCTGGGTCCAGTGGACCAAAAAGATTAATATCTAGGAAAAAAACCTAAAAAAAAAAGTGTTGACCTCACATTTTAATCCCTCTGCTGCTTAACAATTAAATAAAGGCACATAAGGATACCTTCATCTTTCATCTTCTAACAGGTGTGAGTTTAACTTGAAAGAAGGAAAGTAGAAATGACTTTCTTAGGAATTCAAAGGCCAAGTACTGATTATTCAGAGTGAGTTCCTGAGCAAATGTGGAATGGAATTTAAAAATCAAGTTGTGAGAACCCCTATTTCTTGTTCCAAGAAAAAAAAATGAAATATAACATTAAATGTTTAATAAAATATTTAACAATAAATGTAGTACATGTGGCTGGGCATGGTAGTGCATGCCTACATACGAAAGTTTGAAACTAGCCAAAGCAACTTAGCAAAGCCCTAAGCATAAAGGGCTGGGATATGGCTCAGTAGTAAAGAGCCTCTGGGTTCAATCTCTAATACCCCCCGCCAAAGTAGTACATGTTTAATTGATAGTTCTATAGGTTAAAAAAATAGTTTGATGTTGGCAATTTGCATGTGGTTTGTCCTAATCATAACACAGTCCTATAATCAATTGAGCTGATGATACTATACTATTCATTTTCTCATAAAGCAGAGTGGGTAGTACCCAGGCATTATTAATACTGGCTTCTAGTAGCCTTCACTCTGCCCCAGCTAGGTGATTATTGCAAACCTGTTGTTGCCAGTTGTGCTTGTTATTGTGATAATTTAGATAAGTTGTGTAAAGTTATGAAACTTAAGTGCAAGAGGAAAGAGTATTATTGTTTCTGTGAAGGGCAAGTTGAATTTTTTGAAAAGTTGCCATAAACGTGAGTCACAAAAAAGTAGTTGAGAAAACTGTAAAGATCAGAAAGAATATTATAAAAACTTGAAAGATAATATCCTGAACTTGCCTTAAAGTTTGATTTTTGTTTTGTTTTTGTTATTATGTTTTGGTCCACTTAGAAAATTAACACTGGACATCATAAAAAATAAATTATTGGTGTGATTTATACCAGAAAAATATTGGCAACAAGCTCTTCCTTGAACATACTTAGAACTACTTTGGAAAACTGGGGAATTAATGCATATTTGTATATTTTAAGGTAAAAAAATGTTTATGGCATGTAAATATTTTTTTTTATTTTTCACTATGAACCTTTTTTTTTTTTTTTTGTAGACAACCAACAGAACCAGTCTGCTATTAGTCTGACTGTAGTTGTTTATGGTTTAATATAGTAAGTAGCCAGAACCTTTGCTTCTGGAGTCAGTCTGTGTACCTACAGCAATAAAGACAAAGCTAAACTTTGCCACTGAGGATGTAATTCACCTAAGTAAATATAGTTTTTCTTTGTTTAGCGCACCATGATCATGGTCCATAATAAACTCTTACTTCTTATTTTAAATTGGGTTTTTGGAATCTATATAACATTTAAATTCATTTTAATAATATAAGCCAATATGTAGAACTTGTAGCTGATTCCTACCTGCCTTAAATAGCTTACATAAAAATTGGAAGCAAAATATGTACTATAGCATTAGCCAGAGTCTATTAAACTTGATAAATTTTGTAATGCTGTTAAGCTGACAAGTTGAATTGGGCAGGGCAGCACTAATTCAACTTTCTAATAATAATTATGAAAGTATAGTCATTCTTTTATAAAGCATTAATAAGTTAATGAACGAAGATTAAATTTACAAGAAAATAAGTACATTTGATTATAATACTATATACTCAGCACTGGCAATATACCAAACATTATGCTAAATTCTACATGTGCCTTATCTCTTTTAGTCTTCACAAAAGCCCTCTGAGAAGGAGGATATTATTCCCTTTTTATAAACAAGGAAACCTGGGGTTCAGCCCTACTAGGGCATGTCTCAGAATTATCCCATTCAAGAGGCTAAGAAGTAATAAGAAGTAAAGTCTTTGCTAGGACATGAGCATATATACAATTTTTAAAAGAAATCCTAAAGTGTTTGAGCTGCAAAGAACCTTAGAGGTCATTTAGGCCAACTTCTTTTACAAGTGAGGACATGGCGGCTCAATAAGGTCAAGTCATTTGGCCAAGGCCACAGGTCTTGTTGGCACCCTGGTCCCAGCTGGATCTGAGGTGCTTTTCTAACATGGGATCTTTTTCTCCTTGTTAGCCTTAATTCTGAATACAACTTTATACCTATGAATTTACACCAAATTATTCCATGGTATCCTTGTCTACAAGCAGCAGCATTTACTACTCCTATAGACTTTACTATAGAATGTGGGCAGGCAAAGATTCTGCTTCCCTGGTAGGAAAGGAAGCTAAGGCAATGCAGTGTGTGATGTGTCTCGCCCTGAGGCTCACATGTTATCAGACTTAATCCTGAACCAAGACTGAAATGGTTATAGAGGGGGAAAAAAAAAAAAGTGTTATTTTAGCAAAAAAAAAAAAAAAAGAAAGGATTAAGCTGTCCAGCCCATGCATGGGCTTTCTCCTCATCTAACACTCCTCTTTTATTTTTCTCATGTTTGTCCTTAGTTCCGAGTTCATCCCCTTTTGATGACTGCCCAAGTATCTCATGGAGTATCATTTGTGAGATTGGGTAGGGGTAAGGTCAGTAGAGAATTAATGATCCTTGCTTTGCTGTTCACTTCCTAAAAACATTTGTCAACCCCAACCTTTGGTCTTTAGCATTTCATCAGTGGACAGATCAAGGGTGGGTTGCTAACTATCTCCTTCACAACAGGTGAGTGTCACTACTCCATCCTTATAGCAACCCTGTATGATGTGTGCTCTCAACTCAGTTTTAGAGACCAAAATCTGAGGCTCCAAGGAATTTAAATTATTTTTTTTTACATTGTCATCTGAGTGGCAGTGGGAAGACCAGTCAGACAGGTATTCTGACTATAATACATCCTAGTATTTATTACATGTGGCCTTAAAGTCTATTTTCTCATCTTTAGAAAAAAAAATGTTGGAAGGTTTATGTGCTTATGAAGTAGAAGACTATAAAGTTTGTATATGATCATCTGTAATTTACATTCCAATTTTTTTTCCAAAAAGACTTGAATGCTCACAATAAATAATATTAAGATCCAATCATAGAAGGGCGGGGGGAACCTAAGTCATGCAGTTGTGATAGATTTTAACATTTTAACTGTTAGTTGGGAGCTCATATTGAAAAGTTCCCCACAGCTCTAATGGTTTGGTTTTTGCTTGCTTCTTTTCCCTTGATATCTAGTAAAAGAAATTTATCAATATGCTTTTATAAAAGGGATCTTGAATTGCTTTTTGAATAACATTTTCAATAACAGTTTTGTCAAGGTACAAAGATATTCTTCAAATGAATATTAATGTTGTTTTGTTTAGTTTTTGATGCTGGAGATCAAACCTAGGACCTCATGAATGCTGGGCAAGTGCTACATCACTGAGCCCCAGCACAAAATTGTTTTTTGACCACTGACTTAAGATGATAATGAAGGTAAATTTTGGAAAGAATTACAACAAAATCTCTAACACTATGTTAATAAGGTCTAGGTTCTCCTAATGATACTTAAGAACAACTCTAGCACTATATAGAGCAGAGCCTCTTTAACATGAAGTTGATTTGTAGATGGACTCGAGAAGATACATAAATTCTCTAAACATCAAATTTGTCTATTCATGTAATCTCTGAGATGGTATCCCACGGTACTATAGTCTCAAGGTTTAAATGCCATTGACTTAAGAAATGCATGAAATAATATATGTAAACTGATTAATAAAATTGAACTTACTATGAACACATAAATAATAAGCTTTAATGTTAATGTTGAAATTGGGCAGATAATGATGACATGAACCAACTGTGTAGACTTTATCCATGTTAAGGGCACAATTAGCACAAACAACTTGAAAAAAGTGTCTCCTGTAGTATGCATGGTAGCTTTGTTTTCTGTTGTTCGGTTTTCTAAGGAAGAAAGGTTTCTGTTTTTTAAGTGTTAAATCAGTATTTACTGGCTATTGTTCAAAACACTGTAGATATAAAAATCCAAAAATCATCTCTATATTTCATGCCCACAACCAAATTAGCAGCCATCATGTCAGCTATGTCTGCAAAATATTTCCTGAATTCATCTACTTCAATAAGCTCCTAATCCCACTGACTTCCTATAATCAATTATCTACCAAGCAACCAAGTTAATTTTTAAAAACATAAGTCAGATCATGTGACTATTGTGCTTAAAAGCCTCGGATAAGAGTTTCAGTTTTGCAAGCAAAGAGTTCCAGAGATGGATGGTAGTGATGGTCACACAAAAATATGATTATATTTCTACCACTGAACTGTACCCTTAAAAATGATTGATAATTGTAAACTCAAAGTTATGTGACTGTTAGTATAATTTTAAAATTTGAAAACTAGTGATTCTCAAAAAAAAAAAAAAAGCTTTTTGCACTAGAATAAAACCTAGACTACTCAGCTGAGGTCAGAAGACACTGCATGCCCATCTCTCAGAACCATCCTGTCACTCTTCTTATGCTCTTTTTTCTGTTCCTCTGATGCACTGTTTGTTCCCACCTTGGAGACTTGGCCTTTGCTGTTGTCTCCCTGAAGACCACAAGCCCTCCTATCTTCTTCAGTGTCCTCCTCCTTTCTGACCAGCCTCTGCTATGTTAGTCCTCTTCCTTGGTTGCCCCTTCACATCTCTGTCATGTTACATTTTCTTCATAATTTTTTCCACTAGTTCTCTTATTTGTGTGTGTATCTTTGCTTACTTGTGTGTCTTCCTATAAAACCATAAACCCCACAATAACAGGGATCTTGCTATATCCCTAGGGTCAAGAAGGTGCTTGGCACATAGTAGGCTTCAAATATTTGTTGAATAAGCAAACAGAGACATGGTCCCTTCCCCTAAGGACTTTACAGTTCTTGATACCCAGTGCCTGTAGCCTTGAGCTGTGCTTGTGAGCAAGGACTTTAAAACCCTCTTGGCTGGCCCTCACAAAGAATAGGCAACTAGTTTTGCTCAAAATAAAGTGATGTAGTGAGGAGGAGGAAAGAATGATGTTCAGGGCAAAGAGTCAAAACACATTTATTGTTTCCTCCCATGTAAGGATGGAGAGAAACTTTTCCTTTCTTCTCTCTCCCTACCTATCCATAAGAAATACAAGAGAAAACTAATCTATAGCTATATATCAGTTGCTGGGCATGAACCCTTCCTAAATCATGCATCAGATGAATATAGTGTAAGATCATGTATCACATTCCCAGAAACGCCTGATTCCTCTGGACCATCTGCTCTTAGAGAACCCATTATGAGCACTCAGTAGTATGAGTCAATAGAGCTGCCTTGCCAAAATGAGACTAGAATCTTACCAGCCTTTCCATCACTCCAGAAGCATCTTCCCCAGCCTACCTTTCCCCAGTGACAGTTGAAACTCACCCTTTATATCCTGCTGCTACCCCACAGATAGTTTTTGTGGACATCTGGGCTTTTGTGTTCATGTTTTCATTAATATTTTTTATAGTTCATAGAAATAGAAGAATTTATAGACAGAAGTTTACTATGCTTGACATGAAAAAAAATCATACTTCCAGGTACTGATTATTTTCTGGCTATAATAGATGATAATTTTTAAAATATAGAAAATATAACAAAAAATTCTAAAAATTTATAAGAGAGAGCATGTTGCCTACAATCCTACCAACTAGAATTAATAGTTCCATACATATTGGAAAATTGCTGTGTAGTGTTGTGTAGGCACTTTTGAAAAGGCTGTTGAATTCTTTCTTTCTTTCTTTCTTTCTTTCTTTCTTTCTTTCTTTCTTTCTTTCTTTCTTTCTTTCTTTCTTTCTTTCTGTGCTGGGGATTGAAACCAAGGCCTCATGCATGCAAGGCAAGACTCTACTGATTAAACTGTATCCCCAGTGCTCTTGTGTCTCACTATGGCTACCCTGACTAGTCTCAAACTCATGGGTGCTCAAATGATCCTCCCCACCTTAGCTCCCCCTCCCTGATGCATCTGGGATTATTGGCATTGTCACCACGCTCACTGGCCCCTCAAGTTTTTCTTGAGAATTAAAATTGATAAATCATTTAGATGAAGTTTAAGAACCATCTCCTAGTATGTTTTGGGTTTTTTTTTTCCTAGAAAAACAAAACAAAACAAAAATCCTTTATAACAAAGTATTTTCAACATGGAAATTTTATGTTTTTTTTAAAAAAAACATTTAAAAATGTTGGAAATGTCTAAGCATTTGGGAAATTACAATGGTATAATGAACTGGATGTATCTACCACCCATATCATGGCTAATCTTGTTTTATCTGTAATTATTTCAGTATAGCTCTAAAAGATAAGGACTTAAAAAAATACAATGTCATCCTCACACCTAAGAAGTTAAAATAATCCCCAAATTTCGTCAATATTCAATCAACATGAACATTTAAAGAATAAACATTGTTCAGGTTATGAATAAAAGGGCAATAGTGTAAAATTATTGGCTAATGAGATGATATGCAGTCTACTTTAAAAATTTATAGGATGAATAATCACAGAGAAAAGAGAAACAGTAGGAGAAATTTACTTAGATAAATATGAATGTGTTATTAGGTAATGTGTCAGTTTATATTTTATTAACTTTGGTATTTCTTTATTCTCAATGTTTATATTTAAAATGCAGCATCAACCTACTTCTGCATTACTTTTTAAAAACCTTTTATATTTTGGGGATTGGTACAGGGAAGAAGTGTGAACTGGGTACATAAAAGTCAGTAGTTTATGACTTAAGGTCCCATACTATGATATATTTAATACATTTTTTTAAACCTACAAATACCTCTCCTGAAATAGAGTGAAAATGAAATAATATTAGGCATATGTTTTCTTAAATTAATAAAGCAGAGCTAGTCTATTTGTTCTTAGGGTTTCAACAATATAATTTTTTTGATCTTAAAGGTAGTGTTACATTTTAAAGGAAAAATGCAAAATCCTCAAAGTCTCTGAATAATTTATTCCTGTTACAATTCATATAGGGTATAACAAGGAGAATTCAGGGAATGGCAAGAAATTTTACTCAGCTAGAAGACCTGTTTATCAGGAATATGAAGGGCACAGGTAAGGGGTAAAAGGAGTCAAGTTAATGTAGCCTATGATCAGGAAATCCAGTTTGGTTCAAGACTCCATTACAGAAGGCTGGATAGTTCTGAAAAGAGCAAGAACTTGGTCAGAGGTGCTTTGAGCAGGGTGATTCAGATTGCTAGCTTGTCACACTAACTGTTAGTGGAAGGAAACTAGAGGTGTAAATGGGGGAAGTTGCCCCCTTGGTACAGCACAGAGCCTAGAAAAGGGTGTGCCTCTGGATGGAATGGAATGGGATGGTGGAGGATGGATGTGATTGAAAGTCAGGAGCCAACGTTTGGAGCTGGGAACATGGGAGGATTGTGGGTTAAAATAGGTCTCAACGAAACTTGGTCAGAGGAGTGTTTTGGTTGGGATTATAGACATCCCTTTGTTTCTATTCCTTGTGAATCATTGCAGCTCGAATGATCAAATTACATGCTCATGTGTAGAATTTGATACTTAACCACAGTGGCCACTTCTGGGCAATTCTTTTATGATGGAGCCTTTAAAGGTCTAGAAATTGTTGAGATATTTCAAACACCATATCGCTGAGACTTGCAATAGTGTACAAAGCAGAATAAATATTTCATAAATATTTCATATTTCTTGCTTGCCCATTTGCACTCCCCACAATAACCCTGGGAGAAAATCCATAGCATATGAGTATCTTCTGTAAAATCATCTAAAAGAGAATGTCTTTCTGTGTTTACCTAGAAAGACATTTGCAAATATTTGCCATGATCACTTTTAAAGGGCAATCATTATTTTAATCTTATGTTAACTGCAGGTTCTCTTTGTTAATGTTGAGCTTTTGTCTGAAGGGGTCATGGTTGGAGAGGCCTATACTGAGGAAGGTTAAACTAAACTACATCTTATGCAGATAAATTGTGGAGGAAATGTGTGTTCCTAAGTTGTTGCTTCTGGCAAGATAAAAAGTGATGGGATTTGCTGATAGATTTGATGTCAGGGTGAGAGAAGGAGGCTCTCTCCGATCCTCAAAGGAATTACATGTCTAAGCAAACTGGCCAGAATCCCCTATGTCCATTGCCATATTCAGATCCAAATCTTCCTTTTCACTTCCATGGAAAAAATGAAATAAAACTCTGCTTTCTTGAATAAAACTCTCACTCTTGGGCTTTGCTCCCTCTGCCGTTCTTAACCCTCTGTCATTCTCTGCTTCCTGCCCACATGTGTTGTGGATATCTCTCCATCCCTATGCCTGCTAGTGCTCTGGGAGACTTCAGGATCCTTTAAGACGCCACTTTGTGAGCAGCCTTAAATAAAGTTCCTTAAATAAAGTCTTATATGATCTGACTTTCACAACCTCTGTGGCACTGTACCCATCTGCTTTGGTGGCCTATCTCTAGGCCTTATTACCTGAAAGTGTGCCAAGAATGCATAATGAGCCCTAACGTCCCATCTTTAAGCCACAGCCTCTAGCTTCAGCTTTTATACCCCGCCCCTCTCCACTTTCTCAGTGATCTTTGCTTTCCCTTGAACTTTTTATCTTTATTAGTCTCACTTCCATGCCTATCTGGCAAAGCTATGACTCCAAATTAATCCTATAGTCATCCTTTGCATGTATACCCGGAAGCAGAATTGTTTGTGGAAAACTGGGTAAAGAGGTGAATCAATTAATTCACCGTTTCTAGTCTTCATAAACCTTGACCAACATTATTTAATTAGCTCACTCAGTGACTCTCAACCTTGGCTGCACAATAGAATCCTCTAGGCACTTAAAACAAAAAAATCCCACTGCCCAGGCCAATTAGATCTGAAATTATGAGGATAGGACTCAATCTTCAGTATTTCTTCATGATCTTCACTGACTCTAATATGCAACCAGGATTGAGAACCACTATTTGAAAGTTGTCTTTGAGGAATTTTTATTTTCTGTTTCTCTCAGAAGCTATCTTTTCTTTCACTACTCTCTAAAAATCACCTATCTAACTCCAGTTTATAACCTCAGCAATTGATCTCACCTTCTTCTTGGCTAGAAAAATGGAAGCTTTTGTTGGTGAATCCCCTTTAATTTTTTTGTCCCCAACTAATTATCTATGCATTTAATTTAGGCCCAGATTGTGCCAGACTTTGTGCTACGCATTAGGCATAGAATGGTGCACAGGACAAATACAGTCCATGCCCTCCTGGCTCTTGCAGTGAGCTCAATGCCCTCCTGGCTGCCCACAGCCAGGTCAATTAGGTAATTACACCACAGGTGAGTGCTGCTAAAGCTTGCAGGAAGGGCCACAGTTCAGACTTGGGGAAGAAATCCTACTCCCTTAACGAATCTATCACACTCTTTTTTCTCTTTTAACTTCTTGGAGGAGGAGGGGTCATCCCTGCCCCAGTGGAGAAAGAGGTCACCTTGCTTTCCAGCCTCTCCCATACTCTCCTGACTTTCATTGGTTGTTCTTCCTTGTTTCTCTGTATTGGTTCTTTCCTTCACCATAAAAACAGTTGAAGTTTTGCCACCTTGACAATGATAAAGATAATTTTGAGCATCCTTCCTCACTTCTGGCCTTCGTAACTAGGAGTCTTGCAATAGGCCTGTTAGGGCCTTCTGTTACTCATTTGCCTTTTTATTTTGACTTCTACCTCATCACTAAGCCTTAGTTTTCCCTTCTGAAAGCCAGGGGCTTCCTGGATGGATTAGTTCAGTGGAGACCATTCATCCCTGTCACACTGGGCCTTCTGATGCATTTGTCTTCATTGCTTCAAAATTTCCCCACTTCTGTTATTGTAATTGAATACATATTCCATTTTTTTGTATCTTTTTGACTCTCTTTTTCATCTTTGTGAGATTCTTCCCTCAGCTTACCCCTTACATTGTAGGATTCTCCAAGGTTCTCCTTAGACCACTGTTTTTCTCATTCATGTATTATTGTGGTTTTCATCACCCTCTAGATGTGAAAGTTTCTAAAAGCTTTATCTTCAGCCTTGCTGTTCCTCCAGTGTCTCTTGGGACATCTCCACCTGAATGTCCCATAGGTTTGTCACAACAGGATTTACTAATCACCTTCTCCTTAAACCTCTTCATCTTCCTGTATTCCTTATCTCATCTGGTGGCACCACCATGCACATAGTCACTCAGACCAAACCAGAAACTTCAGTCTTGCTCTGCTGTTCTTACCTAATCAATCACCAAGCTCTTTGCATTGCCTTATAGAGGTTTCTCCACTTTGTGTCTACCACCACTACATGTCACCAAACTATCTGTACACTCGTTGAAGCCTCAGTCTTTCCCATTAGAAAAGGGAAAGGCTTTTTAAATTGTATATGCATACAATAAAATTCTAGTTGATCTCCCTGCTCTTAGGCTCCCCACCCCCTGTCATATTCATCTTTCACATAGCTGATTTGCCTACAGTTAAGGCTTGCAGAATAATGCCAACTTGGGAGTGACAGTGTGGTAGGACTCTGGTGAACTGTCTGGTTGAGTTCTTTTACAAACTGAGCTTCTGCATAGCATTTCACCTTTGAAAAGCTTCACATTGCTTGTGCAACATCTTTTCACACTGCTCATTTGTATCTCCAGTGACTTTGCCCCAAAGCACCCACTTCCTACCATTCACCAAGAAGTAGTTCATATCTCATTGATTCCACAAAGACTTCTTAATATTCACATCTTTATTAATTTTCTCAGTGCTATTTATTGAATACCTGTGTTGGCCCAGGCAGCAAACAACATTCCCAAAAGGCGTAAGATGTAAGCCCCACCTGAGATTATTAGAGTTGTGTTTCTCAATCTATCCGTGATTGGTGGATTGATTGTGTTTGCTCTGTCATGGATGAATAATTGAGCCTTCTGCTCAGATGAGAATGAACAGGTTGCCTGAATGGCTCAGCTGAAAGGCAAACCAAAAGTCTGTTAGAGGAGGGCAAAATCTTAGAAAGTAAGATATGATTACCAGGCAGGTGGACAAGGCTTTTTGGTCATGAGGAAAAATGAAGTATAGATAGAGAGGGAAAGTGGAGTCTGCTGGAACCACAAAGACAGATGACAGTGGGAACAGAGTGGAGGAGGATTGCAAAAAGGCAAGAGATGAGGCCATAGAGTCAGACGTGGTTGAGGTCATTCAGTTGGCTAATACTTTGAGAATGAGATGCATTTCAGATTCTTCCAAGGTACTGAGACTAGAAGATACCCAGGAATGGTTTTTTCCCTGAAAGAGCTTAAAAGGATGCTAATGGTAATCGAGGAGTTAGACTTTACTGTAGGCGGTTTTCAAAAAGTTTTGAGGAAGAGCATAGCATGGTCACCTTGATCCTTGGAAAGATGGCCCTGGTGGCATTGTGGAAAAATGGAAGACTGGAAAGTTAGTTGAGGTCATTACCGTACCAGGTGAGTGATAAGGGTCAGGAAGTAGTAATCAGTGGTTGGGAAAGGAAGTAAGAACGAACGAGGTAAAAAGGCACTTTTAGGAGAAATTCTATTAAGGTGGCATAAACCATATGGTCTTGAGGGTCAGTGGAGCTTAGGGATTTGTGAATTGTGATAGGGTTCAGTTAGTTGGGAGAGATCATAATAGAAGAGGAAGGGTTAGGAGATGTGAGAAGTCAGAGTCTGAAGATGTCACACCATTTAGGGGCCTCCTCTCTGAATTCCTGTAGTACTTGTGCTAATCTCTATCATACACTTACTTGTTCAATGGATTTATGTGCTTGTGAACTTCTCCTCTTCCTTCTTTTACTTCTCTGTGTGTGTGTGTGTGTGTGTGTGTGTGTGCGTGCTATGTGTATGTGTACATGCGTGCGTGCATGTATGTGTGTATACCTAGGGATTGAACCCACGGGTGCTGTTACCATCAAACTACATCCTTATCCCTTTTTATTTTTTATTTTGATAAGGGTATAATTTGCACAGCCTGGGCTCAACTTGCAATCCCCCTGCCTCAGCCTCACAAGTAGCTGGTATTATAGGTGTGCACTACCATGCTTATGAGCTTCTTGAGAATGTGTGCCTGTTTTTCCACCCAAACACTTTTCACAGGCCTAGAATGTGCAATAGGCTCAACAAATTGTTCTTAAACTAAACAGAAAGATAGTGTGCTAGTTTTCTCTTGCACCACAAACTTAGTGAATTAAAACAACACAGACTTATTAACTATGGGTTAGAAGTCCAGGTTGGAATGGTTGGTTTCTCTACCATTTCAAAAGGCCAAAATCAAGGTATTGGCTGATTGGGCTTTTACTAGGAGGTTCTGGGAGGAAAACATTTCCAAACTCACTTAGGTCGTGAGCAGAATTAAGCTCCTGGTGGTCACATTGCTAGGGTTCTTGTTTTCCTTTTTGTCCTTAGTTCTTCGGGACTTTGAAAGTGGGCCCCTAGTAAGATGCATTGAATCTTCATGCTTTAAAACTATCTCCTTTTTCCAACCAAAGACAATTCTCTGATTCTAAGGACTCGTGATTGCACAGTGTCCACCAGTATAATCTCTGTTTTAAGGTCTATAACCTTAAATACATCAATAGAGTCTATTTTGCTGTGTAACAGTCACAGGCTCAAGGGATTTGGTCACGGAAATATTTACAGTGGACATTATTTTGTCTACCACAATAGTAATTATGTACCCAGTAATTCAGGGATTGTGACCATGGTTCTTAAACACATATACATTCTAGTGTCTCTCATTTGTGCAGGGAAATACAAAGAGATAAGGTTTACCTAGTGTCAGAAAGAAATGGGAGCAGAAAAATGTCACAAACCCTTCAGCTTCCCCTCTTTCTTATGATCGTCAGTACAGTTAGCCATCCCCTTTGTGTATCTATCCCTCTAAACCATCCATTCAACTAGTCATTCATTCATTCATGAACATTTGAGTACCAATTTTAAGTCTATGAAAGATTGAGAAATGAGGATGAAAATATGCTGCAAGAATGAATAACATCTCATTTCTGTCAGCTTATTTTCAATGTATTGAGGTCTACATCAAATTTTCTTAAATCCATGCTGTCTGTTGATGAGTTTGGCTTGTGTTGGTGATTTTTTCTTCTCTGCTTAGGGAATAATCTTTTTGGTATACTGTAGCTTTAAGCTCTGACCCACGTGCTCAGTAAAGATATGTAATTTTGGTAATAACTGCCTAGCTCACTTCCTTCTGTGTGTATTTGGAGATCATTAATAAATAAATATTATTGTCTTAATTTTTAACTTTATTCAAATACGTAAACAATTTATCAATTGCTTATTATTCTTTCCAGAGCTATTCTGTGCATATACAAGGAAGTAGTTGTCTTGTATCTGGCATTAATTATATATATTTAGAGAATATTCCATAGCAAAATAGATGCTTTGCTACTCTATTCCTGTTTATAACTCCATTCCTTTTTATAACTTCACTCCTTTTTATGGCATGTCATTCCATGGATGAATATACCAGTGTATTTACAAGTCTCATATTGGTGGACATTTGGATAGTTTTTACTTCCTGTGCTATTAAAATACTGTCATAGTAGAAAGTATCTTGTGCACACAAGTATAAATATACATATAGAATGTCTGTGCTATAGTAGACACTGCCAAATCCTTCCCACAGAGCTTGTACCATCCACATTCCCACCAGCAGTTTGTGAGAGTGGCTTCCCCTCAACTCGGTCAACAAAGTTTATCATCAAACTTGATGCAGTTGGCCAATCTGATATGTTAAAATGGCATTTCAATTTAAATTTGCACTTATCATATTAATAAATAATATTGGGCATCCTTTTGTGTGCAATATTGTTTAGAGTCATTGGTATCTATTTTTCTATAAACTATACATTATCTTTTGTCCCTTTTTCTATTGAGTTGGGTTTTTTCTTTTTGATTTGTTGTTAGTTTTTATATATTAGAAAAAGTAGTTTTGAGAATATTAAAGAAATATGGTTTTCTTTCAGTTTGACAATCTTTTTATTTTTAGTTTTTAATTGTACATGGATTTAATACCTTTATTTTATTTATTTATATGTGGTACTGAGATTGAGCCCAGTGCCTCCCTCATGCTAGGCAAGCACTCTACCACTGAGCCACAACCCCAGCCCTCAGTTTGGTAATCTTTTGACTTTCTTAAGTTCGTTTTTTCTCAGCACTGATGATCAAACCCAGGCCCTCACATATGCTAGGCAAATGCTCTACCACTGAGCTACATCCCCAGTGCTTTACTTAAGCTTTTCATATACACATTTAATATTAGATGGTTATATTTAGTTAATTTTTACATTTATGCCTTCTATGTTTTGTGTTATGGTTGGAAAGGCCTTCGTCATTCCAATATTATGAAAGAATTATGTAATGTCTCACCAACTATTTTAACTTTTTATTTTGAAGTAAATATAGATTCACAGGCAGTTACAATGTTAATACAGAGAGATCCTGTACCCTTCACTCAGTTTTCTCCAAACATCAGGTACTTTCATAATTTCGTTTTATACTTTTAAATTATTGATCCACTTGAAATTTACTTTGTATGAGATAATGGATTCCAACTTATTTTTTTCAATTGATTACTTATTATCCTAACATTACTTATTAAATAATCCATATTTTCCTCAGCCATTTTAAGTGCACATGTATAAATCACATACTAAATTCCTATACATGCTGGTTAGTTTCTTAAATATTTAAACTATCACAGTTGAGATAGAACATGCCATGCCATTGCTAATGTTTCTTTTTCCAAGAGAGTCATGTGCAAATGGCCAATGTTAGCCTCATTTCAAAATCCTGTTATGATATGGTGTAATTTGGCATAGTTTTCTAGAATTGACTTTGTGGTATTAGAGGTTGTGTTGGGATACAAGTGAATAAATGTTCCTTGCCCTCCAGAAGTTAGCTTAGCTTATTGATCCCATTTTATTAAGGTAAGCCTTTGGACTATGTACTGCTTAAGATTAATCATGCAATTAATTCTCATGAGGAATGTGTATTATCCCCATTTGTAGTTAGAAAATTGAGACTCAGAAAAATGAAGGTTTCTCAGATCTTAGATCCTAGAGAAAGTTGGCAGAGTTCAGACTTAGGTTCTGGTCTTATAACTTGTTTTTATCCCTTATCATTCCAGAACATGCCTCAGATCTGCCCAAGATGTCTTTTCACTCCATTGAACTGAGACAATAACTACCATAACTTTTGGTCTATGGCATAACTCCCCTGTTCCATCTCTACTTTAGCAAACCTAAAGGATCACACTATTTTCATTTAATTTAATTTTAAAATAAGCCTTATTGTCTAGATTTGAGATTTACAACATAATGTCTATTTTAAGTTCTTATCAAAGGAAGGGCTAAGCAAAGACAGTTGACTTCTACAGTGTTTTTCAGACGTCACTCTGAATAATGCAAAAGAAAAAATAAACTACTCATCTGCTTATTTAGTTATCTGAATTTAAGGGGTAGATTTAGATCGTTCTTAAATTCTTTCCCAGCTGTTTGATTTTAGATATGATTTTTATCTTGTTAGTATTTTCAATAATTTTATTTTTCCCTATAGAAGTGAGGGAACAAAAGCATTTAAAGAATGACAAGTATTTTCATGTGGGTTAGAGGAAAAACATGCTAGAAATTCATTAATCCAATCAAACATTGTATTTGTTAGTGGAAGTCATGTAGGTTGATTATTGTATAATGTAACACTAGTCTTGGATTCAGTTCATCACCTGAATTACATCAGCTTCCTGGCCTATCTTTAGAGGCCACCACTTAAAATTCCATAGGTGCTTTGTATTTGAGTCTATCAATTCACATACTCATAGTTTTCTATTACTATAGTGTAATCTATGTGATGTTTTTCATGGGATGGGAATTTTAGGATTTATAAATGTGGGGGAGGAGGAGAGAGCCTTCAGTTCTGCATTTTATGCTTACTAGTCAGAATTGCCCTGTAGCAGGATGAGATCTTCCAGAAGATTTTGCTTGCTTCTCTTAGAGAATGTATCTTGTATGGGGTCTGTGTGGACAGTCCTTAAACTGGACAGTTTGGATACTTAAAGACATAAGTTGTTTAGTACGTTTCCTGGGAAGGAGTATGTTCTTAGGATCTGGTGAGTTAATGTAAGACCAGTCACACTCAAGAAACTGATCCATAAACTTGAATTCCAAGTCATTCATTCAAAATTGTCATATGTGTAAACAAAGCCATGATCAAGCAAATGTGAAGGTGGGTCATTCTTCTCAGGAGATTTAGGTCTAGATGAGAAGTTTGCTTGATAAAATTAAAGCAGAGTGTTTGACCTGTTCTTCTCTTGAGATGATTCTCTTAAAAAAAAAAAAAAAAAAAAAAAAAAAAAACTTCACTCACAATACCTTCTAAGGCAGTGCTGATAAACCCTGGTGAGTACTTTACCAGCTATGTTTTGAAGACTTTGAGGAAACCTCTGTTTTACAGTTCATATTCAGTTTTATATCACCTTCCCTAATTCCCACAGGACTGTCAGAACCTACTAAAGCCTATGTACCACATAATTATTTTTTAATGCATTACTTTTTTTTTTTTTTTGCAGGGCTGGGGATCAAACCCAGGGCCTTATGCATGCTAGGCAAGTGCTATAACACTGAATTCCATTCCCAGCCCCATAATTTTTAAATTATTTATTGTTCATATGAAGGGTAGCACCTCATCATTATGAGCAGGTTGGTTGGCTTTCATTCCCAGTTCATAGGATGTATAGACCTGTCGCATAAAGACCTTTCACTCTGTTTTAACTTTCAGTCTGTGAACGTGGTGATTGATTTCTAGATTTTGTCCTTGAATTCAGAGATTTGTCTACTTGGGAACCTGAAATTTCCATTCCCTAGTCTGCTTTAAAAAAAAAATGTGTCTTTAGTTGTTGATAGACCTTTATTTTATTCACTTATTTATGTATGGTGCTGAGCATTGAACCCAGTGCCTCACACATACTAGGCAAGCATTCTGCCACCGAGCCACAACCTAGCCCCCTGAGTCCGCTTTTATTTTTTCCTGTGACTTTCTACACGGTAGACTAGCACTATTAGTAATAATGTGAATCACAAGCCATTTCAGGCTTAAAGGTTTGTGTGATTATCATTAAATAATCAGAGGCTGCTCAGCTAGATTATATTAACCTCTTTTATTGCCCAAGTTCACTGGGGTATGGCTGGGTTGTCATCCTAGTGCATCCTTATCCTCTGAGTGGTCTGCTCAGACCTGAGAAGACTTTCTTGGCTTCTACCCCTTTCGGCCCCATTTTGTTGCTAAAGCATCCTGAACTTATGGTTATTGTAGAGCATGCACTGTGTATTCTGTTTACTTGGCTGTGAGCTCCAAGAAAGCAAACACTCTGTCTAGTTCACTTTTTAAAAACAGCTGTAATTGAGATACAATTCATGTACCATACAACTAACCCATTTAAAGCCTACAGTTCAGTAAGCTTTAGTACGTTCAAGGAGTTGTACAAACATCACCTCAATCAATTTTAGAAGATTTTTATCTTCCCAAGAAGAAATTCAATACCCACTAGCAGTCTTCTCATTCCACTCCCACCCCCAGCTCTCCACGCCTCGGCAACCTCCAGTCTTCTTTCTGTCTCTCTGGATTTGCCTGTTCTTAACATTTTGTATATGTGGTCTTTCATGACTCACTTTTTACTAAGCATAATATTTCAAAGTCTGTCCATGTGAAATTATCTCATGAATCCATACTTCATTCTTTTTTATTGCTGACTAATATTTCACTCTATGGATATCACATATTTATTGGCTCATTATTTGTGGGCATTTGGGTTGTTTCCACTTTTTGACTTTTGTGAATAATGCTGCTATGACCATTCACATCCAAGTTTTTGTGTGGACTTGTGTTTTCAGTTTTCTTGGATATATCTAGGAGAATTGCTGGGTTAAATAGTAATTCTGTTTGATCCTGTGAGGAACTACCAAACTGTTTTCCACACTGGATATGATCATTTTTAAATCCTACCAGACATGTGTGAATATTCCAACTTTTCTGTGTCCTTGTCAATGCTTGTTATCATCTGTCTCTTTAATTTTAGCTGCCCTGGTCTGTAGTGGTTGTCTGGCTCACTTTAGAATCTCCATCACAGGGCCTACCATGGTGTTAATAAGTGTTGATTGATTGGCCAAGCCTGTTTCCCTTCTTGTTATTCATGTCACCCTCTGCAATGGGAAGCTGCATGCTGTGGTGGAGGAAGGTGAACTCAGGTTCTGTTGAACTTTCAGCACCTGCTCAGTAACTTAATAGCTGTGTGATCTGGAGCAAGTTACCTCACTTCTCTGAGCTGCAGTTTCTTTATCTGTAAAATGAAGATAATGATATGTGTTTTATCTGGTTGCTCTGAGGATTGAGTATAATAATGTGAATGGAGCATCTAGCACAGTGCCCAACCCAGGGCCTTCATTAACTGAGTGCTATTGTTATTCTCTTGGAAAACTTGGGCAGCAACTCTACTCCCTTGCCTCAGGAAATAGGGGCAGCAGTTGATTTTGGGAGAGGTGCCTAGTGGCACCGCCTGTGATATGCAAGGTCAGCTCCCTTTCCTTTTTTAGGAAAGCTCCCTGCAAATCTCCTCACGGAATCTGTTACCACCTCTTCCATTTTTGAGCAATATTCCGAGGTGGCTGTTGAGGCTGAGGCGGAGACCTGTCATCTGTGGTTCTACGGCTGCTTTCTGATTTCTCCTTAAGCTTTGACTGACCTTTTTCATAGATTTGGTCATTTCTAGTAACTCATTATTAAAATTTTACTCTTTTCCTAACCACTAACTTAAAAAACTTTAATCAAGACAACGTTTTAATTGCATAAATCCCCAGTAATGAGGATTCTAGGTTGACACAGGTGGATTTGGGCTATGGAGAAACATCTTTCGGACTTGACAGAGAACTTATTTAGCTGAGCTTGTTCCTGTCGTCTGTCATCTTGCCTTTGAACTTCTTGGATAATTTATGAAAGCAGAGGAACTGCTTTCATCTGTGGCACACAGTGGCAACCTTCCCATGGCAGGAAGTGTTTGTTCTTACAAATCTTATACATAGCGGTCACAAGGGAGGCCTTAATATCTTGTTTTACTTATTTGTGCATTTTTGTAATTTCATGATTGTTTCAGTGTTTTTACCTGAGAGCTAAGCAGCTTGGAGAAAAGGCTGAGACATACTTGCCCTGGGACCTTCATTACTCAGCCCTGATCTACCTGCCTGTCTGGTTGTAGCTGCCACTTCTCCTTTTTACAAATTGTCAGATACTGTAACAGAATCTATAGCCTGGAGTCCCCCAAAGCCCTATTTCTGTTGATAGCAAAAATGTGATGGGAACAAAACCATTGGTGGCATTTGAGGTTGGAAGGGAGAACAAGCAGAAGGTGAGAAATAGCTTACTGAAGGAGGGAAAGAATTTAGAGAGTGATGGGAAGTAAATTGAATGGGGAGAGTGGAGTCAGATAACAGAGGCAAGAACTCAGGACTTGATAAAATTTCTAATAGGGGGCTATTGTTGGTTCTTGAGATGGGAGAAAAGATGATCAAAGTAGTATTTTATGATTATTTTTTTCTTATTATGAGATTAGCCCTGAGCATGAATTTATATATATATATATCATCAATTTGATTTATATCAAATCAAAGGTCAACATATCTCATGTAAGCTTGATTTAGGTTATAATCCTACATTTTGTTTGGAACCACAAATTGATTTTATATATATATATATATATATATAATTATATATACATGATCAAGGCCAAGTGGCTGTAGCATAGGTATGGAGTGTGGTCGTGGCTGTTGGTTGTGAGGATGGAGGGGAAAGCTTCCATCTAAGCATGAGCACTCAGGCTGGAGATGGAAGAGTACAGTCAAAGATGATTCCAGTGCTTTGGATCAGAAAAAAAAAAAAAAAAAAAGTGAAGGCATTAAGACCTGTAGAAATGGCAGTGAAAGAGGCCCACTGGTTAAAGACAGAAGTTGGGCAAGATGAGCTCCTTTGGGGATTAGTACAGTTTCCTGTGACTGTGGAATGTCCAAGTTATGATATTTATTGACAGTTGAAAACACTGGACTCCAGCATGAGTAAAAGGTTGAGGCTTAGAGGGTAGATTGGGGGTCATTACTGTAGTATTAGAAATGAGTAGATAAAGAGGGAAAAAAGTCCCGAGATTCCAAGGAGACCCTCCCTGCCAGTGCAAGAATTAAAAAAAAAAAAAAAAAAAAAAAGCAGCAGCCAACAGCCCAGGAAGGACTGAAGGATGGAAGGGCATGAGGCCACTCAGAAGAGTGCTATGTTCTGAAAGCCAAGGCCAGAGGTTGAGCAAGGAAGTAGAGGTCAGCAATGTGGGACTGCAGGAAAATCAGGGTAGATAAGAACTCAGGAGAGAAGCCTTTGGGCCTAGAAAGAAGGAGGTCCCTAACCTTAGCATAGAGCTCCAGTGAGAGAGATACCTTTAATCAAGCAAGATGGTTATCTGAGGACATTTACACCTTCCATGGCATCCCTTAGAGATGCTGTGGTCTAGAGTCCTCTCTGTGCTGAATCCCAAATACCAAATCTGCCTAAGAACAATCCCTCGTCCTTATTTCATTACCATCTGCCTATTCTTTCTTTATTTTTTTTTCTAATTAAGTTTAGCAGCTTATCTGATCTGATTTGGAGAGGAGCTTGTCACTATGGTCACTGATTTAACAACATAGGTCATAATCAGTTGAATGTTTTCTTATTCCAACATACATTTTCTGATGAAAATTAAATACATATTGAACAGTAAGTTTGGTTCTCTATTATCAAATGTATCAGCAAGGATCCCTGTATTACTTTGTATATTTTCCTTTCCCCTCAAGATTTTATTATTTATATATTTCTCTCTCTTTTTTCTTTTTCTAGGACTTGTTATACATTAAGACAAGATAAATAGAAAATTACTCTTAGTAGAAAATAGAGCAGTGCTGGCTTTCTAGTAAAGGTAGTATAGCTGTCATGACTTGGGGAAGGGATTTCAGAGGGTTACTGAAAGAACTTGCATTGGTATAACCTGAAAACCATCTAAGAGTTCTATAAGTGATGTTAGATGAGAAATAGAAGGTCAACATACCTCATGTAAGCTTGATTTAAGGTTATAATCCTACATTTTATTTGGAATCACAAATTCTACACTTCAGATGACAAATTTGAAGAAATCCAATAAATATTGCTCTTGTCATCTGTGGGATAAAAGTGAGAGTAAAGGTAAAACCTTTTGTAGTTTAAATGGTGTGACTTAGTGGTCAGACTGCATTTTTATATGATGATTGACTATCTGAGATAAGAAACTCTAAAAGAAACAAGTTCTAGATAACAAAAGATTCGTGTTTTTATCCTTTATCTTTAACTATGTGGATATCAGACATTTGGAAATTTGTTAGGTGATAGTATCTCCTCTGGTAAGCTATTCTGAAAATATGCTATTAGGCTTTAATTACTCTGGAGAGTTTGTAATTTATGCCAAAAATTTTTAATAGCATTTAGTTCACTTTAAATTTTTTTAGACATAGCTGGGCACAATAGTGCATACCTGTCATCCCAGCTACTCTAGAGGCCATGGCAGGAAGGAACACAAGTTCAAGGCCAGCGTAGGCAACTTAGCTAGTCCTGTCTCAAAATTTAAAACATTAAAAAGGGCTGGAGACGTAGATCAGTGGTGGAATGCCCCTCAGTTCAATCCCCAGTACCACAAAGTAAATAAACTAAACTAAACTAAATAAAACACTTTAAGATATAATCTGGATTTATGTTTGGCCTAATTAGTAATATATAGTAAACAAAGGATGAACGAACATGCACTTAAACTAATTATGAATTATCATGAAATTTTCACAGAATTTACATTAGCAATAACGAGGAGCATATTTCTGCACAATTCTGTTTGTAACAATATAAAATTTCAGTATCTTTTTGCATTTTTGCAAGTAAATCTCAACATGGAAGCCAGACTGGGCAATGAAGCCCAAATCAAAGCAAAGGTTGTAGACCTTTGTGGGAGTTAGGTGGCCCCAGTTCTCAGTTTCTGATTCATAACTCAGATGAGTAAACTGCAAATAATCTTACTCCTAAAGTTAAAAAAAAAGGTACAACTGACCTTAATGAAAACACATTCCTCAAGTTTTTGAGAAGCAAATCTCATTAAATAAAATCTTTTGAGAGGATCAAGTACAGCTTAGTAAAGGGCAAGAACACAAATAGAACATAATTAAACAGCAAAAAGTTGAGAAGTTGACCTTGTCATGTGAGCTATTTATAGATAAATATGCCTTATTTAGGCTTCTAACTTAACTTTGAAGCCAAGAACATTGAATATTCCTGCTAGCAAGTGAAGCAAAAAAATTATCATCTGGGATAATCTCTTTTATTGATAGATTAATACCATAGATATTTATTATCTGATTAACTTCCCCTAGGCCAGTACCATATAAGACACATTTCCACCCTACCTCATAAGAACTTGCAGAATTTTAGGTGAGGTAAGAGATGTCCACAAATGAAATGTACTATGGTGGCTACCAAATACAGAGGGACATGCAGGAGTGGAAACCAACATATTTAAAAACTTGTGTGGCAAAGATGAGCAACTGATCAGATTGGGTGCCAGCCCTGAAAAACTGACCTGGCTGTCCAAGAGGGCACAAGAGTGGAATATCAGTACTGGTTCCACATAATGCACTATAGGATTGCATGTTTGCATAACCCTGTAATTGATTTAGCTGTATAATTACACATATAGATAATGAACTAATTATCAGTATTGGAAAGAAGAAGGTCTCAAATGTCATGAATACTGCACCAGAAGCTCTCTTAGCAAAAGTCTAGGTAAGCAGTAGGTAAAAGCTAAGCAGTAGGCATAGAAAAGGCCATATGAAAAGCCTTTTAATAAGTGAATGATCTCACCATCTTCTTTCCCCTTCACCACAGGACTTCAGTGTCAGGGTCCTCACTCATGAGTGGAAAATAAAGGAGTGTGTTAACACATAGCAGAGACAGGATCCTAGGATTACTACCCAAGTCTGGGCCAATCTGCATCTGTAGTTCTTCTCCCCACTCTCCATTATTGACCTTTGTAATACAAGAAATGCTTTATTTCATTCTATTAATTACCTAAAACAGTTATTAATTGCCTAAAACAGTCATTTCTGTTAAGCATCATCTTAAAAACAACATCAACCCTCCCAAAACAAAATGTGTTCCAAAGTGTGGTTGGAGGACTACCTGAATGAGATTGCCCATAAGGTAACTTCCCTGGAAATAGGCCTTTTGTCAAGTACTGCAGGAAAGTCTAGTGTACATTAACTTTTAGAATTACTCTCTTATTCTAGCTAATGATGAAATTAATTTCTTTCTCGTATCTAGCCAACGCAAGATAGAATTTAATAAGCTGCTTTGTTGGGTTGAGAAAGTTAGGCAACAGTGTACTTGGAACATTTTTGGTAGGGTTAAGGCCTTGGTGGGTGATTATATTGGTGGATGTAGGGCAAAAAATGAGATCTCTGGATATAAGATATACTGGACTGAGGTGACCCTGAGACCCTTGGAAAGGTGATCTCCTGACTTCAGTTGTGTTGAATGTTTACTTCTCCAGACCAGAGCTCCAGCCCACATTGTGGGATAAGTGAATCAGTGTTTGTGACGTATAGAAAATGAAATGCCTGTTAAGCTTTTGTTACATGAAATGCTCTAAATTTCCAAACAACTGAAATTTTAGAAATTTCAGAAACCCACCTGATCAGGTTGAGTACAGAAGTTGAAGTAGTTTCTCTTGCCTGCTTGCCTCCATTGCACTTGTGGCCAGGGGAACTTCTCTCAGTGTTATGGCTTATTTGTTTTTCTATTTTGTTCTGATTTCCCATGAAAGCAAAGCTCTTATCTTAGGCATCTACACACACACACTCATGCAATTTCGGCTTTTTCTTTCCACCAGCACCTTTTCTTATTCCTACAAATGTATTCAGGGTGTTTAATCTATGAAATAATTCTTTCACTCTTCCCTCTCCTTTCTCTTTATTCCTATAAATAAATATCTTGAATAATAGGCAGTATAGAAGAATAATGAGTCTAAATCTTTCAGAACTTATACTACCACAACTGAACAAAATCTAGGCTATTTTAGTTTTTTCTTTTGTTGAATTCTGTACTTTAGAAATACCAATTATCTTTATATTGGATCATGCTCCCTAGTAGATTTTCTGTATTCTTTTAATCTGTCATTTTTTTATTTGACTATTTCAATCTTTCTTCTATTTCAGGAAATCACTGTTTACCTATGAATACCCTGTTTCTGAATGCTTCTAATTTATTTGTGGTACAATAAGGACACTTTGATCTTCAATCTATTCTACTTGTTCTACAGTCTACCATTCCATTTTATTAAAAAAAATCATCTTATGAGTACATGTTTTCAAAGCAGTCTTGGAGAATTTCCTTTTATTGCTTTAGTTACCAGTTACATTTCTTTCTTGATTGTGTTCTTTGTTAAGTGCCTTTCTTGGTTTACTTTTCCCCTAGAATCTATTTGTAAAGTTTTTGAGTCTTTCTTTTCTGTTTTTTTTTTTTTTCACCTTAGGAGTATTTGGGCACCTCTTGTTAGACTACCTACTTGTGCTGATATAATATGGGTTGTCCTGTTGCCACAGTATTTTTTCTTACCCCACTTTATTTTTCTTACTGAGCTATGACTTGAGGGCTGGGAATTTCAGTTTAGACTCATTTTCCCCTATATCTCAGGAAAGTCTAATGTTCATTAAGTTTTAGAATTAATCTTATTATATTTAATGATGAAATTATTCTCTTTCTGGTATTTATCCAAGAAGAGTTACAACTTAATAAACTGATTTTGTGTTTGGGAATTAGGTAATTATTTTTGGTGAGGTTAAGGCCTTAGTGGATAGTTAGTTGTATTGGTGGATTTAGGTCAGAACTAAATCCCTGTGTATAAGAAATACTCACATAAGGTCATCTTTAGACCCTGAAGGTTATGGAGAATGAAGGAAAGAAGAGTTCGGTTAATACAGATTGTATCTGTTTTATTATTCACACCCCTCCTCTTTTTTTTTTTTTTTTTGGTGCTGAGGATTGAACCCAGAACCTTGTGCATGCTTAGCAAGCCCTCTACCAGTAAGCTAGCTCAAGAATATAATGTATGTTTTAAAAATCACTTTTTAAAATAAGAGGTAGAGCTTACTATGTTGCTCAGACTAGCCTTGAAATCCTGAGCTCAAGTGATCTTCCTGCCTCAGCCTCCCAAGTCACTGGACTACAGGCCTGCCCCACCATGTCTGACAATTCCCATTATTAAGTATTGTTAAATACCAGCACCAAGATCTCCATTCCCACGGGGACACCTAAGGTACTTTCATCATCACAGTCTCTCTTGTTAATCCATTTGCCAGCCTGAGAAGAAAAAGATAGTCTATTTGCTTCTCTTCAGATTTGGAGATAATTCTATAAGAATTCTCAGGCTCTTTTGCCATCACTGGTTCAGCTAGGGGAAGAGCCCATGTTGTGGATGCCACTCTGCTTCAAAGCCTCTCCTGGGTCACAATCTATTGAAATTTAGAACATCGGTGTTTGGCATTTCCATATTTGGTTGTTTCTGTGAAGTTTTATGGTTTTTTTCCCCCAATATTTGGAGCCACTACAAGGCAGCTCTTTCTGTTTCCTAAACGTGGGTGTTCCTTCAAGTACTGCCCTTTGCTGTGTCTCCTCGTATGTTATTTATCACAAAGATTTACGCTGCTCCATGTTAATTATTACCCGTCTTTATAGTTCACCATGGCCTTCATCCTGGGCTCTGATTCTGGAATTTTCTTTAAGTTGAATGAGCATTTTCACTTGGTAGAGTAGTCTCCTAGTGCCACAAATTGGGTGGATTAAGCAACGTAAATGTATTATCTCATATCTCTGGAGTTTAGAAGTCTGAAATCAAAGAATTAGAAGGGTTTGTTCATTTGGAAGTATGAGGATAGGACCTGTTCCAGTCCTTTCATCTTGGCTTATAGACCGCCATCCTCACCTCACGTTCACTTTACATTCTGCCTCTGTGCTTGTCTGTATCTAGATTTCCCCTTTGTATAAAGACACCAATTATATTGGATTAGGACCCACCCTAATGACCTCATTTTAAGTGTTTACTTCTATAAAATCTCTCTGTCCCAATAAGATCACATTCTGAGGTAACAGAGGTTAGTGCTTCAACATGTAAATTTTAAGGGGACACAACAGTTCATAACTCCTGGTTATTCATGCATGCTACAAATATTTCTTGCTACATACCAGGCACTAGTCTAGGCACTGGATTACAAAGATAGTGAGGCTCAATCTCTTCCCTCTTGATGAGTAGAGAAGATAAAGGATTCATAAGCAGGCATTTGCAATACTACACAGTATGTGCTCTCATAGATGAGAGATTATGTCAAGGATCCCTTAGTGGGACACCTGTTCCTGAACTGCTCGCTCAGGGATGGCGTTTCAGAGGAAGTGATGCTTAAATGTCTTTCCCAATAGGATGCAACATTGCACAGCTGTTGGCTCTGCTTCTAAACCACACCCTCATGACACCCAACCCTGGATCCCACCACCCAGTTAATCTTTCCAAAGCACCACTTTGATGAAGACATTCCCCAGTTGTAAAACCTGTAATGACACTTCACTGTCAACAGAAATAAGTCTTAAAAAATTCTTTAGCCTGCTTGGCTTTTGATTCTTCCATAATCAAGTACCACTCCGAGGTCTGTCTTTTCTGTCTTGATCTATTTTTCCCCTCCTTAGTGTTATATATTACCAAGATGGATAAACACATATTCTAGAAACACAACTGGAGCTTTTCCATAATTTTATGAAGACAGGATTTTTGTTTTGTTTTCCACTATATCGTGGACACCCTAAACAGTGCTTGGCTATAACAGACAGTTAAGAGTATTGATTGAAAGCATTACAACTCTTTTAGAATTTGTCTAGCAGGCTTTCTGACTTGCTCAAAGGTCCCCTTACAGGGAACAAAAAAAGAATATTGGTTGAGTAAATGAATTAATGTTTCCATTGGAGCTCTCTCTGCTTGTGTTGCATGCCTCTCCTCTCTTCCAGGTATGCACATTTTTGTCTGTTGAAATCCCGGTCTGAAGGCTTAGCTCAAATATTCTCTCCTCCAATATGCCTTTTTTTCTGAGTTACATGCGCCAGATGTGATGCTTAAGGCTTTCCTATTCTATGTGAACTGCTTGCTTTACCCTGCATTTTGCTTTGCATCATAGATATATGAGTAAGTGTCTCTTCCCTGCCAGACTGAATTTAGGAACCATATTTAAAAAACAATATTGCATCCTGCTCAGCATTTCTGTGCACAGTAATTGATACTCAAAATTTTCTTTATTTCTTTTTCTTTTTTTAAAAAAATTGTAGATGGACACAATACCTTTTTTTATTTATTTATTTTTATGAGGTGCTGAGGATCAAACCTGATATCTCATACGTGCCTGACAAGTGCTCTACCACTGAGCTGTGATCCCAGCCCTCAAAAATTTCTTTTTGTTTAAAGAGAAAACAAATGGGAGTATTCTGCATTTATTTCAATAAAGTAGAGAAGAAGGCCTAAGGAATGGAGCATTTGGTCTGGGCCCCTTACCTTGCTCATGTTTTTTGGAGTTTACAACATTTTAAAATTCATCCAGCAGATTTTTATTAAGCATGTGTTTAATTCAAGGCAATGTATTAGGACTTAGATTACAAATAAGAATTAAGCTGCCTTTGAGGTAGTCACCACTTCTTCTGACAGAATGAGTACCATGGGTCCCCAGTAGGCACGGTTTGTAGAATGCCTTTCCCCTCTCAGACTTTCTTGTCCAATTTCCTAACATTTTTTTTCACAAATTGAAGCTTCCCAAGGGTAGAGTCCCATTTTTATCCTGTTCTTCCCTACTACCTACCTCTGAACTTAAATTGGCCAGTGATTTGAGCAGGTCCTTTATTTACCCTAAAGATTCTCTGATTCTTCTCTAAGTTTGCCTTTTCTCTCCAATTGTAGAATGCTGTATTGGGACCAGAGACTTGGGAAGGATACTGATTGCTCTGCCTATAATCCCAGCCAGTTGGGAGGCTGAAACAGGAGAATCATGAATTTGAGTCCACCCTGGGCAACAGAGGGAGAGACCATATTAAAAAAAATAATAATAATAATAAAGAGTAATGAGAAGCACAACTCTTGGAGCAATGTTTTGCACTGTGCTTAAGTTTTCACATAAATTGCATTTCCTACTGGGGCTTATTACTAATACCATTGGCTTCATTTCTAACAGGTTGTCATGTTAACATACTGAGGAAGTTAAGTGAACATCATAACTAAAGTTGGTCTGCTTCATTGCTCAGACACAAGATTGTCCCACGGAGTTTAAGCCAAATAGAAATGCAATCTGAATTAGTCTGGGGGTCATGTGCATGTTATCTTTTTCAGAGGCATCTTATTCTTTATTTTATTTTATTTATTTAGTTTTATGTGGTGCTGCGGATTGCACCCAGTGCCTCATGCATGGTAGGCAAGCGCTCAGCCACTGTGCTACAACCCCAGCACTAGAGGCATCTAATTCTTAAAAAGGGAAAATGAGGCTGTAAAATTGAGGTGAAATAATGGAGTAGTAAGGAATGGAAGGGATGATAAAGATCCTTGTTTTGGGGTACTGCTTCACATGGAAATGACAGCTTGTAAACCTGATTGAAAGACAGGCCTGACAAATGTGTTAACATATGCTCCTATGACATTGTTATCCGGGGTTGGGAAACATCCACATTATTTAGGTAGGCTGTATACCGGACAGAACAACATAAGTTTGTGGAAATAGTATAATGACAATTAAAAGTGGTAGTCCAATCCTATGTTTTCTGGGTTCCTAGATTCATACTGTGGTATCTATGTTAAACAGGCTATGGGACAAGATCATTCTATAATGCAGATATTTAAAAGTCACTTAGAAGTCTTATATGGTGCTGCAGTGCATGCTTATTAACTTATTAATCATACTTTGTTTAAACAAAAATCAAGATTTGTTTATCCTGAGCACTTATTGACAGGAAAGGTAGCAAGTATCTGGATGGGCCAGGCTGTCAGAGCTTCATCATACTGCAAAAGGCACTGGAGGGAGGGTAATCCCTCTTCCAACATTGTTTCTCAAGGCTAATGCCCTCCTTCCTTGTAAAGGAACCACTTTCCCTACTTTCAGGATCCTCCATCCTCCCTAAGGCCATGTGCTTCCCCATGTGACTTGGGAAAGTGAGAGTGGGTGGGTGCAGGGGGTTGGGGGGTATATATAACACTGATTAACAAAGATACCACTACAGCCCCCATCCTTTTCAGTGCCTGGTTTAGACGTTGGCATGTGGTGCCTTTCTGGGAAGGGCCATTTAAAGACCTTCTGGGTAGAATGGAGAGGGGCTTTGAAGTTCCTAAAAAGAAACACAGAAAATATCCTTTCACTGCTCTGGAGGAAGGTGTGTGAGAATGTAATATTTGGAATGGCTGTCATTGTCTTTTTCCTTTAAAATGACAAGTCAGAACATTTTTTCTCTTACTTCAAGCTTATTTCACTCTCCCCCAAAGGAGGTTATTTTCCTCACATCCTGGAAGTTGGTGCTGACTCAGAGATCTGCTCCCAGATTTCACAGCAAGTTCCTTTGAATCATCAAATTAATCTTTTCCAGTATCAACTACACCTCCTCTTCCTGCCCTTCTAGATCCAAATGCCTTACTCTTTCCAGGTGACCTAAATGTGCTGAAATCTCTGTCATGTATTTTGTACTGGTTCCACATGCTGTGGGTGTCATCCTGTCTGAGAATGGTTTATGCAGTGTTAAGCAGAGGTTCCCAAACCTAGCCCATCATCCGAACTCCCCCAAACGCTAACTGAATCCAAATCCAGTGATTCTGATTTTCAACTGGATTTGGGAACTACTGACTTATATAAGAAATACAGAAAACAGAAAAAATCTGTACTGACCTGACCCCTTTGTATGTCTCTGGTGTCTGTTGTAATAGCTCCTTTTTCATTTTTCATGTTTATTTGAGTTGTCTTTTTCTTACTCTGGTTAAAGATTTTTTTTTCAATTTTTTCCTTTCATAAAACCAACCCTTATGTTTTTAGTTACTTTATTTTATTGTCATTCTAATATTCATTTATTTCTACTGTAATCTGCTTCTGCTGGCTTTGGACTAGTTTCTTTTTCTCATTCCTTGAGGTGTAATGTTAGGGTTTTAAAAATTTGAACTCCTTCTTCTTTTCTAATATAGGCATTTAGTGCTATAAACTTACCTCTTAGAACTGCTACATTCTATATGTTTTGGTGAGTTGTGTTTTCAACATCCTTTGTCTTAAGATATTTTAAAATTTTCCTTTTGGTTTCTTCTTTGACCTGTTCATTGTCCAGGAGCATATTGTTTACTTTCTACATATTTGTGAATTTTCCATTTCCCCTCCTGTTATTGATTTGTACATTCATACCATTGTGGTTGTGATTTCAGTCTTCTTAAATTTCTTTGTTTCTTTCTTTTTTTTCTTTTCTTTTTTCTTTTTTGGTGTGTGTGTGTGTGTGTGTGTGTGTGTGTGTGTTTGGGTTTGGTACTGAGGTTTGAACTCATGAGTGCTTTACCACTGAACCATATCTCCAGATCTTTTTATTTTTTTATTTTAAGAATGGGTTTCTTAGGATCATGCTAAATTGAGGAGGCTGACCTCTAACTTGTGATCCTCCTGCCTTAGCCTCTTGAGTAACTGGGATTACAGGTGTGCACGACTGTATCTAGCAGTCTTCTTAAATTTCTTAAGACTTGTGTTGTGGTCCAACATATAGTGTATGATGGAGAATGTTCTGTGTGCACTTGAATAGAATGTGTATTCTGCTATTGTTGAATTGAATGTTCTATATATGTCTGTTAAGTCCATTTGTTCTAAAGCATACTTTAAGTCCTATGTTTCCTTATAATTTCAATAGTATTACAGCCTATTTCTCCCTTCATATTGTAATATTTGATTTTAATATATTTAATAACTTAGATGCTCTGATGTTAGGTACATACATATTTATAATTATTATAGTCTCTTGATTACTTGTCCCATTTATCATCACAGTATGACTTGTCTCTTGCAACAGTTTTTGACTTTAAGTCTATTTTGTCTGATATAAGGACATAACTTTTATTTTGGGGGGTGGTAGAGAGTATCTTCCCCCATTCCTTAGCAAGTTACAAGGAGCTTATGTAGTATCAAGGTCATTGCAAAGAGGAACATTTTAGCCCCCCACCCTACCCCCTATCATGTTCTTTGCTATTTCTGCTACATTGCCATCCTTTGAATATCCAGAGTCCCATCAGGTCTTTGGCCACTTGTCTGAAGAGATACATGTTGTTTGTACCCATGTGACTCCTTCATTCTCTACTGCTCTTCTGTAACACTTCCATGTTGAATGGGGGTACTAAGAAGTCTTTCTGCTGCTCTGGCACCACACTGGAGCAGAAGAAACTCTGTGCCTGCCTAGGCCCTCTCAGCCTGTCCCAGCTCTACCCTGGCAACAAGGCCTGACCCCTATTGGCAAAGTGCATAACCAAGGTTAAATTGAGAGAAAAGGCAAGAAAGGAGGACAATAAAGGAATTACCAAGGAGAAATGTAAGTTAATATGAACTGTCAGAACAAAATGCAAACTCCTTTGTGGTAGGTGTGGTGTACACACATTTTTGCTTCTGTAATGAGTGTGTATATGTGTATGTGTTTATATATATGTGTGTGTGTGTGTGTGTGTGTGTATATATATATACATATATTAATATTACAGCACACATGTACATATATAGTAATTATTAACAAATTTGAACGTTTGTTATTTGAAATGATTTTCACTGGTCTGTTTCACATTCTAAATTCACTTGCTTTTAATTGGGGATTTGCAATGGATGAGGAAGAAAAAATAGTTTATATTATTTTGCTGAAATAAATATATATCTAAATGAGTGGTACCTTAAAAATAGCCACCTCAGGAAACTATACATTTATTTCACTAATATTGTCATAACCCAAAACATTTCTGGCTTTGTTTGTTGGAGTTGGTCTTATCTTATAAATCATAAGCTGAAAATGTCAGTAGTAAATTATTTATCATTAAGCCTGCTTCTTCTTCACCCCACTGATAAAGTGTGACTGAACTTGATACATTTACCTCAAAACCATTCTTTTTTGTTTTTGTTTTAACTGTAAATGAACATAATAACTTTGTTTATTTTTTTACATGGTCCTGATGATTGAGCCCAGTGCCTCATACAGGCCAGGGAAGAACTCTACCACTGAGCCACAACTCCAGCTCCTCAAAACCATCCTTTTTTTTTTTTTTTTTTAAGAGAGAGAGAGAGAAAGAATTTTAATATTTATTTTTTAGTTTTCGGTGGACACAACATCTTTGTTGGTATGTGGTGCTGAGGATCGAACCCCGGCCGCACGCATGCCAGGCGAGCACGCTACCGCTTGAGCCACACATCCCAGCCCCTCAAAACCATTCTTAACTTGGAGTTATGAATTTGCTTTTTGGAAGTAGTAGGCAAAGGTTTTTCTCCCATAAGACCATTTTTAAAAATGATGAAAACTCTGAAGTTAATTTATAAAGAAAAGCTCAAAAATTGTTTTGAACAACAGCATCACTGAAATGAGTCTACATTTGCCAAAGTGACTACTTTAAGGCAAATACTGTTATTTGGATGAATACATGTTGCTAAATTACTTTAAATCGGTGATGTACAACCTTGGACAGTTTTGCCCTCCAGAGGACTTTTGACAATTTGTGGAGACATTATTGGTTGTCTCTCCTGGGGAGGATGGGTTCCCGGCATCTGTCTTGTGCACAGAAGCTAGGGTTGGTTCCAAACATTGTACAATGCTTAGGACAAGTCCCCACAAGTAAGAATTATCTGGCCCAAATGCCAATACTGTCAAGATAGACAAATCCTGCTTTAAACTGGTTATCACTTTGTAGTCCTCCCTGACATTTTAATATATTTCAGTGTTTCTGACCTTACTAAATCATTGGAAAGGAACATACTCACACATCCAGATATTTCTGTCTAGCATGCTCCAGGACTTCTTTGAAGCTTTGTTTCTGTTTAAATAGAGAGGGTGGGGTGGGATGGAGAAACCAGTTCCAGCAAGAATACAGGAACCACACTGATTAATATCTCGGTGGAAATTTCCCTAGCAATCTTGGAATTCTTATCTCAGAGGTTTTCCCTCCCTATGACAGTAGGAGCTGAGACTCCCATCTGACTTCAGTTCCCCAGAGTCAAAACCCAGAGTGACTGTTTTCAGTAATCTCCCCCTCAGACACACAGACACAAACACACACACAGGAGAAGGACTTTACCACCCATTACCCTGGTTTGATGCTGCTGGTCTCTGCCCCTTTCTCAGGAGCCGGCATCAGCTGCCTTGTTTTATATTTATTTATTTATTGTTGTTGTTTGAACTCTCCACGCTTCTTCAGAGCTCTGTCCTTACGACACCATCTGTGTTTCTTCTTGATTTTCATATAGATAATTTGTTAGCCTTCTCTTTTGTCTTCTGAGCTTCGAGTCATAGAAAGGTGTTTCTCATGCCAAAGTTATAAATGTCTTCTTAGATGTTGTCATCTAGTGCTTTCATGGTTCTGTTTTCTTAGCTAAATATTTGATCTATTTAGAGTTTATCTTGGCTTATAATACAATGTTTGAATTCAGCTCTCTTTTTAAAATGGCTATCCAGTTGTACCCTATCATTTATTAAGTAACTGCTAGTAGTTCGGTGCCCATTGATTTCAGATGCCACATTTATCATATACTATGTCTTATTTATTTATCTTTATGAAAATAAAATGACTTTCTTTCTTTAGAATAAAGTCTCAGTTTTCTTAGAACAAATATACATAATATAAAATGTATCATTTAAACCATTGTAAAATGTGAAGTTTGGTGGCCATAAGTACATTTACATTGTTTGCAACTACTTCTACCATCCTGCTGTAGGACTTTTCATCTTTCTGCCATATGGCTTTAAATAAAACACACCATTAATTTTATGACACATCATCCATTGGTAAGGTGTACCCTGATTTCAGAGATGTGGGAAAGCATATGTCTTAGAATTACTGGAATGTAGTTTTAAATCCCCAAATGTATTTGGTATATTTCTGAATGTTCTATTCTGTTCCATTAATTTGTCTTTTCATGTGCCAATGCTGCACTATTTTAATTATTGAAGATTTATAATACCCTTTATTATACAACACAGTAGTCTTAGTTTCTCCTCACTGATAGTTGCTTTTTTCTGAAGATTTTTTTTCCAGTTTTCTTTGTCTGCCTGTCCAGATAAATGAAACACCTTCCTCTTGACTCTTCAAGGTCTTTTCCTCCCTCTTTCGGCCTCTATTCCACTTAAATTATAAAACTTGCACATAGAAGATCTTATTAGGGCTGATGAGCTGAAAGTCTAGGATTATTGTACCTTTTCTGAAAGTTTGTGTATCATCTTGAGTTTATTCTCCTGGATTTTTACTTCAGCTTCGCTATCATAGGTGCTGTCTGCTCCTGACCTATGTTGTGCCTATAAAAGTTCTGGGAATCATTTACTTCTTTTGTATTTTGTACATAGATTGTCAGCCTTTTTTTCAGTGAAGTTAGCAGTGGCCCTAGAAGAAGGGGACATCTGTAATGTTTGCAACTGCATCAGGGCTTAATATGGTTCACTAATGCATTTACCCTCAGTAGAAGTTTGTTGCTCTGCCAGGTTTTCCTATTAAATTTTTAGCATTTTTAATATTGTATTACTAAAAGCTTATCTTTATTTCATTTATAGATTATCAACTCGGTTTTTTTTTTCTCTGAAGAATCCATTAAAAGAGCCAGTAAATCTTGTGGAAAATGGCCTTCAGTGATCTTACATCGAGGACTGTGCGTTTTTATGATAATTTTATCAAAGATGCTGGTGAGTAATCAAATTTCCCAATCAAGTCTTATCCTTCCTTTTTATGTCAGATTCTTGGCTCATGCTCGTAATCCCAGCAGCTCAGGAAGCTGAGGCAGGAGGATTGCAAGTTCAAAGCCAGCCTCAGCAACTTAGTGAGACCCTAAGCAACTTATGAGACCCTGTCTCAAAATAAAAAATGAAAAGGAAAGGCTAGAGGTGTGGCTCAATGGTTAAGTGCCCCTTGGGTTCGTTCCATCACTGGTAACCCCCTGCCCCCTAGTAAAAGAGATTCTCATATTGATAGGATTTCAACAGAATGAGAGACTTTGCAATTTCTTATTAGTAGTCAACCAAGAGTAAGTGAGGAAGTGTCAATGGTTTCATTACAGATATATACAGAGATGGAGCTACACAGATATTCATTACAGTGTTTATAAGAGTGAAAATATCCTAAATATATCCAGTGAAAGGAATTGGCTAATAAATGATAGAACATTCCAACTTAGTAGCCATTGAAAGTAATTTTAGAGGGACAGCGTTCTTTGGCTTGATTCTGTCCTCTGATTCTCAGAGGAGTTGCAATTATTGCCGATAGCAGCACTGTACACGGTGATTCATGAATGGAAGAGCCGCAGCCCTGAGATGGATATCAGAGCATGAAGCATTTGCTTGGGACACCCCTAAGTGTCTCTAGGGTGTCTGCCTTCTCCCCTTGCTGATTAAAAAAAAAAATTCAAGGGTTGGGTTTGTGGCTCAGTGGCATAGCACTTGCCTAACATGTATGAGGCACTGGGTTCAATTTTAGTGCATATAAATAAATTAAAAAAAAATAAAAGCCCATCAACAACTAAAAAAAATTGATGTTTTAGAAGAACATTTAACGTCATACCAAGAAGTTTAAGACATGTTAACTGAAAGCATGGTATAAGGTACCACATGTATCTTTTTAGTAAGGTAAATAGTTATTTCTGGGGTGGAATTATGGGCTATTTTCTTTTATTTTTGGGTGCTGGGAATTAAACCCCAGGACCTTGCACATACTCAGCCTGTACTCTATATACCATTGTGCTATACACATAGCCTGATTTTTATTTACTTGTCTATGTCTGTGTTTTTAAATTTTTTTTAGTTGTAGATGGACTCAATATCTTTGTTTTATTTATTTATTTTTATGTGGTGCTGAGGATCGAACCTAGTGCCTCACACATGCATGGCAAACCACGCTCAACCACTGAGCTACAACCCCAGCCTATGTCTGTGTTTTTTTAAACTACACCAGTACATGTTGTTTTTTATAACTATTAACCAGTGCTTTAAATTAGAACAAAGGAAAATTTTTAAATAGGCAAGTAATCAGAGCATATTAGTGATTACATGAATCTTATATATAATTGAAGCAAATGTCTCATTTTAGAGTAGAAATTGAGACCCAGTGATATGACCTGTATAAGGTCACGTTTAGTTGATGGTAGAAAAGACTAGGGCTGGAGTTGTGGCTCAGTGGCAGAGTGCTTGCCTAGCATGTGTGAGGCACTGGGTTCGATTCTCAGCACCACATATAAATAAATTAAAATCCATTGAAAACTAAACAGTATTTAAAAAAAAAAGAAAAAGAAAAGACTAGAACCTGTGTTTTCTTTTTTGATTAGTATTCTGGTATATAACATCTATTTCTGAGTGACAGTTGCACATATTTACCACCAGCATCACTTTAAGAACCACTTGGTTTTTCTTATCCAGAAATCACATGTCCACCAATTCAGGAGGGAAAAAGTGCCACCTCTTAGCATCTAACACAGTTAAATTATATCTCAGTTTGCAATGATTTTAGCAAAGACATACTGTTTCATGGTTGACATCTTTCTCAGTAGACTGCTAAAGACCAATTTTCTTTCACTAAAGTAGATCTCAACAACTTTGCCCCCAAAGAATGCCAAGGATCTTTTTAGTATCCCATAAGTAAGTTCTTCTCTAGTAGGGGATAGAGAATGACTGTTTCTTTTTTTTCCTGAGTTTTTCAACTTACACAGTGACACAGAAAACTTATAGATTTCTTGACAGGTCAGCTTTCTCTGAAGGTTTATAATTTCTCATAAACTCAATATTTAACTTAAATGCTAAAATTTTAGTTGTTTTTGAAGTAGAGATATACATTGATAACTGAACTCTCACTATTCATACTTGGAAAACCAAGTGTATTTGGGTACAATTTTTGAATTGGTATATTTGGAAGAGCAGATTTCTTATGATCCAAATCTTGCTTTCACTGTTTCAAACGCAGGAACCCAAGAGATTCAGATAATCAGTATTTTAACTCAGAAGCTAAATAGATTATTCCAAATGCAAGAACTCAAGAGATTCAGATAATCAATATCCTTACTCAAGAGCCAAATTTGGACTTAAATGATGGTGAATATTTATATGGTACTAGAAGTACAAAATGTTTTAGTATGAGCTACTTCAGAATTCTACTTCCATCTTTATCTGTGGATCCACTTTTTGTTTTTTATTAGTAATATTGAAAAGTTGAGCCTTTTAGATAAGACAGTGGACTGATAAGGAGCTGGAGGTGCTTAAACATGGAGAGTAGGGAGGATCCTAGAAACAGCATTGCAAATAGAACAGGGAAGATGAGAGGAGAGAGAGGCCAGGAGACCAAAGAGAAAGCCACTGTCTGAAGTTATGTTAATATGAAGTCTTGGGAAGAGGACAGAGGGCATGGGATGTGGAATGAGGAATGTGGAAGACCTAAATCAAGATTCTTTGCTACTGTGGACCAACTAGGTAATCTTGAACAAATTATTATCATCTATGGGTTTCAGTTGCTTTATGAGTTAAACAAAGGTGAGAATAATACCTACCAGCTACTTGATAATATGCAGAAATTACTTTGTTGTTTGGGAGGTACCCCAACACAAATAGTGGTGACAGTTGTTACAGATGACAGAGGATTTCATCTGTAAATATTTTTAATATAGCATATCACTTTTAAAATTATTTTTATTTTTTTCTATCATGTCTTAACGTATAGTTAAAAAGTTTTATGTTGAGATGTACAACTTTATGAAAACCCTGTCAGGAATAACAGGAGAGTTTTTTTTCTTCTTCTTAGTGTGATATTGATCTCTGAGAGGCATTAGGAATCATTTCTGGTCCTTTTAGCCCAGTTTTACTGTGCTTACCCCAGGAAGGTCTGACTCCATGATCAAGGGCCAAGAATTTCAAGTATATTCTTGGCATTGGCCCTAATCCTGAGTAGCCTTGGGAAAACTTACAGCTATTCATTGGTTTTCTGATCGCTGGAGAAGTGGTAGTCATGCCTGGTTATTTCATGTGGAAAATTCCACAGCACAAAAATTTAAGGTGGCTTAATTAATATTTAAGCTACAAGAGGATTTTACAATGATTATTAGATTATTGTTTGGGAGGTACCCTAGATATAGAAGTGAGAAAGGTTTTGATGATTAAAAAGCAGTTTTCTTTGTATTTGGATGGTAGGAATGGCTTTTCAGACTTAGTTGGCTTTTTTTTTTTTTTTTTTTTTTTTTTGCAAAAGATGTAGTACAAGTAAGATTGCTGCCATTCTGAACCTTTGGTGCTTTAGAAAGTACTTGAGGTACATGTTTGCTTTTCCTTCCAGCTTCTTTATTTTATTGGTGCTTGGAATCTTTAAGGGGGTACTCTTTGATCTAGTACATGCTACTTAAGAAGAGAACACTGTCTTATTAGTTGATGGAAATGCTCATTAATATTCTATAAATTCAGCATTGTGCTTTCTCCTTCCCTCCCCTCTCCTCTCTCCTCTCTCTCTCCCTCTCTCACTTCCTCCCTCTTTCTCTGGAACTCTTAGAAAAGGATTATTAAGCTAGTGGCAAATCAGAACTTTGGTAGTCTCTGGGGTATAGGTGGTCAGATGGACTGTCTTCCCATCCTCTGCTTTGGCTCCATTCATGATACTTAAACCAACTCCAATGCCAAATAGAGATACATGAAACCTTCCCTCCCTTGTTAGCCTTTGTCTCTGGGGAAACCAGAGAGCACTCACCCCTGAACCTGATGCAATTTGTGGGATCATAGATTGAGTCAGAAGTAACTTTAAATGTTATTGCACAGTGGCTTCCAAAACCCCCCTATCAAGTCATCCATGCCTGACCTGTAGGTACCTATCTCATGGGGAGAGTTCTACTAACCTCTCTGGGAAGTAGACTCCCTTTTTGGAAAGGTGTGTAACTATTGTTACTAAAAGACAAGGTAGGAAAATTGAACTAGAGTCAGAGTTATGTACATCTTTGAATTTTATTTTCTCTATGAGGGAGAGATAATTTAAGCAAGAGAATAATCTAACAGAGCTTTACTTGTAGAAAGTGAATTTAGCAATTGTACGGAAGATGACTATCACAGATTCAATTGAGGCAGGGAATGTACATAAACACTGCCCAGCATCTAGTGAGGAATGCTGCAGCACTGAGTTTAGGGGACTTTGTCACCCACCAGATCCCTGGTTCTTAACTCTGACAGTCATCATGATCATCTCAACAAACTTAAGAAATTACTATATATTGACAAATTATAATTGTAATGGGGCACAAAGTGATGTCGTGGTAGGTGGATACATTGTGGAATGATTGGACTAAGGTAATTAGCACAATTTGAAGTGATTGCACTTCAAATTCTGATCTTTTTTGGTGGTGAGAACATTTGAAAATTATTCTGGCTGGGCATGGTGGTGCACATCTGTAATCTTAGCAACAAGGGAGGCTGAGGCAGGAGAATTGCAAGTTCAAAGCCAGCCTCAGCAACTTAGTGAGGCCCTAAGCAACTTAGTGAGATCCTGTCTCAAAATAAAAAATAAAAAAGGGATGGGAATGTGGTTCAGTGGTTAAGCGCCCCTGAATTAAATTCCTGGTACCAGAAAAAAATTACTGTTAACCTTCTTAAAATACATAATGCACTAATATTAACTATAGTTACGGTGCTATGCAGTAAATTTAAAAAAAAAAATTCTTCCTGTTTGAAAGTTTGAACCCTTTGACCAGCATTTCCCCCTTTCCATTTTCCCTCCAGCCTCTAGTAACTACCTTTTCACTCCATTTCTTTCTTTTTTTAATATTTTTTTAGTTATACATGGACACAATATCTTTATTTTGTTTATTTATTTTTATGTGGTGTTGAGGATCGAACCCAGGGTCTCACATGTGCAAGGCAAGCGCTCTACTGCTGAGCCACAACCTCAGCCCTTTCCACTCCGTTTCTATGAGTTCTAGGGTTTTAGATTTCACATAGAAGTGAGATCATATAGTATCTATCTTTCTGTGTCTGACTTCTTTCACCAAGCATAAAAATGTCTTCCTAGACTACTCATGTGGTTGCAAATTACAGGCTTTTCTTTCTTTTTAAGATTAAATAATATTTTTGTGTGGGTGTGTACATACATATTACATTTTCTCTATCTGTTCATCTGTTGATGGACATCTGAGTTTATTCTGTATCTTGACTATTGCAAATAATGCTGAAGCAAACCTAAGAATACAGATAGATCTTCAACGTACATACTAATTTAATTTTCTTTGGACATATACCCAGAAATTGGATTGCCAGGCCATATGGTATATCTATTTTTAATTTTTTTTATGAACCTCTGTATATTTTTCCATAAGGATTGTACTATTTTACTTCCTCATCCTGAGCGTACAAAGGTTCCCTGTTCTTGACACCCTAGTGAGAAATTGCTGTCTTTAGCCTCTCTGATAGTAACCATTCCCATCGGTGTGAGGTGATATTATTTTGATTTACAGTTCCCTGATGTGATGTTGAGCATTATTTTCATATATCTGTTGGCCATTTTGTTTGTCCTTTTTGAAAAATGTCTATTCAAGTCCTTTGCCCATTATTTTTTAATGGCAGATTTTTAAAAATTCAGACACCTGGTCCTCATGTTCTAGGACTCTGAATCAGTTGGACCAGAATTTATATATTATATAGTCATCTGACACTAAAGTGCTCCAGAAGTGATTCTGCTGTGCTGACAGAATTGAGCTATGCTGTAATAACAATAGCAAGTTTACTGAGTGCTTGACTTCTTTGCATAAAATTTACTCAATTCTTCATGAAATATGTGTTACTTTATGCCAATGCATAGATTTTTTTAAAAAGTTAGTATATAGAAGTCAGGTTCATTGCCCAAGGTCACATAGCAGGCCATGGGGAGAGCCAGGGTCATAACACAGACCCAATGGCACCAGAGTTCTGCTAAAATAGGGGTTTTAATGCTGGGTATTTTATTATTTGAAAACAGCATCCAATTAAATTAACCAGATTTTTCCATGATAATTTTTTATCCTTAGAACTTGAAAGTCATATACAAGATTTTAAGACAAGGTGTGTGCTGAAAATGTTAAATTTACAGGAATTCTGCTTCCTGAGTCAGCCCAGCAAGCTTTTCCTGGCGTATTTTCTTTTTTACTATTGTCAGAGGAAGAACAGAAAGATGATGTCATTTGATTCCCCCCTTTGCTGAGTCAGTGAAAGAATAAAATGAAATACATCTCTAATTAAGGAGTTCTTTTGCTGACACTTAAAAAGCAACCTAGTTTTTAACCATACATGGGATGCATTGAAACATGTTAAGAGAAACGTTTGGAATTGTTTATAAAGAAAAGGAAAAAAATGAAAAAAATCATTCATACTCTTCATCATTCAAGGTGGTGATTTTAACATCTTTCCAGAGGTCTTGTTTTGGTACTGCTTTAATTAGTCTTTATTTTATTTGGAATAAAAGCTAGACAGAATATTATGATTTATGAGGTTCACATATTTAAGGTTTGTGTTACCCACTGACAGAAGAAAGCCATCAAAGGTTGACCAGTTTTAATTCTCTCCACTGGCCACAGTTGTGTTATAGCTTTTATTTACTGAGACTTCTCTAGTAACATATAAGTCCATAGCCAGAGTTTATTATGGCCATCTTAATTGCACATGGCAACCAGAAGTACTAGGAAACTTCTATTTTTATAAGGAAGGAAAACTAATAGAATCAATGAAAATTTCAGTGACATATACACGAATAGCTGATTGTACTTTTTCCTCCTAGATTTAAAACTATGACAAACCATAACATAGGAAAAAACTTTAAAATTTTGGAACTTCATAATTTTGAGAGTGTGTGTCAGCAAACTTGTGTTGAATTTCTATTTTGTGCATGATGCTTTGCTAAAATCATTCTTTCTAAGAGCATCAATGACCTAGTGGCACTTTTCAGTCCACATTTTTTCTTTCTCTGCCTCATTTAATACTTTCCAAAAATTCACTCCTCCATTAGCTTTAGGAGATCTCACTTTTGTGGTGTTCCTTCTACCTCTCTAGCCATTGCTTCTCAGTCTTCTTCTAAGTCGTCTTTTTCTACCTCTCCTCCTGGTAATGTCAAGATCTTAGAATTCTGACTTTAGCCTGTCTCAATGTTTTATTGTTCATCATTTATGTGGCAGTAACCCCCAAGCCTTTATCTCTGACTCAGATCTCATTCTTAATTCCAGATTTATATATCCAGTTACTTATGGAAATCTCCATACAAATGTTTTACAGGCACCTTTAATATAAAGTGTTCTGACCTGACCATTCTGGCTTCTTATTCTCTGTTCTCAGTGTAATGATGTTCTAGAGTTTTATCCAAACTCTAAAAATTTGAATATTTTATTAGCTTCTATCTATGTTTCATTCCCTGTGTTTAACCAATTAAAAAATTTTACATTTTCTTCTCAAAGTAGGCTCCTATTTATCTTCACTTATTACTACCTAATCTTTACTGGCTCAACAAACAAACAACAAATAAATGTATAAATTCTACTTCCCAAACTGTGTTGCACAGAACATTAGTTCAATACAATGTTAAATGGTATTTTATTAAAAAACAGGGTCTCATGGCCAATTAAGTTTAGAGAATACTACATACCACTGTTCCACCTTGTCCATTCACAGTGAACACAGGCACTAAACTCCTGCAGCAAGCAGCCTGTTTGACTCAGCATTTCAGTAGTCTCCCCACTTTTATGGAGAGTCCTTAGATATCTTACATCCATTACATAGTAAGGGCATGTTTGTTTAGGATATGAAGTAAAGAGCAAACTCCATTTGCTCTTTATTTTTCCTATCAACTAATTTTCCTATCCTAGATTTTCTATCAACATTTGTTGACTAGTCTCTGCCTCCTCTGTTTTGGGGGCTTCTTTAATCATCAGTTAATTTCCTAAGTATCATAGGGTCTATTTCAGAGCTAAATGTTGACTCTTTGGCTTTATTTATTTAGACACAGGGACATCTGTCAGTATTTTTGAGGGAGGCCCACTTGAATGAAGATAAATCATCTTACTAGCTACATGTACAGCCAACTCTCAAAAGTTAGTTTTCCAGCACTAAAAGTGAGTCCCAGTAAGTCATCAATCACAGAGCTCTACTGAAGAAATCTGGGGTGGGAAGTCAAACTTTCAGGGGTAACTCAAAGTCTGTCAGTAATTGGCCTCATCATTCGCAATTTAAATAAGCAAGGCCTGCATTTCCCCACTTTTCTTTTCTGGCTCATCAAAGTACTCAAATTCCAAGTCTTGTCAGTTTTGAGTCAGATATAACTAGAAACTTATCTATACTTATTTTCATTCATATACTCTGGCTTCAAGAGGCCATTCAGTGAAATTCCACTTGAATCACACTTCAAATTATAGAGCTAATCACATTTCATCTTGAGTTGAAGTTTTTAATCAATCCAACTTTGCCAGCCTGAAACTGGTGAATTTCTCTTTACATGATTGCAAGGCCATCACACACACACACACACACACACACACACACACACACACACAAAGTATCATGTTGGTTAGCCCAAATTTTGGACATGCAGAGCTCACACTTTAGGTACTTAGATGATGCTAAGGTCCCTTTCAACTCTATGATTCTATGATTCAGAATATATGGAAACATGCCAGTTTTCTTAGGGAAGGAAGAAAGTTAAGAAGCCAGAAAACACAAACATTTTTATGTATAAAAGAATGTCTGGATTAACAACTTTTGAATATTAACAGTGGTTATAGATGGATGATGGACCATTATGGGGTGACCTTTCCTCCAGATCTACTTCAACCCTGTGCTAGGCCCTTGGAGGATGACTAGTAGGACTATATCTTGGGCTTACACCCTTGTGCACTGGTTTCTGATTGGGTTCAGTCAATGGAGAACCTCAGGAGACCAGAGAGAGGGAGGGTGGGCTTCAGGTATCTTTTCCTTTGGCCATTTACTTGCAGAATTGTCTTGGGCAGGCCAGATCCTGCCCAACTGATGGTCATAGCTTGTCAATCTGTTCAGGCTACTTTGTTGTCTGTCACCACCAACAAAAATTTATTTCTCACAGCTCTGAAAGCCAGAAGTCCAAGATCAGGTTGTCAGCATGGTAGGGTTCTGGTGAGAACTTCCTTCCAGGTTGCTGTCTTCTTGCACTATATCCTTACATGGCACAATGAGGGCAAGAAAAATCCCTGGTCCCTTTTATAATGGCACTAACTCATTCATGAGGATTCCATCCTCCTAAAAGCTCATCAGCCTCCCATTGGGGGTTAAGGTTTCAACATATGGACTTTGGGAGGGCACAGACTTTCATTCTATAACACAGTTCCTCCCCAGAAGAGTTGCTCCACATGAGTCCTTCTGAGGTCTGCTTACTACTTGAGATCCAAGGGTGGTAACATCCTCACTGTTTCTAGGCTAGGGGTGTTCCACCATCTCTGATGATTTCCCACTACCTTTCCTAAAGTTACTGGTGACCACTGCCCAAAGCTACACTGTCAGCATTGCAATCTAGGTGCTTACCTCAGGAAGTGTTGTTTGCTGTCCGTATCTCTTAGCTAAGCAAGTGTGCACTTACATATTATTTTTCTCTTAGATCCAAGAGTTGAAGATTGGCTCCTCATGTCCTCGCCTCTGCCACAAACCATCATCCTGGGACTCTATGTCTATTTTGTCACTTCTCTGGGACCAAAGCTCATGGAGAATCGAAAACCCTTTGAACTCAAGAAAGTGATGATAACGTACAATTTTTGCATAGTACTCTTTTCTTTGTATATGTGTTATGAGGCAAGTGTCTTCGTTATTCCCTGTTTGTTTGTTTTTTTTTTCCAGTATTCCTAATGGAAGAATTTTGCCTGGGTCTTTCTGTTTATGTCATTTTTTAAAAATAGGGCAACCCTTAATAATTAAGAAATTCAGAAACTGCACTCATTATAGCAGGTATTTGATAAAAAATGGTTAGGTCTGCATCAAATAACAAACTCTTTAGAGGATCTCAGGGTAGTCCACTTCTCAGGTAGTGAGAAGAATTAATTCCTAATCCAGGGATTACACGCAGCTAGCCTTAGTAGATGATTGAACAAGTCCATAAATGTTAGCTTTGGAGAAACTTATGCCTAGAGAAATTATGTAACTTACTCAAAGCAGTCACATAGCTGGTGAGTGGAAAACTAATATTTGAATGCAGGTCCATCTGATATCAGAGTTCATCCTGTTCTGAAATGAGTTGTCACCATCATGGTGAAAACTCTTGGTTTCTGTGTGCTCTGATGAGCTGTACAACAGTGGAATATTTGGGTTTGGTTGAACTTTGAGGGGAAAGAGAATACAGAACCATACAAAGCAGTAGGAAGTCTAGTAAGGGAGATGGGAATCTTCCTGGACCAAAAGCATATTCATGGATGTTCTCTTTTCCTTCTGCTCTTAAAAAGTATCTCAGCCACCCTCACAGATCTGCTTCTCTGGGATTCTTTGCTTCTTCTCCTACTCCAGTGCTTCCTTGCCCTCTTTTTTATTTCCTCTCCAGCATAGCTTGTGCTTAGTCATAATTGGGATTCATGTGAATCCCCCAGGACTTCAGTGGCCTCTCTGTACAACAAAGTCTCACCATGAGCATCCTTTCTACCCTCTTCTTGCTACAAATCCGCCTGATCAGGTCACTTTTCATGCTCCAGCTTTGTTTTTCATGGGCCTTCCCTAAGTCTGGACTCACTCTGCTACTTTCTATTTCCTTTACTTTTTTTTCTAAATTAACTCACTCTACTGTCCCTTCTAGAGTATGAACATCAGACTGGGAAAGAGTAGTAGGGATGGGAAACAGAAAATACATGCTGTTAGCATGTTCTCAGAGATAGGACATAGCAGTAGCATGTTACAGTAGTGATTAAGAATAAATTTGGAAACTAGGAGACCAAGGACTATTTAGTCCTGGTTTTACTAATATTTGAATGCAGGTCTGTCTGATATCAGAGTTCATCCTGTTCTAAAATAAGTTGTCACCATCATGGTGGAAACTCTTGGTTTCTTTGTACTCTGATTCAACATGATTTTGAGGAAGTTACTAAATCTTGCTAAGCCTCAGTCCTTTCATTTTATAAAACCAGAATGGAATCAAATTGTCTTTCAGATCCCAGAATGCTCTGGTATTCTTAGGTTCTTTGTCTGATTGTGTCATTGATTGTGATGTCCCCCAAATGTATTTCTCAGACTGGAAAGGAAGCCAGTTATAATCAGGCAGTTTGGGTTCCCATTTTATCAATTATAACATAAAAGAAGGTTTGAAAACATCTAAATTTAAGAGTTTCTATCTGCATTCACCCTAAATACTTGAGTTACTTGAATAATACTTGAATAAACCAAGTTTCAGAGCTTATTACCTGCCAAATATAAATTATTTCTTCTTATTGCTAGCCTCAAACATAGACATGTATAGCAAAAACTTCATGGGTTGTTGGAATGAGCCTAACATCAGGAAAACATTACGTTCCACTCTCAGTTTAAACAGACTTTCAGCAGCCAAACCACATGCCATCTGATGATGGCACATTTGAACACATGGCTATTGTGTGCACCATGGTTTCATTTGGTGTAAACACCTCCATTAGGGATATTTGGCCAGATATGAACAAAAGGAAAGAGAAACTCATCAGGCTAAAGGAACTCAGAGCCTTTGAGTGATTGTTCAAATGTGCTAGATACTTGGCATCTGTCAGACCCTAATAAAGACAGACCAGGTCAGACCCCACTATAGGCCAAGTCATACCGCTTCTTCTATTCAACACAGTACTTGTTTGTGTTAGGATAAGGTGGAGAATTAGTCACCTCAGTTTAAGAAAACAGCTCTGGGCTTAGAGTATTACTTACATCCGTCAAAATGAGTCTGAGTATAAGAGGACATGAGAACATTCACTAGAGCAGTATTTTGTAAAACAGAATTAGCCGTTTGTCACATTCCCTTGTTCCTTTGAAAAGATCTGTTGACCTGCTTTTGTGAGACATTTTTTTCTGATCCATGAAATGTGTATCTTGTACTTTTGTGAGCCTTAATTTCAGTATTTCATAATTTGTCAGGTAAACAATGTATTATATTGTCCTATAAATCAAACTAGGAGCTTGTATCAGAAAGGGAAGCTGTATTTTTATTTTTTTATTATTATTTTTTAAAATATCTTTATTTTGTTTATTTATTTTTATGTGGTGCTAAGGATCAAACCCAGTGCCTCACAGGTGTGAGGCAAGCACTCTGCCACTGAGCCACAACCCCAGCCCAGGAAGCTGTATTTTTAAATACCATCATTAAAAGTTGTTCTCTTTTGTTCCTTTTTTTTTTTCACCAGTAAAATGTCATTTTGATAAAGACTAATAGGTGTTTGCTTTTGAATTTAATTTAGTGGGAAGTTGTAATTTTAGCTTCATCAGTGACAAAAATAGAAATGTAAAAATGTGTTTCAGTGGCAGAACATGATATAACCATAAAACTGAGGAGGAGGACAGTGCAAGGAAGATGTTGGCACTTGTGAGAAGAAGTTAGAGAAGAGAATCATATTGTCCTATCCCAAATTAAGCAAACCATTTAACATATGCATTAATTTAAAATTAAAGTCCTTGGCTTTTCATTTTCAGATACTGTTTTTAAAAGAAGATCTTCCCACCATCAGCCTGAAAGAATGTCAATATAATCTTTGATTTACAATTCAGACTTAGCAACAATAGGCTTTTTCTTCTCACCACCAGTGGAAAGTCACTTTGTGGGCGTGTTGGAATTAAGGCCTTCCAGATTGTACTTCTATTGTTAACAAGAGCATTCTCCTCTCTCATCTTATGAACCCAAATCACAACTAGTATGTGAGTCTTGGGTCTGGTCCATCTTGATTTTTTAAATTTATTTTTCCATATTTTTTATTGTTGTACATAATTGTGTACAACATTATAGTTGTACATAATGGTGGAATTTGTTGTTGCATATTTGTATATGTATGCAATATAATTTGGCCAATATCATTTGCCAGTATTTCCCCTTGCCCTCCCCTGTCCCTAACCAGGTCCCTTTCCTCTACTATACTGATCTTCCTTCATGACCCATCTTGATTTGAAATGAGGAAAGAATAAGAGAGCCAAGGTCCACCACTTCACATCACACCCTTCACCCAGGGACAGGAAAAACTCAGTTGCTTCAGTCACTTTATCAGTACATCAATTAACTTTAATTTGCTTATTTAATTATTGACTAATAGGGGAGAGTTGAAAAGACTGATTCAGAGCCAGGTATTCCCTTTAAAAGTATACAGATGCATAGACTTACAAATATAGATGAGCATAAGATAAATTACCTCTCAGTAGCTGCTGTTTAAGCAGAACCCTCCCAGGGATTTTTTTCACTATATTAGAATAACCATCCCAAGAAATGGAAAATTTTGTCAGAATACAGTTTATAAAGATAATATATGAATCTAAGATTTTGAAAATTCTCAATGTCAAGCTTCTCTGTCAAGCGTGTTTGTAGATTGTCATTGCTGAAACCGCCTTCTCTGCTGCACTGACTGCTTACTCAGCTGATAAACTAATGGAGACACAATCAAAACTACCTTTGTTGTAGCTGTTGAGCAAACACTTCCTTCTTTGATATGCATGTGCTTTCTTGCAGTTTGTGATGTCTGGCTGGGGTACAGGTTATTCATTTCAATGTGAAATTGTTGACTATTCACGGTCACCCACAGCTTTAAGGGTAAGTTTTTTTAAGGGTAAGTTTCTCTTTGGAAAAACTTATAATTCCAAATTGAAAACTTATAATTCCAAATTAAAACCTTTTGGACTCTATTTGCAATAATGACTGTGAACTCAGAATGACTAAATGATTCCATTATCAGATTGTATATGTTGGGGGGAAGAAAACTAAAAATTACAGGAAATAATCAGTGTGTTGTTTAATGTAAAATGAAAATAAGTGCTTTTTCTATGAATTTCTCCAATTTAAAAATAAATTTATATCAGGTTCCTCAGAAAAATGCAAAAATAATTATCGTAAGGTCTATAAATTCCACTTCTGTATATATACCTAAAGGAATTGGGGGAACTCAAAGAGATATTTGAATACTCTCTATTACAGCAGCATTATTCATTAGAGCCAAAAGGTGGAAGCAACCAAGTGTCTATGGAGGGATGAGTGGAGAAACAAAATGTGGTAGACAGGGGACAGGGAGGGATATTATTCTGCCTTTTAAAGAAAAGAAATTCTTACTCATGCTAAAACATGACTGAGTCTTGAGGATATTATGCTAACCGAAATTATCCAGTCACAAAAGGGTAAATATTGCATGATTATATGAGGTACCTAGAGTAGTCACCTCGTCACAGAAGATAAAATGATGGCTGGACTGGAGGGAAGGGAGGAAATGGGAAGTTATTTTTGAATGAGTCCAGAGTTTCAATCTTAGAAAATAAAGAATTCTATGGATGGATGGTTATGATAGTTGCACAATAGTGGGACTATAACTCCACTGAACTGCATGCCCAAAATGGTTAAGGTGATAAATTTGTTGCGTCTATTTTATAAAAAAAATTAATAAACTTTTGTCCGTGCTAAAAATATAATAAAATGAGTTCATAACTGTGTGTATTTTTGCAGATGGCACACACCTGCTGGCTTTATTACTTCTCCAAATTTATTGAGCTGTTAGACACTGTGAGTATGTGGTCACCACATTTGGTAAATATTTGATGTTTCAATGAAAGCAATAAAGTGCTCTAGTTCAGTTGTCTAATAACTTGGGCTATTTCTCCTCAGGTAGACCTACTCTTATCTCTTTTATCTTTTATTATCAGTAGCTTACTAGAATCAGCAGGATAAGCTTATTTTCCAATATTTCACAAACTCCCAAAGGGTATTTAACACCTGATTAAGTTAAGCATTTAATTCTCACTTATTCTCCAAAAACTATACATCTTTATGTTGATGGTAGTGTAGTTTTATGAAGAAAGTTCATGAAGCAAAGAACAGAGCCCTTTAGTTTTTTCTACCAAAGCAATGTTCCTCCACACTCCTTTAAGAGGATAAGTGCTTCAGATTTCCTAAGGTTACACTTGGATGTGAGATTACCACTGGGGTAGAAGGAATTGGGGGAACACCAGGACTTCTCGAACTGTCTTTTTGAACTGTGTGCTTTTGGCCCTAGCTCTTCCTATGAGATCCTGGTGAGGATCAACTCTGTATTTGGATGACTGGGTCCAGGGAGAAGCAAATATCAAAGATTAGAGTGACAAAGATTAGTGTCAATAATGAGAGAAGAAAGCCATGAGCCTTTGTTTCCAGAAGCTGAATATTGACTATATCTCCCTGGCAAATATATCTTAGTTACTTGGAATCCTTTCTGATTTTGAGGTTGACAAGTGTGTACTGTCCCTGAGCTTATAGGAAATCTTAACATGTTTCGACTTCTCAGTTGACTAATCTTATTATGTTAGATAGAATTGGAAGAGACTTTAGTGAAATTAGAATCTAGTGGCTCTTAAACTTTAATGTGTTAGAATTACCTGGAAGGTTTTTTAAACCACAAATGCCTGGACCCCTTGCTTCTGATTTAATGGGTTTTAGATGGTGCTCAAGAATTTACATTTCTGACAAGATCTCAGATGATGTTAATGCTGTTCATCCAAGGGCCACATCCAAGAACCTCCTTGTCATAGTCTAATGGTTCTTAGTCTTAATAGTGCCGTAGAATTAATTGCATTAGGAACAAAAACAACAAAACGTGGACTCTACCTTCAGGGATGTGATGTCAATTGGTCTGGAATAGAGACCAAACATGGCTATTTTAAAAATATGCTTGGATATTATAAGACACACCTAGGGTATTCTAGAGTCCTCACTCAGAAAAAAATTAAAGCTAAAAATTCAGTGACTTATCAGAGGAATGCTACTACTGACTGGGACCAGGACCCAGAGTGCTAGTTTATGGCTTTTCCTGCTGTACCAGGCTTCATTCTTCCATGTGCATAAACAAATGCATTTTTGCTTCATTGATTCTGCTTTGCATGTTTTCAGTTCCAGCTTCTGCAAGGAGACTGTTGCTGCTTCTATATTCGTCTATGAACTACCTTTCTCAACTATTCCCATTACAGTAATACTTTTCTTTGCACTATTCTGTTTAGTCCTGAATTTTAAAATATATCTTAGTTTAAGTTCAGGTATTGTGAATATTTTTTGAACATTTCCCCCCCAAAATTCTGCTTTTCATTTTGTGAAGATTCTACAAACCCCCTAGTTCGCACGATCTGAACGGTACGTCTGTTGCCCTTCTCATTTTTCTTATACAACTTTGCTTTCTTTGCCCTTGTATTTTTAAAATTAACTCTTCTTTATCTTCCTTCCATATTAACTTGCTAACTTTTGATATGTTGTACCTCTCTCTTGGTTTGCCTCATCCCTTATTCCAGATTGATAGGATGTATCAGATAGCAATGTTGAATAAAAATAATTTCAGTCCTGAGAATTAAGGACTTTTAGTTTCCCATAAACTTCAAAGGCCATTGGAATTTTTTTTAACCAATAGCCTTTCTTTCAATCATTTTTTAGCCAAATTCTTCACTTTATATCTTTGATTTTTTATATCTGCATAAAATTTCTTTTCACTTTCTTATTGGTTCTCCCATGATGAGATATCATCCCCAGCTAGTCATATGAGCTTTTGAGCTGCCACTCAGAGAAACAGCTAATTCTATAACCTTTCCATAAGGCAGTTATTTCAAAGCAAATCATGATGTGAAATAGTTTGCTCTTTGCCAATTTTTTGGTAATATTCAATAAATTATTGCATGATTTTTATGAACTTGATTATCTTTAAATTATTTCAGATCTTTTTTGTTCTGCGTAAGAAAAATAGCCAAGTGACTTTCCTTCATGTCTTCCATCATACAATCATGCCATGGACCTGGTGGTTTGGAGTCAAATTTGCTGCAGGTAGCCAAGGGAGAGCTGGGATCATGTGATATGAATGATAACATTTCTGTATGCTACAAATAAAAAATTTATCCTTAAATATACTTTATAAGAAACAAAAAAACATCAAAGAGTTAACTTCTGACTTTCAAATTATTACCTGATATGTAAACATAGGACTGTTAGTTAGACTTTTTCCCAAAATCTCTTTAGGTACACATGATTTAGAGGCACAGTCTTGTATAAATGTTTTTAGTTTTGTTTGGATTTTATTCTTTTCCCAAAGAGTTCTATTACATGTCTTTAAATAAATAAACAGTGAATATGTAAAATGGTAAAAAGCCTAGGACTCTAGTTAGGTAACTATTTTTTATATGTTCCCAGGAAGTCAGAATATTTATCTCAAGTTCCCATGTCTTATCTGCCTTCAAATTCCTAATAACTTACATATATGCCATCTTGGTCAATTTTGTGTTGCTGTAACAAAGTATCAGGAGCTGGTTGATAAATAACAAAAAGGTATTTCTTTAGCTCACAGTTTTGGAGACTGAAAGTCCAGAGTTGTTTAGTCTCATTTGTTTGGCTCTGGTGAGGGCCCTCTGTGTCATATTATGGCAGATAGCATCATGGCAGGAATGCATGCTAGAGGGAGGTGATATGACAAGAGAAGAAGCAAGAGACTAGGGAATGTCCTGATTCACTCTTTTGTAATAAACCTGATCTGGAGGGAAATAATCCACTCTTGAAAGACCAGCAATAACAGTTTCCTGAGGATGGTCATAACCCAGTCATCTCCCAGTAGGCCCCACCTCTCAAAGGTCCCACCACCTTTCAGCACACATTATGTTGGGTCCAAGCTACCAACACATGAACCTTTGGAGAAAGACACATATTCAAAAAATGGCATACCCCAGCACCTAACAACTCTTTAAAAATGGGTCAAATTTTAGTTAGCTTAACTTCCCAAAGCATTCTGGTGTTTTTAAAGTCAAAAATAGTTTAAATCAAAAACTTGACAAACAGCCTCTTCTGTTGGTTTCATTTTGGTTTTATGTTTTTGAATATCTAGAAATGGAGAAAATAGGCAGTAATTTTATCCCATCATAAAGTCTTAAATAAGCAGTATCCCCCACGGACATATTCTTACCTTAGCAGGGTAAGATTTATTTAGTCTAATTTCCTAAATTTAAGAATTCTTCAAATAAGCCTATAGCTCATATGAAACAATGCTTTAATATTTCTATGAATAGCTCATTTCAGTTAGGCATCAACCTAGAAAAGCCACTAGGGCTGAGAAATGTGGGTAAAGGATTTTCCCTACAGGGCCTGTGGGCATTGGATTTCCCAGTACATAAAATTTTCTTCTTTGTCCCAAATTGGCATTTATATGTTAAGAAAATTTTAAAGTAAATATAACTCCTTTTCTTATGATGCATGTTAATATAAATATTTAATTCACTTTCTAACAAGATGTCTTTAGCTGTGTCCATTTCACAAATCAAATGTAGCTATAGTATTTAATCTTTGTTATTTTACTTATCTGTGTTATTTTTTTCTCTCACATATACATTGTGTCTCTAGGTTTTTCTTAAGTGATCTACATTAACACCTTATTTGTGTTGACGAAAAATTGCAAAATACCTGAACATTGCCTAGTAGTAGAGTGTTTATTTTTTATGTGTATAAATACCATGAAACAAAATGATATTGAGAAGTATTTAGTTCATCTTCTCCATTAGGCAGCTTAACTCCTAATTATCAGAAAATGATTATTTTATATTAAAGAATGCTAGTAAAGACGTTTCTATATCCTTATAATTTATGTCCTTTTCTTCCATGAGACTAGAATACAGTTGACTTTCCATATCTATGGATTCTTTATCCATGTATTTCACCAACTATGAACCTAAAATATGCAAAAAAATTACATCTATGATAAATCTTGTTATTATTCCCTAAACAATAAAACTTAACCATTTTCATATCATTTACATTTTTTGGTATTATAAGTACTCCAGAGATGATTTAAAGGATATGGGAGGATGTGCATAGAATATATGTAAATACCATCCCATGTTATCTAAGGGACTTTGAACATCCAGACATCTTGGTATCCCCAGGGAGTCCTGGAACCAATCTCCTTGGGTACCAAAAGACAGCTACACTATATTACAACTCTGACAAATAAATAGAAATAGAAAAAACATAGCAAAGCAAT